>NC_067138.1:44538877-44876377 GCF_903995435.1 Acomys russatus | reverse complement strand
TTCCTCCAGTTAACTGTGTAATATTTGATAACTGTATATACAGCTATAGTGTGTGGTTTGATTTTTATTATTCTCATCTACGAGTAAGGTCAGAGGATAACCTACAGGAATAGATTCCCTCCTTCCACTGTGTGGGTTCCAGAGATGGGCCACAGGGTGTCAGGCTTTGTAGCAGGCCCCTTTACCAGCTGTGCCATCTCTCAGACCCACCACATGCATATTTTAAGAATTGCTGACTGTTCAGTCTGTCTTCCTGTTCATCTAAATTTAGATGAGTTTCCCATTATGTCAACCAGTGCCAAGAGCAGCTAGTGTGGCTCCGTCAACAGCTAGGACCAAAGAACTAAAATTCATTTTGACATACTCATACACATGGCAAGGCCAAGGGTGTCCTGGTTGTTTGTTCCCAAGCTATAGCAGAAAACTTTCCTACCCACGACTCTCGCACTCCTAGGTCTGGACCAGTCCTAAGTGATCCAGGCTCTTTGTTGCTGCTTTCTTGGCAAAGTTTCTCCCAAAAGAGCAAAAGCAGTGAAAGGGGTGGATACAAAATTAACTGCATGCTATGGACAGAGAACTGTGGGTGTCACTGATTCTTACCGCACCCATCTCCCCTATGCTGCTCCCCACCCACCCATCCTCCCACAACACGAAGGGCATTATTTCTTGCCTTTGATTAGGCGCTCCGGTCTTGTCCCTGGCAAGGTCCACATCGCCTGTGCCAAGTGTCCAAAGACAGTGGCATCGAGAGTGGAAAGCTTGGGCCCCATGATGTACTTCTTGTCACCTGCAGCGAATGGAACAGAAAGCTCATTGGAATAATGCATTCTGTCTAATAAGACCACGAGAGCAATAAGCACATTCTCACTATACATTTGTTTAACAGTGCACCAAAACCCTTTACAGAATCAAAATGCATGCATGTCTTTTCCAAAAAAGACAATGATAACAACAACAACAAAAACCAAATATTCTGACACAACAACTCCCAAGGTAGAATCAAAGCAGGAAAGAATGCTCACATACACTTTTTGGACTTTTGGATTCTTTAAAAAAAAAGCAGAAATATTAAGAATATGTTTTTGTTTTAATCCCAGGTGTGGGATATGGGCTGCTTCAGACTGTCCATAGCAACTGACTATGATTTGCCTCATGCTCTAACAGAGGTGTAATTTTTTTCCAGCTATAGATAGTTTCTGTGATTGTGTGACATCTGGAATTCTGGGGACTTTTCAGGGGGTATATTTATGCTAGGGTCCAAGAAGAATGGTGAGATGTTGGTTGGTTGTTGTTGGTTGTTGCTAATGGTTTGTTAAGTATTTATGTGAAAAGAAACAACAAGAAGAAATTAGATATACCAACAACAAAAATCAAACTTGCCTCAAAAAGCTCAACATCCCTAATCAACAGGAAGTAGTCCAACAATATGTCGCCCCTTTCTGATCCCTGACTTTCAGGAATCTCTTTCCTTTCCTCTCTGCCCTTTTTTCTCTCTTACTTAGTGTTAGGAGGTTGTAATGGTGGAATAAAAGGGGGTGGAAGAAAGAAAAACCTACAAAGTAGCTAATGCTGGTTACAAACAAGGATGCTTCCAGAAACGCGAATAATTCATCAACAACTGGACTTGGAGAGAACCTACGTGTCTCAGCTCTAGTAATTAAAAGATGTGCTGCTTACCAATACCTGGAATTTTGCTAGAACTATCTCAAAAGTAATTTACACCAAGCATAAGGGACCTCATTGTTTATAAGACTAAATCAATATATTTGCTTAGAAACAAACAAAAAGCCCAGGCTAAGAAGTCGAAAGCAAGATTGTCAATGACACGCCTATGAACAAGGCAACTGTTTATCACAGGTGCCAGATTCCCTGGGAAGCCTCAACTACATAGATGATACAAGGTCACAGGTTTAGCCCTGGCATCAGGCCCTAGGCAAGCACATTTCAGACACCTGTTCTCGTGTCTCTGCTTAGCCAACACTAACTTAGTAAGCTTAGGCCTTGATACGTGGACTATCACATTGGACTAAGAAGAACTGCCCAAGTTGGGTTTGGATTCTGTGAAGCATAAATAGGCCCTTCTTTTTGTAGCAGACTGAGACCAAAAGGAAGCCACAACTAGTCCAAATGTAAGAACAGTTGATGATGGAGCACCCAGCCCCAGTTCATATGATACACCTGCAATATGACCCCTATACCTGAAGCTCAGGGAACATCACAGAAGAGGGGACAGAAATACCTTAAGGGCAGAGGACCAGGACTTCTGCTTTAAAATTGTACCTTCCAGACATGACAGGAAAGCTACAACCATGAAATCTCCACAGTGCAATTGACTATATACTGCCTAGACAATAACAACACCGATTAATATACCTATATGGATGGGGGAAATGTCATAGGGCCCTACTTCTAGATGAAAAGCTATAGGCAAGTAACGACTGCTGAGAAACGGAGAATTAGTCTTCCTCAGGGTGGAGCCTCCTAATCGGTCATCCAATACCAAGTGGTCAGCTCCAGAAACATACACATATAACCAAAACTAAGTGGGCTCAGCAGGTTGTATTTATATATTTACTCACATATATTTCTAAAAATAATAATTTAGAAAAAGAGGCCATAAATTGGAGAAGGAAGAGAGTGGAGGGATTTGGGAGGGGTAGGAGGGGGAAAAGGAGGTAATTATTATTCACATATGTGAAACTTTTTAATTAATTTAATAGAGAAAAAAAACTGCCCCAAGCTGGCTTCTGGGCTGTTGTCAGGTACTGTAACATAAAGGGGCAATGGGAGAATTGTATTCCCTCAGGTCACATCCTGTCACATGATTATCCATCCTGATCATTTCTAAACTTCTCAGAGATTTCCTGTCTGCAATAGGGAGATGACATTAAGAGTGCTTTTTCCTGGCACTTAGGGAAATATCTTAGTCAATAAAGCCTTTGCTTTGCAAGGATAATCACCTAAGTTCCGTTCTTATAAATCGCATAAAGGAAGCAAACGGGCAAGGCAGCATGCACTTGGTCCCTCCCTTCTGGGAGCCTTACTTGTTGACTAGCAGGCCTATCCTACTTTGTACCCGTGAGTGGGAGACCCTGTCTCATAAAAACGTGAACATTGCCTGAAGAATGACACTTGAAGTTGTTCCCTGCCTCTAGATGCCAAGCACAAATGAGCACAGTAGGAACAGAGTTGCTGTCACACAGGAAGAGTGCCTGTTCCTCCTGACTACTATGATGTTATAAAAATGTAAGGCATGGGGGCTGGAGAGATGGCTCAGAGGTTAAGAGCACTAGCTGCTCTTCCTGTGGCCCTGAGTTCAATTCCCAGCAACCATATGGTGGCTCACAACCATCTATAAAGAGATCTGGTGCCCTCTTCTGGCATGCAGGCATACATGCTGGCAGAATTCAGTATAAATAATAAATTAAAACCTTAAAAAAGAAAGAAAGAAAGCGAGCGAGCTGGGCATTGTGGCACACGCCATTAATCCCAGCACTTGGGAGGCAGAGGCAAGTGGATTGCTGTGAGTTTGAGGCCAGCCTGGTCTACAAAGTGAGTCTAGGTCAGCCAAGGCTACACAGGGAAACCCTGTCTCAAAAAACCAAAAGAAGAAGAAGAGGAGAAGGAGAAAGAAAGAGAAAAGAAAAGAAAAGAAAAGAAAAAGAATAAGTCTCCATTCTCACCTTTAAAGCTGGGCATAATGGCCTTTAATCCCAGCACTTGGTAGACGGGGACAGGTGAATCTCTGTGAGTTCAAAGCCTGCCTAGTCTACAAAGCAAGTCTAGGACAGCCAGAGCTGTTACATAGAGAAGCTCTGTCTTGAAAAACATAAAATAAAAATAAAAGTAAAGCACCAGTTTTGAGTAACTTGGTGACCACTAGTCCTTGATGACAGACTCTCCCTTTCACAAATCCATGCCTCGTCCCAGAAGAACGTCATCTCGTAAGGTCATGTCACTCCTTTTCGCAATCACTTTCAATTGTGTATTAAAGGAGTTAGGAAATAAAGTCCAAACTCACTTGGAAAATGAGGCCCATGACATTCTGCTCCCAACCCAACCTGCACTCCAGTGAAATCCCTCTCTTCCTTTACTCTGGCAACGCCACTGTTCTGTTCCCCAGCACAGGCTGCCTCCCATGGCTACACTGCACAACCTGTGTGGATTCACACTATCTAGTCAAGTCTATCCATCGTTGAGGTTCCTCACCATCTCTTACTCTGCCCAGTGATAACCGGAGACGCCAACTCATACATCCTCAGCTCAGTTTCACTTCTGTACATGTAACTCCACAGGACATAAGGCATTTAATGTCTATTAACATCATATTCCTGAGCCATGAAATGTGAACATTTGCAAGCTATTGAGAATACAGAGGTGACTTGAGCTAAACACAAAGAAAATATTTCCTAGTTCCTCCTCTCAGGACCCTTACATAGTATTTTTTCTATATTGTGTATGCTCAGGCTGTTCTCTATTTGTGGATTTTGTCCATCTAGCAGATGGAAAACTCTTTTACTTAACAAACTTTTTTTTTTTTTAAAAGATTTATTTGTTGATTATTATGTATACAGTGTTCTGCCTGCATGTACACCTGCAGGCCAGAAGAGGGCATCAGATCACATTATAGATGGCTGTGAGCCACCATGTGGTTACTGGGAATTGACTTGGGACCTTTGGAAGAGCAGTCACTGTGCACTTAACCTCTGTGCCTTTAACAAACTCTTGCAATGTGCTTTCATTTTCCTGACATGCTCATATCAAAGAAGCTTCCTTGAGTTGCAAATTGACATCAGTGCATAGGCCAAGTAAGAGGGGGAACTTCTAGAGGAAGCAGCACAAGGAAACAAGGCAGTAAAGGTGAACGAACTGGGAGATATTTTTTAAGTTATGTCTACTGCCAGGCATGGGTGTACATGCCTTGAATCCTGTATTCTGAAGAAGGCATAGGCAAGAAGAATCTTTGAAAGTTTGAGATCTACATAGAGGGAAAGGGCAGGGAACAGAGATAGAGAGACACAGACACACACACACACACACACAGAATGTCTACTATGAGAGGATGTCCCTATTCTATAGGAACCAAGGAATACCCTATGCTAGGACAATCTGTTGAGCCTAGTCAAATTATCTTTTCTGATGAAGAAAACCAAGTTATCCTTATTAGAGGCCTTGGTGCTTCTCATTGTCAACCAATCTTCATCATCTCAGTCTTGCCTCAGAATCTAAGCCAATTTCCCAAATAGAGAAAAATAGTGATAAACTACCCAGACCAAAAAATAACACATACAGTGGGCATCATTCAATCTTAAAACTGTTACTTCTCTGTTTTCTAACTAAAAAAAAAAAAGCTCTATTTGTGTGTGTACATGTGTCACATGTGTCACAGTAGGTATGCAGAGGTCAGAGTGCCAGTCTTCACCTTTCTACCATGCATCGCTTGTTTCCCCCTGGGTACGCCAGGCTATGTGACCTACAAACTTCCAAGGATTCTGCTGTTTCTGCCTACCAGCTCACTGTAGGAGCACAGACATTAAAGACGCACATGACAATATCTGGCTTTATGTGAGCTCTAGGGAATGGAATACAGGTTCCCACTTGTGTGGCAAGTGCTTACGCACTAAGTTGTCTCCCTAGCCCTGTTATTTTTTGACTGTGCATCTTGCTTTCTCCATGCCTCAGCCACTACTGTATTGGCATGGTAAATGCAGATGGCTGAGGGCCCCTTCTCAGGGATTTCATGTCATTCTACTAGGGCAGGGGACATCAGCAGACGACCCAAAAAATCCCTCCTAGTGGATGGTGTCAGGGTTCCACTGAGTCATGGCCAAACCCAGGCCAGGCCAAATGGCTTCAAATCACCTACAAAGCCTCCTGTTGTTTCAGCACATTTTTGAGTAATAATGTTTTGAGTGACTTTTATACATCCTAAAACTCAAGAAGCACTGAAGGCAAAAATCAAGAAGCACTGAGATTTGAGAGCTGTGACATTAAATTTGAGAATGCTTACTACAAGTTAGGAATAGAATTCAGTGGGATACAGCTCAGAGCTCATGCTTGGCATGCACGAGGCCCAGAGTACCTGATCCCCAGCAACCAAAAACAGCAGAAACACACTGATTTAGGTCCTTGGGTGAGGAGTTTCTCGTTCAGTAGGTGCATAGCGTGGCCTGTCCCTACTAATTCTAACAAGATTCCAGGTTAATGTGCATAACTCCAGTTCAAGGGATGAGACTCTGAAAACCCCTAGTCCGGTTACTCATTAGGTAATCTCATGGGCCATCTTGTGGTCTTACTTAGGTATACATCCTGTCTGTTCAAATTCTCAAAAGCCATTTGAGATTTAGGAACCCTCTTTTCTACTTTTCTATTTGCTAACCATCCCAACAGAAGCCTTCGATTATGATGATTCTACACTTAATCACTTTCACTCCCTGTCCTTTCTTAGAATGGAGAGGTTAAAAAGCATAATGCAGAAGCATTATAAAAGGCCAGGAGGTGCCACCCTACAGAAGGAATCGTTTTGTATTCATCACTAATAACCAATGCAAGTAACTGTTTCCAGAAAGAACTGACTCAGCATCCCTCCTGGTACAAAAACTCCTTTTCTAACATCTCTACGAGGTCTGTCCCGACTGCACCGAGGACTTCTACCTTCGTGGTGGGCTCATCAGACCCTTCTGTAGTTCTTAAATATAAGATAAGACACATCTCTTCATAGCTCTCTGTTCTTCCTTTTGGAACCACACGGAGAACACATAGCCCATGCATGGTCTCACAGTGCCTGTACCTATCTTCACGAACATTCCTAAGGGACAACTGGTCACCTGCTTTCCCACAGAACTATGGGATGGCACACCACAAGGTTTCCTCAGAGCACCAGAAAGAGCATGTCCCTCCTCACTTAGTAACTACCTCCCCAGTTTCAATTAGACACTCTCATCACATCTCTGTGATGAGTTTCCAGACTATTCATTCCGGAAATACATAGCTATTCCAGAAAATAGAGTTTCAAAGCAGGAATATTTTCAAATATTCATTTTTATCAATAGGTGGTGAAGAAGAATGATATCTTTTGCCCTCGGAGTTCCCCGTACTTGACACTAATAATTTACAAGCAGACAGTTCCAGTGAAGTGACGGTGGATGCCATACGTGTTTCATATTGTCTGTCTGTCTGTCTGTCTGTCTGTCTGTCTGTCTGCTTCTCTTTCTCTCTCCTCCTCTCTCTCCTCTCCTCCTCCTCTCTCCCTCTCTCCTCTCTCTCTCTCCTCTTTCCTCCTCTCCTCTCTCTCTCTCTCTCTCTCTCTCTCTTGCCTTGAGTTAACTGGGAATTCAAGCAAAGTTAAGAATCAAATATTTTGAATGCTACCCCCAAGGAAAGCACAGAGCGTCAGGGTAATCTTGGAGTCATCCACCCAGAAAACACATGCTTTCCAGTGCTTATGCTTCTGAGTCTCCCAGAAGATAACACCGTCAGAAAATATCACCTGTTTTCTGCTCTCCCTTAAACTCCTGATCAAAGCACTCTCTGTTTGAAATAATGTACACAGCAGCCTTTCTTTGTGATTACAGCAAGCTCCAAACTCAAAGCACAGTTCTTCCTGCAATAAGGAGCTACCCTCTCAGATGAGGCCATCACACACTGCTTGGGTAAGTCTCACAAATACAGTCGTCAACTTTGACAAATCTCTAACTAGTCGCATTCACAAGCTCAAAACCTGGGAAAGACAAAGGTGGGTGAGGATGCAGACCAGAAGGCTCTGGGTAAGTTAATGCCTTGTTAATTAACGCCTTGCCATTACACTAGAGAGAGTATTCCTAGACAGCCCTCTAATTTTCTATATAAAATTTCCACATCATCCTCACTCGCCACTAACACCAGTCACCCTTTCTCTTCCTCTCGGTGTTTCCTTCACTGTTATCCTACCTCTTGAACTTTCCTGAGAATGAGGCAGGAAGCGCATGAGCTTCCCTACTATGACAAATGGGTTTTTTCCGTCTCTACTTATTTAATGTGTCTGAGCACCTTCTGGACTCCGTATGCCCAAAGCATCCATAAGCATATTGTAAACCTAGGAAATGTGGGTGTAGGGTTGCACCCTTGCAGAAAAACCTGACCGGTGGAAATGCTGGATGATGAAAGCATTCCTCGGGAGGAGCAAAAGCGCCCCACCCCCACCCCGGCTCACTTCTTGCATGCAGTTCAACATCCCTGAACAGCAGTTCCTCCATCTTAAAGTCAACAGCTCGCATCTGGAACAAAGACACCTGTGGTTCTAATTCACTACTAATCAGACAACCGTTTGTTTCTCTATTGCCACATTGTTTCTGGCTCTGAGGATGCCTCTGGCTGCAATGGTGAGCTGTGGAAGCTATAAAAGTTAAATGAGGGGGCTGGAAATGATGGGTTTCTAGATAAGAACAATTGCTGCCATGTGTGGCAACCAGAGTGTGATCTCTGCAACCCCTCCCCTCTGTGTCTCTCTCTCCTCTTCTCTCTCTCTCTCTCTCTCTCTCTCTCTCTCTCTCTCTCTCTCTCTCTCTCTCTCTCTCTCTCTCTCATATACACACACACATATACACACACACACAAATAAATGTACAAAAAAAGTTAAGTAATTATGAGTCAGGCGTCCCTCCCCAGTTTTGAATTCTCAAATACACTCCTGAAGCTAAAGACTATTTGACAACCTCCAAATTTAGCCTAATGATATAATCTATTTCCCAGAACTCAATGTCATGTTGAAATTTTGTTTCCAAATCTTCTACAAGAAGCAAGCCTTTCTATTAAGTAACAGACTGATGAATGGCTTCCAGTTTGAGCATCAGGGCCACAAGTCAGCTTCACAAGCAGACAGACCTCATGCTCCGGGACAGTTCCTCAATTGCGGACCCCATGTGTCACCTTAGATGGGATCGAAAATCTTCAGTCAGGTTCAGCTTATGTGCCAGCAGGCAACCTGGTAAATACCTTTAACAACCAGCACTCACTAGAGTAGTGAGCCATCTTCAGATCAAACCCATGAGCACAGGGCCCTGAAGAGGAAGGACATATACACAGGTATGGGGACCATCCTCTACTTTGTGGTTTTGAGACAGGGTATCTCATAGAGAATCGGGATTCACTGATTAGGATAGCTTGGCTGATGGAGTGAGCTCCAGGGCTCTCCCCTCTGCACCCAGCTTTTTACATGAGTTCTGGGCATGAAACTCAAGCCCTCGTGCTTGCATGGGAAGCACTTAAGCAGGGAAGCTATCTCCCCAGGTCCCGCCTTGTCTTTAAACACAGTGTCCTATGCTGTCTCAGTTCTCTGGGCACCGCGCTGAAAACTCTGTACGAGGTTTCTTGCCAAGCGCAGTACTGAGCCTGTAACTCCCTCTTGGCCTTCATCATTGCCTACCCAATGCTCCTCTTGTTTGTGTCTGGACCATTAAGAAGTTAAGAGCAGCCACACAGCTCTTCCTCCAGTGCACAGTCCCTTCAAACAGATGACTGAATCCAGAGACAGAACCCTCCATGTGCCATGCCCTGTAATCCTGGAACAAGTCCCAGATTCTTTATAGCCAAGATAAGAATACTGCTGCTGGTTTCAGAATGGTGGTTATAATAGAGAGTCTCTCAGAGACCAAACAAGATGCTACCTCTAAAAGATGTCAAGTCTTCTATCTAAACAACTGGGAAATATCCGAGATCTGGTGCCTGCTATTTACTAATTGAACAAATATTCTTAGGACTGATGACAAACTGGCTTCACTCCCACGGCTTAGCAGCTAAGTAAAAGAGCCTGCTATACCTAATGGGGCTATGGCTATAGTGGAGGGTTACTACAGGTTGTTAACAAATTACTCCCCAGATTTAGCAGCTTACAACAGTAAACTTTTTGTTGTTATTATTATTTTTTGAGACAAGAGTCTCTCTATGCATCCCCTGGCTATCCTGAAACTTGATCTGTAGACCAGGATGGCCTAAAACTAATTATAAAGATCTGCCTGTCTCTGCCTCTTGAGTACTGTGATTAAAGGTGTGTGCCACCACACCTTTTTAAAATTTTAAATTACATTTATTTACTTATGTATGTATGTATTTATTTGTGTGTGTGTGTGCTGTCTTTCTTTCTGTCTGTCTGTCTCTGTCTCTCTGCTTCCTTCCCTCCCTCTCCCCTTCTTCCCCCAACAATGAAATGAGAAATTTTTTCTTTGACATGTCTACATATCACTGCCATCCAGCACCACTATCAAAGGGGTAAAAGCAATGAGTCTGCCTGATCATGAATAGTATCTGTAACCCAAATCAAACCTTCTCACTTTGTAAGTTGATAGTCTTCATTATTTACTATAGTATCAGAAAGCTTACTGATACGCCAGGGTTGCACTTACCTAGAAGGCTAACTTTGAGAAGATCTGCTAAAACATTTCTCACATAGCTGCTAGTATGTCAGTTACTCACTAGCTCTTGGGGAAAGACAGCTCTTCTTTTGTGCATAGACCTTTCTAGTTAATATGACAGGTATATTTATTTTATTATTATTCGTATTTATATTATTTTATTATGTTATATTTATACAGTATATATTTTTATTTATATAGTTATATTGTTATTTTTATTTATTGTTTATTATATTATTATTCTATCTTTCTGTGTTTAAAATGTTTCATAATAAAAACAAACCACCTTACTAAGGGGGTAGGGGTATCAACTACACCTGACTTTAAGTTATAATGTTTAGCAGATTTTCTCTAATGTTTGAATGTATGTTAAAGCAGACTGTGGTGGATTGAATAGGAATAGCCCTCATAGGCTCATAGAGTTTAAGTGCTTGGTCACTAGAGAGTGGCACTATTAGGAGGTATGGCCTTGTTAGAGGAAGTGTGTCACTAGGGGTGGGCTTTGAGGTTTTAAATACTCAAGCCAGGCCCAGTGTCTCCCACCACCACCACCCCATCTCTCTTCCTGCCGCCTGCTGCCCCAGATGTAGAATTCTTGATGCCTGGTGGTCGCCATGCTTCCTGCCATGATGATAGTGGACTAAACTCTGAAACTGTAAACCAGCCCCAGTTAAATGTGTTCCTATATAAGAGTTGCTATGGTAACGGTACCTCGCCACAGAAAAAGAACACGGACTAAGACACAGACAGTGCTTTCACAACAATTATTTTTGGCACACACTGCAACTGAGATTAGTACTGTAATCCCAGCACTTAGGAGCCTGAAGGAGGACTTCAAGTTCAAGGCGCCCTTAACTACATTAGAAAAGTTTGTCTCAAAACAAGCAGACACAGATAATGCTAACTAGCACTCATGTAACAGGCAATTAACTCAATTATTGGGGGGCTTGTTTGGTACCTATATGCCCTGACAGTCCCATCAGAATAGTTCTCCAGTGACTTTGCCTAAAGAATACATTCGAGAAAGACAGAAACCAACATAAACAGTCAGATCTGCCTCAGCTCAAAACTCCATCTCCCAGCACCTGGCTAGTGGCCAGCACTGCAGGACTCAGAAAAGACAACTGTTCTCCCATCAGTGGAAACTAGTTTGCAATACTTTGTCCTAAAATCTTGTATACTAAAAAACCATTCCTTTCGATACTTAGTATCACAACTGTAGGGTCCGGAAGTTAGGAACAGAGCCAGGACCTTCATAGGTACTCAGGCTAACCACTAGATGATGTGGCCCTGCCTCATACTAGCAGGGTTCACTGGCCCCTTCACTACTTGGTGCCCACGACTTACAAGGCCTTCTAGTAGGTACCAGGAACACAGGAAAGCTGGTCAACAAATGTGTTCAACATGACAATGTCCATGGGACACTTGTTAAGCTTCTAATTCTATATTTAAATCTGAACTACAAACACCTAAAGTATGCCAATACAGTTTTTTGTTCTGTTTTTGCAGGGCACTGTATAGGCCTGGATGGCCTGGAGCTCCCTAGGTAGATCAGGCTGGCCTCAAATTCACTCAAATGCCAGTGTCTGTAACCAGAGTTCTGGCTGCAGTCCGGATTTTGGCCTTGGCATTTCTATGAAGCATCGAAAGCATCAATTTTGAAATTCAAAACTGTTCTCCATCACCTCTGATTGGCCAATAAAGAACGGAACAGCCTATAGCTGGGGAGGATAGTTAAGGTGGAATTTCCAATCCCTGTGAAGATGTCCCCAGGTATAGAATGGAGAGAGGAGAAGGTCTCCATGGGGAAGGAAGGTCACCATGAGGACACAGATGAATGAGGAGCAGCCAGAGTGAGACTAAGATGGCAGGTAACAGGACACGTGGCTGCAAAGTAGGCAAGGCTAAATAGCTGAGTATCTGCCCAGTTATAATGCTTGAAGCTCATTGATACATACAATAAATCTCCACATCATTATATGGAAGCTAAAGCAGGCATAGAAAAGCCTTAATTTTTATATAAATCACTTGCCCTTTAATCATTAAGGACGGATCTCCAGTATGGGCCTTTGAAGAGCTAAGCTCTCACCAGAGTTCGATTAAGGAAGAAAAAAGTAGGACTCACAAATCTAATCAATGTTTTTCTTACATGCAACTTCAACAACCCAACAGTGCAAACACACAAGTGAGTGTACTCAAGCAGAAGGTACTAAATGGCCCTCACCCACTTCTAGGACCCTCTGAACCTCACGTGCTGCTGCAGCTGAATGAGATGTCGGGAAAAGCCAGAGGAAATTATCCATATCAACCTGACTAAAAGAGACCATCGGCAGATAAAAGGAGAAATACTAAAGGGATGTGTTGGAACCTCAGTGTACTGTTTCATAAAGCAGGTTCCAAACATTCTCCAGCAGGATTCCTCTTTAGAATTGCCTGGGGAGATGGGTGCAGCCGGATAGGTTTAAGGCTAGAATATCTGCAAGGTACTACTATAAATAATATCTAACATGTAGCCACTGTTGGGGTAATCCTTCTGTGGACTGTGTGGCGGTGTCTCTGTATATCCAACTGTTCATTCTGTACCAGCAGAGAGTTGAGTACCGTCGGTTATTCTTATGGATCAGCACCTACATCATATTTGTAAACAGTCTTCTTCCCCTCGCATTTTGATTGGCTTAATAAAGATCCGATGGCCAATGGCTAGGCAGGGGAGAGAAGGCAGGACATCCAGGCTGAGAGAAGTTCTGGGGAGAAGAATCAGGCTAAGAGACATGGAGAGGAACAGGCACACTGACTGAGTGAGAGAGAGGTAATGGGCCACGTGGTGGGTGGTGGGTTAGAATAGTCAGATTAATCAAGTTAGATGAGGTAGCTGGGAGGCAGCTCAAGCTAAGGCCTAAGCTATAATAATTTTTTAAAAAGTAAGTTTCCATGCCTTTATTCAATTGCTGGAGGTCCCAAAAGTCCCGCTATAACCCATACACAAAAACAAAAGAACAAAACAGTGCACAGTTAGGGGCCAGTGGGAAGGCTCAGCTGTTTAAGGCACTTGTTATCACATCAGATGACCTGGGCTCCATCTCTAAAATCCACACAGTGGAGAGAACCAAGTATCACAAGCTAAGCTGTCCTCTGACTTCTGCATATGTACGCTGTTGTGCACACATGCACACAGCAGATAAAATAAATAAATATAATTTAAATTTTTTTCTAAGTGGACATAGTATCAAACTGCCCTCTAAATTCATATGTATCTACTCATATATTAGTGCAGTTCTCAGATCTCACCAGAGAAACGTCTTTATGCAGTGGATGGTGGTTATTGCAGAAGGTCACAACTAGCTAATGTACTAAATAAGTGACTAGGTAGTGCTCAGCCACAAATGTGAAATCTATACCATACACCTTCCGAGACATCATGGAAGAGGGGGTGGAGAGACATGTAAGAGCCAGAGGTCAGGAAGGGCTGGAGCAAAACAGTGTCTTCCAGACATGGAAGGACTGCCACACTCATGAACTCACAGCACCTGTGGGTTCCTACACAAGAGCAAGCCTGGCAGCATCCTAGCATGCATGGGGTAGGTTTCTACACAGAAGCAAGCCTGGCAGCACCCTAGCATGCAGGGGAAAGGAGTGCTTGAGCCTCCGCCAGTAACTGAGGAGCTACAGACAGTTTGTCTTTTGTGGGAGAAGATTCTGTTTTCTTTAGGTGGTAGGTCAACCACACTCCAGTAGATAGCCCCACACCAAGAAGTATATGTACAACACAATTTGGAATCAACAGGTCATTACTTCTTAAGGCAAAGAATTATTACAAATATTTATTAACTTTTAAATCTACAGCTAAGAGTAACATCTTTTTTTTTTTTTTTTTTTTTTAACACAGAAGCAAAGAAAAGCCAGATTAACTATCATGTTAACAAACACAACTGAGGTAGGCCACTTTCTCAACGGCACTGAAGTCAGCCTGGTTTCTTCTCATTTGATCTCCTACCTAGCAAAAGATTACAGTGTTCTCTCTTATCGAGGCACAAAGGCACAGAATCCTCATGTGCCCCTGCATTTGTCCCCTGCCAGTCTTCTTTCAATACATAAGTCTTCACTCCTAACCCATATCAGATTTCAGACCTGTTTAAACCATCCACGAATCAGCAAATAAACAAATCACATAGATTGGTCAACAGGGATGCAGAGTTTACATAGATGACAGAAAGCAACACTTTCAGTTTTTAAAAAAATATCTCTTTACCTATATCACGGGAAATGCTGACGTACCCAGCTGGCATGGGGCTGTGCAGCTGGCTGTCTACCAGGCTACACATCTCCCCGGTGATTTGAAAGAGCAATCAGGCTACAGGTCACTTTTCTAAACAGGCCCCCACAGTGTGGACAGCACTCAAAGCCTGCTTTATGAAGCACTGCTTTGAGGTTCCAGAACATTCCTTTTAATAGCTATTATTTCCTTCTTTCCTATGTGGATCTTCTCTTCTTGGCTAGATTGACAAGCACAATCATGTCTATGTCTTTATTCTTCCCAGCTGGCCTGAGTTCCCAGCATACACTGGGTGTGCTGAAAGGTATATAGATGTGAACTACTGCTTTCATCTTTTCTCACGGGGAACAATGTGTTCCAAGCAGTGCCCAGGCAAGGCCTAAAGACCTAATGTGAAGGTGGCCCAGGCATTTCTTTCTATGAGGAACTGTTTGTTTGACATGCAGAATAGAGGGCTGAAGAGATGGCTCAGCATTTAAGAACACTTACTGCTTTGGAAAGAACTAGGGTTTAGTTCCCAGCATGCATACCATGCAGTTCCAGGGGACCTGACACCTTCCTCTGGCCTCTGAGGCACCTGCATACACATGGCACATATAGCTCAAGCAGGGATATACACATACACATAAAATAAAAAATAAATATATTTTTAACAATGTAGTAGTAAAGGCAATTGTAAAATATACTATGTCAAAAATCTAGGAGAGTGGGGTCTGACTTTCACACGAACTCTGGTGCCCCATATTTGACACCATCCCCTGGATAAGGAGGCCTGGTGGCACTCAGAGGAAGGATAGCAGGTTACCAAGAAGAGACTTGATACCCTATGAGCATATACAGGGGGAGGAGGTCCCCCTCAGTCACAGTCATAGGGGAGGGGAGTAAGGGGAAAATAGGAGGGAGGGAGGAATGGGGGATACAAGGGATGGGATAACAATTGAGATGTAATATGAATAAATTAATAAAATATATTTTTAAAAAGAACACAAAAAACTAAATAGAAAAAAATCTAGGGGCTGGAAAGATGGCTCAGAGGTTAAGGGCACTGTCTGTTCTTCCAAAGGTCCCGAGTTCAATCCCCAGCAACGACATGGTGGCTCACAAACATCTATAATGAGATCTGATGCCCTCTTCTGGAGTGCAGGCACACATATGGGCAGAATACTGTACAGATAATAAATAAATCATCCTTTAAAAAAAAACAAAAATCTATACATGGATCACAATGTTACATTAAGTGGCTATAGCAGTGCATGCTATACTCTTAGCTACTGAGGAAGCACAGGTAGGAGGGACATGAGTTCAAGAACATCTGAGGCAATTTAGTAAGACCCCCATTTCAAAAGAAAATCACATCCTACCGCATAAGTTTGCATAACTAGTATATGTTGACCAAATTTTTTATATAAAAGATGAAAACATTCAATTGTCCAAACGCCTTTGAGGAAAAAAAGCTAAAAGAAGATTCGGAGGCCAGGGAGTGAAAATGCTTGTCATGGAAACCTGACAACCTGCATTGCACCCTAGGAGAATCAGCTGAAAGCCTGGGACCAGCCAGCCTGAAGCTGACTGCAAAGCAGAGGCAGAAACAAGAGTGACCTGCCTCAGCCAGGTGGAAGGTGAGAGCCAACTCCCCAAAAGCTGCCCTCTGACATCCGTGGGAAAGGACTCTCCTCTTCTTCCTTCGAGAATAAACATAAAACCATAGAGCCGTCAGGAGGACCAGAAAGACCATCTAGAAACATCTCAGCACCTATAGCGAGATCCTTCCTCAGCTGCCAAGATGCTGTCCAGCAGGGGCTTTACTCAGTGGGCCATCTCATCTCTCTGCCCACCTGGAAAAAGATGTTAGTGTTTCTTTAATGCTGCAGAGAGGTTGAAATAACTCCACCATGACCTGAGGATCTAGAAGAAATGGCCAACATTATGACGTCTGCTTTTCAAAACATTCACATGCAGTCTTGTTCTGAGACTGGGAAGGTCTGAGAGCCACAAGGTAAGGTGGCTAGCCCACAGGCCTAAAGGTTTTCTGTTTCTCATCACAAAAGTTTTCCATGTTGTTCTTTGAGAAAGTCTTAATCCTCTATCTATTACTGAACTCTGACTGGGCATGGTGGCGCACGCCTTTAATCCCAGCACTTAGGAGGCAGAGGCAGGTGGATTGCTGTGAGTTTAGTACAGCCTGGTCTACAAAGTGAGTCTAGGATAGCCAAGGCTACACAGGAAAACTCTGTCTCAAAAAAACCAAAAAAAAAAAAAAAAAGAAAGAAAGAAAGAAAGAAAAATCTCATCTTGACTCTGAACTGAGTGACCAACCCAGTATCCTTTTTACTTGAAAAACAAAATTAATTATTCCTTTTACCCAGCAATACCACATAACCATTTTGTAAAACTGAGCCACATTGGAACTACACATCCTTAGGAAGGGGACACAAAGCTGCCTCTGACAGGGCACACTACTTTGCACCATTTACTCTTCATTAAATAATCAAGATCATAGACGCTTATTAAAATAGCCAATAGATGTGGTTCCTACAAATGTGCCAACCTGATATCAATACGGACGGAAGACGAAGAAACCCTGAGCTATTTTCAGACTCAAAAGAAATACTTCACACTAGAAATGCACAGTAAATTTTTTATTAAGCAAGTGATGCTTTCCGGAAATCAGCTTTTCTCATTTCCATTTAAAAGTCAAATTTATCATTTGGCTCTTAGTTGTGCAGGCTCTTAAAAGCATGCCTCCCAATGAAGGCTGCAACCTTAGTTTACAAACACATCTATACTTATTTTGTTTTGTTTTGCTTGTAGTCCTTGGGAGTGGAGCCCAGAGTCTTAAGATTTATTTATTTATTATGTATATCAGAAGAGGGCACCAGATTTCATTATAGATGGTTGTGAGCCACCGTGTGGTTGCTGGGAATTGAACTCGGTACCTTTGGAAGAGCAAGCTGTGCTCTTAACCTCTGAGCTATCTCTCCAGCCCTTGGGGTCTTACACTGTGCTTACAAGTGTGCTCTACTTCCCAGACAACCATAATCGTTTTACAAGTCCACTTCTAGGCACGAGCAAATCAAACATTACTTTAGAGATCACTTCTCAATTCAACAGCCCAGGCTCTGTCTACTTCAGGAAATGTTCTAAAGATGCTGCCCTGAAATAATAAAAATTCACTTACACTATAGTTCATGAGGAAATCTGGGGTTACTGTTGGGTAGTAGGAAGCTAGTAAAGTCCTGAGTGAATGTGTGCGGTTAACATGGACACAGTCATGTCAAGAAACCCAGTTCTCAGCCCCACTGGAGTGGCCAACCCTTCACTTCTGGTCCATGTGTGGATGTTGATAGTGTGTGCAGAAAATGTCTACCATAGCTTCATCCCCTCACACCATATTTATGGCCTGAGGGGGCTTTCCCACAGAGACTGCTCCTACAATGATTACCTAAACCTGAGTCCTTGACTCAGCTATATGCCATAGCCCAGCCTCCTTATTCAACTCTACATAATAAGCACACTGTGGTTCCAGGCACTGCAGCATCTCCATCAGAGCCTGCACCACCCAACCCCAGCTTGCCTGTGTGTGTGTCTGACCTCTCTTTATTCCCTCATCAACCCAATCCCGGTCTTGAAACCCAAGCCATGCAAGGCCTCAGCAGTTAGAACACAATGTCTTAAGCCTACTATTCTGGCTGTGTTCCCTATGTCACTCAGACCAACTGTGTGACTCTACCCCTGTATGCTTTGGTTTCCTCATTTATCACATGCATAGTGAGTGTTATTTGAATTCGTCCTAGATTCCATGGTCTCTGTTTATTTAATTGCATACCTAATGGTCACGTCTGGGAATTGCTTTGCTAATACTAGACACAGTGATACAAATCTTATTCTTATGCTGTCTTATTTTCTGTTTGCTTTTGGAATGTATCTGTAGGCTCAGAATTAACAGAACAAAAATACAAGACAAGCAACAGGCAAAGTGGAGTTTGTCTGATAAGCTTTCCCAGCATCAAGTATGATATAGGGATATAGTCACATGGCACAGAATGCTTAATAATGGAAAAAAAGTAGAAGAAAAGAAAAACAATGTATGTACATATAGACATGATTCAAACTTATGCATAAAAGTATCAAAAGGTTAGGCATTAAATAGTACTTTGGTTAGCAATAGGTTGTAAAATTATTTTGACTTATTTTCTTTCTCTGTGCTTTTCTGAAGCTTCAGAAAGTTATATAGTTAATAAACTTAAAAGTCAGCAAAAAGTTTTTTTGTTCCAAACACATTTTTCCTAGAAAACAGTATTTCTAATGAAGTTATGTTAAGTGAAAATTCTGTGATTAAGTGAGATAAAGATTACTTCAACATGAGCATTGTAAGACCCCACAACAGTGAGTCTGTTGCTACTAGGAGACAGTAAACAGTTGCTCTTCTGTGGACTTCCTAGCCAAAGAGGATTCATATATGTCCTGGGATAGACAGAAGGGGCCAAGAGAATCCATCATTGGTACTCAGAACAGCACCCAAGTTAAATTTACAAATATTAAGTGGGACTTCCCACTCAGACCACAGTCGACCACTGAGTTGTGAAATTGCAGCAAATGAGCCATGAGTGAGTGTAAGCAAGGCCCCCATCCTACCCATCAGTGATGCATTTCCCTCCTGTCTCCCCAAATTTGGAAACAAACCTCTAGTCTAGTCATTGGGTACTTAGAGAAAGTGTCAGTTTTCATTATTGTCATCACTCTGCACCCTAAACTTCTCTCAACAAGAAACACACTAGTGAAGTGATGTTCTCCAATGCTCTGGTCAAGAAATCAATGTTGTTCAACTGTTTTGAAAAAGAGGTTTTCCTGGCATAATTCTTTGTCATAATAACTCTGGAAATCAAGTCCATGTTTGCTGAGGCTTCCAACAGCATAAACCAGAGAGGAAGAGGAATAAGTCAGAAACAGAAACCAGCTACTGTTAAGCAAAAGGGACCCAACTAAAGACTCCCAGAGCAAGGCACCAAATGGGTCTAGCAAGTATGTGGAATGTGGAACAACAAAGAGTGGTCAATGCAGATCATTCTGCAAAGGAGGTTATGTCCATACAGTCTCGACTTCCACAGCACTGGGTAGGCTTCAACAAAGCAAATCCCACACCCACTTCCTCATGGAGGCAAGGAAGCTAACATGCTCTAGGGTGGGGATCGTGACAGGTCTGGAAATCATCACCACCAAGGGAGGACTGGTGAACAAAACCAAGTTCTGAAAATAAAATCAGAAGTCCCACTGAGGACTTGGTCCCGTTAATGGCCCTCTATTAAAAGACACTGGTTCAAATCTACACCATTGCTTTGGCCAGTCCCTTTGTAAACTGTCATAGTCAAGGTCAAGATCGCCCAGGACAGAACTACAGCAGCTGCAACTATCTCCCGCCGGCTGGTGAATGGAATACTTCCCATCACTAGTTCGTGGGCATTTAAGGTTCTGTACCTCTCTATGGAGCTCTCCCGACACAATTTAGCCCATGATGTGCAATAAATGCAAAATCTGTGATAAAACATGTTAGGAAGAAGAAAACTAAGGATACACATCAAAATGGACAGCATAAGATGACAAGTGTACACACACACATACACACACACACACACACACACACACACACACACACACACACACACCAGGTTAGAAGCTGGATTATCACCAAGTCTAAGCAACCACCTAACCTGTTTATTAAAATAGGAGGTTCCTTGCTCAAAATCAGCCTATCCTCACAACAAAGCCAGCATCCCCCACAGCCAGCTCCCGGTGCTAAAGCATGCTTTACATGTTCTCACATGGGGCCTCAATGTCTACACGAAAAACTAATACCAGAGATGGCGCCAGGAAATTAGGGGACACAGTTAAATGGTGTAGATGCAACCTACATGTGGGAGCAAAAAAAAAAAAATTTCCCACCCAAGTTAAGTTCATAACCCTGCATCACTCTGCTAGTCATGCAACAGCAAGCACAGAAAGTATAGAAGGTGTGATACATTACCCAAAAGCCCCGCTAAAGACCGCATGTCCTTCTCCATCAGCAGGTAAATCTCTTCCTCCGAGAAGCGGCCAATGCCGTGGCCGTGCATCTCCCGCTTCACAATTCCTTTTGTCATGTGGCACACGACCCACCTGAGCAGGTTACTGAAGGGACCACCACCACTAAGAGACAGCATCTTCCGGGTCTCATTGAGATTGTCCACCCACTGGCAATAAGCTAGTGTCCTGGAAGTGTGTGGAAACAAGTTACTACTGTGCATCAGAGATGTGCAGCTCCACAGTCGCTTTCAAAAAGCACTGTTCAGAATTTAGTACTTTTTGGAGGAACCAGACCATCGAAGCGTTTAACATGAGTGGCAGGTATTATCACAACAGCTCTCGTCAATGTCGAGGCTTAGAAGCTTTGAGAGAAATGACTGTGTCCTGTGTTCCTGTTCAACCAAATCTTCCCAGTCTCCTGTCCTCACACTCCTCTGTTTTTTCTCTCTTGTTGTCTCACAATAGTGGTAGCCTTTCACCAGGGCTGGCAAGTGCTATGGGGTGCACATCAGTGTCTGCAGCAAATGTGAAGAAAGCGTCATTCCCTCCACAGCCGGGTGCTCTGTGCTACCCACATCCTGTGTTTCTGCTTTCTAGGCTACATGAACTTTACACTTTTTGCCCTTTGGACAGAGGTTAAGAGGAAGGCACAGCTGCCTGCATGTCTAAAATGATATGCTGTGAATATGTAAAAATATTTTTGCACTCGAGAAAATCAACTCTCTCCCTTGGGCTGTTTGCAAGGATTTTAAGTATTCACCCAAGGAACAATGGAGTCACTTTCCCACTGGGTGGCGCTTGTGGCAAACTCACCCATCCAGTGTTCCCACAAAACCCATGCAGACAGTCAAGCATCCTATTGGCTGCAGTGCCTATATTTTTCCTTACTTGGCTTGAGAAACCTCTGCAATCTCAAAAGCATCTTTACAGCTAACGATGTTATTAGGCATAAAGTAAATAGCTTCTCCACCGAGAAAAACGTAGCTGAGAGATGTAAATGTAACACATGAAATATTTACATTTTTCTTCGTAATGAAAAAAAATGCATTAATTGTTATCCCTACCCCTGAGGTGGGCTGATTCATAGTAATAGCCTCTTTAAAATCAGAAAGGTAAAGAACATTATTAGAAAAAACACAAAGGATGAGAGTAAATTGTAGGTACAAAGAAATGTTGTTTTATACATTAAGAAGAATGCAGGAGCTAGGGTGCATTTCAGTGGTATAGGATTTGCTAGCACATTCCAGGCCCTGACATTCATCTCTAGCTCCACAAAAAAATAAAATAAAACGCCCTGAAATTTTTAGCATTTTATGTAATTATTTTCTATTGAGGTCCTCTCCACTAAGAAAGAAAGAAAGAAAGAAAGAAAGAAAGAAAGAAATCCATTTACCTAAAATTTTTAATTATTCTTGGATTTTTCCTAACAAGCCCTTATTTTAATTTGCTCTCCACACTACAAGCATATTTAAATCTTCCCTACTATGTTTTAAAAGGAACACCTACAATTCTTGTAGAAAGCGCCCTCTCTTCTCCCTCCCTCCCTCCCTCCTCTCTCTCTCTCTCTCTCTCTCTCTCTCTCTCTCTGTGTGTGTGTGTGTGTGTGTGTGTGTGTGTGTGTTTCATAAGTCTCTCAAAGTACTGCAAAGTAAAGAAATGTATTTTGCTAAAAAAAGGAAAAGGCACATCACAGCAATATTTGACTGTGCACTGACAGTGGATGTCACAGGTCTTTTGATGTAAACTATCCCACATCCATTCCACTACATTCTATGTAAATGTGACACTACGTACCCTTCTTAAGCCTGCCTTTTCATACCTGCAATAACCTAGGGGTGGTTTTCACATTCCATTAGAACAATGAGCACTGTGGTTCCAATCACACATTACTGAAATTCACAACAAAGGGGTCCACAACCTTTGATCATCTGGAAAGCCAACAATCTTGGGGGGGGAGGGGAAGTAATCCCAGACTGAACATAAACAAGCAAGGCCAGCACAGCGGAGGACCTGAAGGATGAAGATGAGGAAGGCGGGACTTTAAGCTGGAAAGTTCACAGAAAAGAAGCCAGTGTCAGCCAGTGAGATCCCGGGCATAACTGCAGGATGAACAGGAAGGAGCTCAAGGGGCACCTGTCTGAAGACGCTGGGTGCCAGGACCTGCAGGAAGTCTAGGAGTATTGCCTGGACCTAGGACACATGTGAAGAAACTCCTACGACCTGAGGTGGAGGGGCACCAAGGAGCAGATCTCAGCAGGCCTGAGGCCAGGCTGACTCATTTTCAGGCTGAAGGAAAAGGTCAAGCACTGGAAAGGTTCAACCAGACAAGAAACATAAGCAGAGGGGTGGCAGCTGGCTAGAAGACAAGGTGAATGAGACAAACAAGACATGATGTGTTGACTAGACCAGGACAGAGAGGTGTCACCTAGTACAAGGGGAAATACTGAGGCAGCGGATATCAGGAAGAACTGCTATTTCCTCCCAGGCTAGCCATCTGAGTGGATTTCACTAATCGGTGCCGGAGCACCGATTTGAGCGGATTGGGGAAGGAAGGATGGATTAATCAGTTGCATTTGAAGGTCCCAAAGACCTGCCAACTGAAGATGTTCAGAAAGTAGAAAGAACTCAGGAGACAAGTTTAGACTTTACAGGGAGAACTGGCAGATTTTAAAGCAGTGAGGAGAAATGAGACTATTTGAGGAAGTTTCTAGAATGAGGACAATGTTAGGATAAACCATAGCTCAAAGGCAAATTAGAAGATAAGCAAGTGAGGCTGGAAGGGGGGATGGAGGGGAAGAGAGACATCTCATTATCTTCAATGCAGGGAAAGTGAGTGTTACAAAGGATGGAGGGCTACAGAGAGGTTAAGCTTCCTGCCTCATGATGGCTTCTGTTTCCTCCCCAGGGCAGGAAATATGCATGTGGAGATGTGCAGGAAGTGAGGAAATAACACTGGGTACAGAGCAGTAGGCTGTAGGAGAGGCAGCTGCCTGGGCCACACAGCTCAGCAGCAGTGGCAGAAAGTCAAATGCTCTCACCCTGCAGCAGCAGCCTGAGCACAGGGCACAGAAGAAAACTGTGTTCATTCAGAACTCGGAGGCTGTAAGTAGCCTTGTAAATGGGTCTCCCTCTCTTCCCCTTCCTGTTCTCTCCCCCACCTCTCCATGTGTGTGTGTGGGGGGGGGTGGGGGTAGGTGGAGGTAGGTGTATGCCTGTGTGTGCCCATGCATGTGTTCAACATATATATGTGTATATATATACACACACACAAGTGCATGTATTATGAGGGCACATGGGCATATGTGTACATATGAGTGTGGAAACTAGAGGTTCTGCCCATAGTTTTTTGTTTTTGTTTTTGTTTTTGTTTTTAACACAAGATCTCTGTGGACCTGGAACTTGCCAAGTGTGTCTAGGCTGACTGGCCAGTGAACCCCAGAGCCATGCCTGCCCCTGCCTTCCCAGCACTGGGATTACAAGCGTGCACCACCACACCTGGCTTTTTTTATTTTTTTGTTGGGGGCAGTATACCCCCACATGTGAACATGTGCCCTAAAAGACCAGAAGAGAGTAAGAACTCCGTGGAGCTGGAGTTACAGGCAGTGGTTAGTTTACCTGCCGTGGATGCTAGAAACAGAACTCGGCCCAGCATTCTTAACCACTAAACCATCTCTCCAGCCCCAAAAGTCAGCTTTCTGAAAATAAGGGGCTGACATGAAACTCAGCCCCTCACACCTGCCAGGCCTTGCCACACGTCAGTGACCACCCCACCCCTCCACGCCCCAGCCCCTGCCCTGCGCTTGAGTCCTCTGCTTCTCTGCTGTCCAATAGTCCAAAGTAGAGACCAGTGTTAAATAAGGGCCTCACGGCTATTTAGGGATCAAATCCAGCAAAGTGTTAAAAGAAAAAAAGCGTGTGGATCACATACTCTCAGCCATGGCAGGCAGCATACATCATATTTTGCATGTTTCTATGTCATTACAGCCAAGGATACACCTCTCAGTCAGGATTCCAGGAATGGTGAGAGATTACACCCCATCCAACAAATTCTAAAGAATGCTAACCCAAGCTAACAGCCAGCAACTTGCTAAATGCTCTCCAGCACCTCTTCACTGAACTTAGCTGCTCAGGAAGCTTCAGCATCTCATACTATTAGCCTCTTCTGGGGACTTGCCTTTAGCACACAGTGGCTGTTTTTCTTTCCACCTCTCCCATGTTTAAAAGACTTGTATCTTTTTATTTCTCTTCTATTCTCCTACCTACTTATTCTGCAGTCACGAAGTGATCTAATTCATACCCAGAAGTTCCAAGCAACTCTAATATCTACCCCTAACCCATGAGGCCCACATGGGAGAGCTTCCGGAAATGCAAATTACATTTGCAAAATCAGACTCATTTTTGCTTGCTTCACCTCACCCAGGCCAAAATCCCAGGAGCCATTCTTCAGTAATTCCAGGAGATTTTCTTCATGGCTCCTACCTAGGTGTGCTCACGAGCTATGTGTTTCCCGGGATGGCTACACATGCAGCGTAACACTCATATTTCATTGTCTAAAACCCCTGGTCTTTCACCATGGTCTGGCCCTTCCCAGGCTCCATCTCTCAGTATGGCTCCTATAAACCCTCATATTCGCTGTACAGAAGGGCATGAACCTCCCCTCCCCACTACAGACTGAACGTTCAAGTTCCCAAATGTCTTACATTGGAACCAGTATGTTGGTGTTAGGAAGCAGGGCTTTCTGTGTGCTTAACTCATGAGGAGAGAGCTTTCAAGACTGAGATTACTGTCCTGATAAAAATGACCCCACAGAGGAAGAGCCTGCAACACATTGGCACAGGAGACAACTTCCTGAAGAGAACACCAACAGCCCAGGCTTTAAGGTCAACAATTAATAAATGGGAGCTCATGAGGCTAAGAAGCTTCTGTAAACCAGGAGACACTGTCAACAGAACAAAGTGACAGCCTACAGACTGGGAAAAGATCTTCACCAACCTTACATCTGTCAAAGGTCTAATATCCAAAATATATAAAGAACTCAAGAAATTAAACACCACCAAACCAAATAACCCAATTGAGAAATGGGGTTCAGAACTAAACAGAGAATTCTCAACAGAGGAATATCAAAAGGCTGAGAAACACTTAAAAGAAATGCTCAACCTTTTTAGTCATCAGGGAAATGCAAATCAAAACAACTCTGAGATTCCATCTTATACACATCAGAATGGCTAAGATCAAAAATTCAATTGACACCACATGCTGGTGAGGATGTGGAGAGAGAGGAAGACTCCATCATTGCTGGTGGGAATGCAAACTAGTACAGCCACTTTGGAAATCTATCTGGCACTATCTCAGAAAACTGGGAATAAGGCTTCCTCAAGACCCAGCTATTCCACTCCTTGGAATATACCCAGAAGATGCTCCACCACACAACAAGAAAATTTGCTCAACCATGTTCATAGCAGCCTTATTCATAATAGCCAGAATCTGGAAACAGTCTAAGTGTCCCTCAGTAGAAGAATGGCTAAAGAAACTGTGGTACATTTACACTATGGAATACTACTCAGCTATTAAAAACAAGGAATTCCCGAAATTTGTGGACAAATGGATTGAACTAGAAATGATCATAATGAGTGAGTTAACCCAGAAGCAGAAAGACTCAAATGGTATATACTCATTTGTATCTGGACACTAGCCCAAGGGGCATGCCCCATGGAAGTCTTCACTTACCAGGAAAGTGGGACAGAGGGGAGGACATCCTATTGGCACTCTAGGTGAGAGAAACATGGGATAATGGCAAAATAGAAGGATCCAGAGGGTCCTAGGAACCTACAAGAAGAACATTATGATGGGCAGATCTGGGCCCAGGGATCCTGCTCAAACTATGGCACCAGCCAAGGACAATACGTGCAGTAAACTTCGAACCCCTACCCAGATCTAGCCAATAGACAGGACATTCTTCAGAGTTGAGTGGAGAGTGGGGTCTGACTTTCACATGAACTCTGGTGCCCCACTTTTGACCATATGCCCTGGATGGGGATGCCTGGTGGCACTCAGAGGAAGGACAGCCACTTGATACCCTATGAGTATATACAGGGGGAGGAGGTCCCCCTCAGTCACAGTCATAGGGGAGTGGAGTAAGGAGGAAATGGGAGGGAAGGAGGAATGGGAGGATACAAGGGAGGGGATAACAATTGAGATGTAATATGAATAAATTAATAAAATATATTTTTAAAAATGAAAAAAAATGACCCCACAGAATTTCCCTATCCTCTCTGTTATGTGACCTTAGAGTAAGAAGATGATTATCTGTGGATCAAAAAACAGGCCCTCATTAAACACTGAATCTGCCAAACCTTGGCCTTGGGCTCACTAGTTACCCTATCCAGTGAGATACATACTTCTTTTAAATGGCCCAGACTGCTGTTGAGCTATAGTAGCCTGAATGGACTAAGACACTCCCTGAAACATCCCCCTTCCTTGTCGCCAAACACTTACACACACTGCCATCTCTGCCTGAACACCCTAACCATCCCTGCCATCAGCTCCCTCACCTGCCACTCCAGTTGTCCCTTGGCTCTATCATGCTACCACTTCCTCTGGGATCGTTGCCTTCACTCGTCTCTCCAGTGGGTGCTTACTGCCTTCCCTCAGCTCCTCACACTCTTCCCCAACAATGACAAGCATTAAAGCTTAGGAAAGGCTTTCGCATAAAGGCTCTCTCCAGCCTGAAAGCCACTTAAGGGGGGTGGGGGCACGGTATCTGTACACTAGTTGTCATTCACTTCGTTTGCTAAAACGAATTACTGATTGAATGAAAAAACAGCTTTACACTGAGCCAATGCTTGGCTATGTGATAACATGTACTTAAAAAACAGAGAGAAGGACCCACGGAGGAAGATGGAGCAGCCATCACTCATCTCTTCAGAAGTTCACGGCCCCTTTATCTTCACTGGGAAGAAGCCCAGAGCACAAGGCATCATGAATTATTAAGTGGAGTCAGCAGGAACGGCCAATTAGGAAAGCAGAGTAGGGCAAGCAATTAAAGTGATTTATCATGTGAGAATCTATTTCAGAAGTTAAGGCACTCATTTTCCTTATCACAACTAATGTGCCTAATCGCTCCAACGAAAATAGGGTCAAAGATTTAAAACTTGCACAAACGCTTCTAAAGGAAGCCTAGAAAACAGGCAAAGGGCCAAGCATCGTTGCCCATGCCTGTAATCCCAGCCCCTGGGAAGCTGAGGCATAAGAATTGTCAGTTTACACAACTCACAAGATTACATAACACCATCCTGTCTCAGGTAGACCAAAATTCAGGAGGGAGGGAAGGAGGAAAGGAATAGGGCAAAGCCTGAAGGTCCCTGCTTGACCTTCTTTCTGTTTGATTTGGTTGGGGTTTTAGAACTGAATCAAACCCAATACCTTGTGCCTGCTAAGTGGGCGCCAAACCTCTGAGCTGTAACTCCCAGTCCCCTATTTTTCACCATAACATGAAGTCAGGCCCAAGGCATAAATGAATAATAATATACAGAAAGTTACAAATAGTTAAGTCTCAGAACATGGCCTTCCAAGTCATAAGAATGTCTTTCACCACTAGGCACGGTGGCACACCTTTTGATCGCAGCACTCAGAAGGCAGAGGTAGGTGGGTCTCTCTAAGTTCCCAGCTAACCAAGTTTACACAGTGAGACCCTATCTCAAAAAAAAAAAAAAAAAAAAAAAGCCTCTCTCTACATAGGGACATGCCCTTGCTGTCTTTTGCTTATATTCTGTTTTAAAGGGGTAAGAACCTATGGTGTAACTCTTCAGTTATCATCAAATTTCACCAACCTTCCAAACAGGAGCTCTCTCTACACATAAAACTGGATTTAAAAAGGGTGGGGAAGGGGAGTGGAATGAATCTGTGGCATCGAAATCATGTTCGACCTTTTGTGCATCTTCTTATAAGCCATCTAATAAAAGTTTCCCATCTGTCTGCAACACTTAAATTACATCCAAAGCCAAGTTCAGGCTGGAGACAGGCTTCAGTGCTGAAGTGCTTGTCAAGCATGCACAAGGTTCAAACTCCAGCACCAAGAAATGTTGAAGCTTAAAATTTATAAACTGTGAGCAACCTAGAAGCAGATTTGCATGGAAAATATTGAGTATTGCACTTACTCTACAGTGTTAGAAGACGCTTAAGGTTTTCACTGGTGACCATAAGAGGGCAGTATGTATCACTGAAGAAGTACCGGTGTTATAAAAATCAATTTCATTCTAGTAATTTGATTCCCTGTCTGAGAAATCCTCTTGTACCAGTGTCCAAGTATTGGCTCTAACTTAAGCACTCAGTACAAAACAAAGGAGATAAGAAGAAAACATTATTCATCTTCAATAATAGCTTTTATAATGCAAGTAGGATATAATTATATAGATTTCAAATGCAAGGAGAACCACTTTATAGCTGACTGTGCTTATCTGAATAGACCTTAAATCAGAGCTTCAAAATTACGGCATGTTACATAATAGTGCTAGCTTTCCATCACCTTTGTCTTGCAGAAAATTATACTTAACCATTTTTATAGTTTCAGGCCAAAATCAAATATACCTTTAAAAACAAAATACCTCAGGCTGGGCATGGTGGTACACACCTTTAATCCCAGCACTGGGGGGTGGGGGTGGGGTGCCAGGGTGGATTGCTGTGAATTCGAGGCCAGCCTGGTCTACAAAGTGAGTTCAAGACAGCCAAGGCTACACAGAGAGACCCTGACTCGAAGAAAACAAACAAACAAACACTTCAGATCATCAAATAACTGAAACACCGAGGGTTTATTGACTTTCCCCTTTCTATCTGTAAGTACAGTCACGATCTAGGAGCTCAGAGCTTGTTAGCATGTAAGAGAATCTCATGGAAAACTTCCATACATTGAGGTCAGCTCCCATGCTGGGGCCAGCTTCCGTTCTGCTCTCTGAGATGGGAAAAGCAGAAGGAGAGGAGAAGAGGCCAAGGAAAGAGAGCAGAGATCGCCCGCCCTAGGCATTGCCTTGTGAGACTGGGATTATAGAGCTCCGTGGTGGGTGTGGGGGAGTCTCTACAGAGAGGAGGCAGGAAGAGAAGCAGGACAGAGGCTTGTTTTCCTTTTGCTGCTAGACATGAAAGTGTACTGTATCTCAAAATGCCTCCGAGTTTTTTCTCGTAGAAGATGAGCTAGAGAAGCAATACTACCCTTTAAGGAGGCTATGTACCACCCAAGTAAAGTGAGCTCTTGGAAGTTTAGGGTCTTTCCGCCTGCCCCATCTCACTCCCATCCACAGCCTACCCGACCTCCCATATTAGCTAAGGGCTAGTGAAGAGAAGGACACAAAAGTGTTGTCTGTGAGCTTCTACCAGGGGGTGAAGTTATATAAAATGATACATGACGGAGGTCTCCAGAGCAAAAGCCCTTACCTGTGAGAATTGGGTATTTTATTAAATCCAAACATTTAAACCAGCGTGTGTGTGTGTGTGTGTGTGTGTGTGTGTGTGTGTGTGTATACATACCTATATGCTACTACAGAAATTTAAGAGTTACAGCTAAAATATCAATGAAAACATAAGTTCTGCCGCTTTCTAGAAAGCTGGTAGCTCTCCACACCAGTGTGACAGGCACCCCATCTCTCAATTGAGGCATAGTGCAACAGTATTGAAAGGTGGCTTGAGGGCCAGTAGCCCAAGGCATGCTCCTCATTTCCTTCTGCCACTGCAGAGCTGGGCCTGAAACCTGGCAAATGAACAAGACAGGATCATTTCCACAGCCTTTCCCAGAAGCCAAGTGAGTCAGACACTCACACACCACAGTGCCCACTATGACAAAGCGGAGACCTGGCATATCCATCAGCATTTCATGGAAATGACCCAGGCTCCTGTAAACACTGGATCTTCCCTCTCCCACAGCGCTCTGTCCACACTCCTCCACAAGGCACTTCCCTGGTCAGCCCTCCTCCATCTCTGGAGTGAGGTAGGGAGAGGATGACGAGTGCTAGTCAGCCCTGAGATAAACAGAGTAAAAAAAAAAAAAAAAAAAAAAAAATCGAACACAGGAATAGAAAATAGAAGGTAACAAAATCTTGGAGATAAGAACACCCAAAAAGATGGATGAAACAGAGAGCCAGTGAGGAAGAATCCCACAGTCAGTCCCACGAGGAGACGGCCTCTGTGGAAGGAAGTGATTAGTAAAAATCCCAGACCTACATCTGACCAAGAAATAGCAAAGCCAATAAAGTGGGACTAAGGATTTCTAATTAAGTATTTGAGGCAAAGTAAGTCTGCAAGTATTTGGAAGAAACTGTCTGTCATCTTTAGGCATATAGAGACGGAATGGGGGAGTTGGGGAGGGCAGAAGTGCCAGAAAATAGCTGAAGAGGAAAAAACCCACAAGACAAACCAGTTTGCAAAATAAGACTAGCCAGATGTGACTAACTCTAATTGTGCTGCATCAGCTTGGGACCACCAAAGCAAAACAGAACAACTGGTCAACCCAACTGTGTGATGCTTCAAACTTGGGGGATAGGAAAGAGAAATGCAGCCATGGGGGCAGAATGTTATCTAAGGAAAGGGGACATAATCTCCCGAATGTGACTTACTCCACTGAGGAATCTTATCTTTACTTAACCTGCCATGCCTTCCTCTGGTGTCTGATGCCGGTTTTTCAAGGCACGGTTTCTCTGTGTAACTCTGGTTATCCTGAAACTCACTCTGTAGATCAGACTGGCTCCAAACTCAGAGGTCCACCTGCCTCAGCCTCCTGAGTGCTGGGATTAAAGGAGAGCACCACCACTGCCCAGCGTCTGATGCACTTTCTTTCAGCAGTTTGTAGTGGTGAGCCCCACTAAAATCCAGCAAACTGTAGCACATAGGCTGTGAAGATTTTTCATATGTGCATGGTTGGGAGACGATCAAAGGAAGATTATGTTATCATAAATGAAATCCAAGTTTCGGCATGCATGATAGTTTTACTGAAGTGTAGTCTGCTTATAAACTGACAAGTCTGTTGGCATAGTTGAGTGGTTGTGGCTGTAACAGATGGACTCTAGAGAAATACCTGTGGAGTCCTGGTCTAGATACTTGGAGCAAAAGACAGAACATTGACCCTAAGTCAGAGGGTTTTTTGATAAAACCTTTAAGAAAGATAAAAATTAACAGAAAACTTTTGAGATGGTGAGTGGGTGTCAGAAAGGTGAAAGAGAACTTAGGCTGGCTGGGAGAACACAGGGAAAGACATACAGCAGGGACAGACACACAGCAGGGACTCACCAGTAGAAGTGCTCTTCCACCATCTTGGTCACAGCTCTGGAGACAGCTCTTTCATGAGGGCCAAGGTTTTTGTTTAAGTTCACTCCAAGTTTCTCTTCCAGAAAGTCAATTATGAATTCTGTGCCAGACACTTTTTCATTATTATATTCAATCCAAGGCATTTTCCCTTGAGCAGAGAGTTTTCCACCAAAATAGTTCTAGATGGAATATTTTCAAAGGGAGACAGAGAGAAGCAATGCGTATATAAATTTCACTGATTGGCAGAAACAAACATTTCAACCCACGAGGGCTCGGGTCCACATTATTTATTCAAAATGAACTCAGCACATTAACTCTTTAAGATCATGACTTTAGAAGTGGGGGGGGGAGCCTTTTAGTGAATATCAAAGTATTTTTTCCATAGGCCTATAGTGGATTCAAATCCTATCTGAACTAAGGGAGGAAGCTGAAGCAAGGAACAGCAGGGGAAAGGGGTGGGTTTGAAATAGACAAGTCTAGTTATAAAGTGTAAACTACCTTCAAAGAGCAAAAAAGTACAAACAAACCACAAAGAAGCTTGTACCAACTTAGTAACCAAAAAAACTCACTTGAAATCCAAATGTTGTATCTGAATAATGCTAATTGTCACTACCCTGCAAGCAAGAAGTCCCCTAAATTATTATACTGAGGTTTAAAAAAAAAATACACAATCTCTCCTAAAGGATAATCAGCAGGTTCCTGTGTTTCAGTCTAGACCTTTAATTTCTAGTCCTAAGAGTAATATTCAGAATCTTGCCAGACAAGCTGTATTTTGATCTATAAGCATGTTAGATGCTCAGAAGTTTTGGGGGTTTTGGGAGGGTTGTTTGTTTGTTTTGGGTTTTGTTTGTATTTGGGGTTTTTTGGTTTTTTTTAGACAGGGTTTCTCTGTGTTGCCTTGGCTGTCCTGGACTTGCCTTGTAGACCAGGCTGGTCTTGCACTCAAAGATCTGCCTACCTCTGCCTCCTTAAGTGTCGGGATTATGGGTGGGCACCACTATGCCAAGCATCTCAGATGATCTTGAACCAGCAAGAAGGTGGTTAAATTAAAGTGACATTTGTTTTCCAATGTGTAAAAAGTTAAGACCTGGGCCGCAAAAACAGGGCTTCTGAAGAATTCCTTGTCTTCAATCACTTTCTCAATAAATATAGTCATTTAAACCTCAAAGTTGATTGTTAGACTGTATCCACTGTCTTGTAGACTACACAGCCTAAATTAATGTGATTGTCACAAACTCTTCTTTATACTTTATAATGTAGACACTGTTGGATAAAGGCAAATGTTGGCACCGCTGAGAAAACTGGTACTCAAAAACATAGTGGGGATGAGAGCCAACCACTTAAAAACCTTCTGACAATGTCTTAAGTTAAACACAAACCTCCAGAATTCTCCTTTTATGTTGTTGTCTTCTTCTTCTTCTCCTTCTTCTTCTCCTTCTTCTTCTTCTTCTTCTTCTTCTTCTTCTTCTTCTTCTTCTTCTTCTTCTTCTTCTTCTTCTTCTCCTTCTCCTTCTCCTTCTTCTTCTTCTTCAAGACAGGGTCTCTCTCTGTGTAGTCTTGGCTGTCCTGAACTTGCTTTGTAGACCAGGCTGGCCTCGAACTCACAGAGATCCGCCTGCCTCTGCCTCTGCCTCTGCCTCTGCCTCCTTTCGTGCTGGGATTAAAGGCATGTGTACCATGCCCAGCAGAATTCTACCTTTGTTTAAAAAATGTATTTTATTGTTGTGCGTGTACATGTTTTTTGCCTGCAGTGTATATCTGAACCATATGCAAGCCTGGTACCAGTAGAAGCCAGAAGAGGTCATTAGGTACCCTGGAACTGAAATTACAGGCAATTGTGAACTGTCATGTGGGTTCTGGAAACTGAATCAGTATCCTCTGGAAGAATGGCTTCTCTTAACTAAAAAGCCATCTCTCCAGGCCCTACAACTTTCTTCTAATCAAGGCATTCCACCCCTATGTACTAACTCAAGAGTCAGAAAGCATACAGCCATGCAAAGACATGTAAACAGAAATCTGGGCTGGAGAGATGACTGTGGTTAAGAGCATGCAGTGTTCTTCCAGAGGACCTAACTGTGGCTCTCACTGACCATATCAGATGCCTCTGTGAAATACACAGAAATAGAAATAAAATAAATATTTAAAGGTTTATAAAAGTTTTTCCATTATCAGAAATGGAAAAAAATGTTATTCAGAGGTAAATTAATAAAAAGCCAACAAATATGCAATGGATTATAACTCCACGAAAAAGAACAGAATGGACTACTTATACACAAATCACATGGATAAACTGAAAAGTAGTTTTATGAGTAGAATTAGCCAGACTGAAAAGGACTACACAGAGCTGGAGGGTATCATATTTGTTTTGCAAGCACGGGGACCTGACTTCAAGCCCTGGTATCTACATTAAAAACCAGACATGGAACAGGCACCTGCAATCTCAGCACTGGGGAAGGAAAGAGAGGCAGAATACTGGGGCTGACTAACCAACCAGCCAGCCTAGCTCTGTGGTTATTGTAATGATAATGTCTCCCAGAGGCTAATGTGTTTACATGCTTGGTCCCCAGTTAGTAGAACTATTTGAGAAAGATTAGGAGACACAGCCTTGTCGGAAGAGGTGTGTCATTGGAGGGTGGGCTTTGAGGTTTCAAAAGCCTGCTAGGCCCAGTCTCTTTATGTGTGATCTCTCTGTCTCTGTCTCTCTGTTTCTGTGTCTCTGTCTCTGTCTCTCTCTCTCTCTCTCTCTCTCTCTCTCTGTCTCTCTCTCTCTCTCTCTCTCTCTCTCTCTGTTTATGTGTGTGTGTGTGTGTCTGTCTGTCTGTCTCTCTCTCTCTCTCTCTCTGAAAAGCTCTCAGTTACTGTTCCAACACCATGTTTGCCCGCCTCCCCCACTGATGATCAAGGACTAACCTTCACAAACCACACAGAGGCCTCCAACTAAAGGCTTTCTTTTGTAAGAATTGCCTTCATCGTGGTGGCTCTTCACAGCAGTAGAAGAGTAACTAAGGCAAGCTCTAAGATCAGTAGGCGACCATGCCTCAAAAATTAAGATAGAGAGCAATATGATAGAGAGAAAAATAGCCAGCATCAATTTATAGCTTCCACATGAGACACGCAAACAGGTACAAACATGCTAGGCTGGTAGCACACAACTTAATTCCAACACTAGAAAGGCAGAAGCAGACAGATTTATTACTGGGAGTTTGAGGCCAGCCTGGTCTACAATAGTAAGTTCAAGGCCAGCACATATACAAAATAAGTACACCGTAAATTCTTTCTTTCTCTTTCTTTCTTTCTTCCTTCCTTCCTTTCTTTTGAAAACTCTAGAAAATGTAAACTCATCTCCATCTATCCATGATTGCTGAGGAAAATGAAGGACAGTAGGAAGCAAGAGCAAAGAATTTCAAAGAGGCACATGAAAATGGATCCTTTTACTGTGTTTTGTTTTTGAAACAGTCTTAATAGTAGAAGCTAGCCTTGAATTCACCATGTAGTTAAGGCTGGCCTTGAACTCCTGATCCTCCTGCTTCCAACCCTAAGTGCTAGGATTAGAGGTATGCACCACCACACCTCGCTGATACTTTCACTATTGACTGTGACAATGGCTTCATAAGTACTTACCTGGTTTGTTTGTTTGTTTGTTTGTTTTAAGTTATCAAAGTTTACACTTAAAACTTGTGCAACTTGTTGTATGTCAATTTTGCTATATAAAGTTGTGGGGGGAGTTGTTTTTTAAAGAGAAGTCAGTATTAGGTAAATCCTGGAATGTATTAATCCTGAATACCTTTAAGTGTCTCTTTAGAATAAAGATCAGCAAAGTCCTCTGGTAGAAAGCCAGCTAGTAAACACCTCAGGCCAGCAAGCCTCTACTAACAGCTCAATGTTGCAGTAGATGCAGAAGAGCAGGCATGGGTCAGGACAAGTGAACGAGTTTGGATGCTTCCAGTAAAAAGTCAGGACTCCGAAAACTGAACTTTATGTATGACAATTGTTTAACTTTTCCCCCCTAACTATTTAAAAATTTATAAATGTTTCTTTCTTCGCAGGCCTGATATGACAAGCCCATTGCAAAGGTTAGTCACTACTCACCTTCTTTGCTAGAGAAGCAAAACAAAAACCCAGGCAGCACTTGGAGCAAGCCATAGACGAGGAGACACAATTTTTGCAAAGGTGTATCAGAACAGAAAGCTCTAGAAGAGCATAGCCAACTCCCCCTACTAATCCCAAAACTTCAAAAATTTAAGAAATAAAACAAAAAATACTAAGTTGGATTTTTTGGTGGGAGGGAGAGGGCGGGAGGCAGAGGGAGGACACTGGGATTAAGACCCTGATGTTGGAGATGACCAGGGAAAACAGTATTACTGAATATAACAGGACACAAATGCATCACAGCTATGGTTGCCTGCACAGAACTTGTATAAGACAAGCCAGTCAGTGGCAACATCGTTGGAGAAGGGGCTGACCTGAGGAGCTAGAGGCAGGGGATGGCTTCAAGGAGAAAAAGAGGAGCTTTCTTTAAGCATGTGGTCCATGGGAAGTTGACCATGCTCCAACGAGTGACCCAACAGCCATGACTAAATACGGCCTCACAAATTAGATTTAGTGGGTTAATAAAAATAAAAGGCATAAAGCTTGAAGGGCATGGAAGTGCAGACCTGGGAGAAGTCAGAGGGAAGATCTGAAGGGAATAGGATCCAAATGTATTGTATGCATTTATCAAGTTCTCCAAGAACGAACGGAAGTTATTGCATTTAAAAAAATCATCCATGTGTAGTTAGGCACAATGGCGCACACCTGTAACCCCAGCACTCGGGGAGGCAGAGGCAGGCAGATCTGTGTGAGTTGGAGACCAGTCGGGTCTACAAAGAGAAACCCTGCCTCAGAAACAAAACAAAACAAAACGAAAAACAAAAACTACACACTCGGATAGCATCTCCGTAAACTTAAGGAACTGGTATCGCAGAGACTATTTTCTCTGACCATAATAGCAAAAACAATTACAGAAACAATGCTTCAGTAAATTCTCATATATCTAGAACTTGTTATTAAAAAAATATATAAGGGGAAAAAAATTGAGCTAGAGTAATGACAACAACAAAAACAAACAAATGTGTTAGCTAGTTCCAGCATTACTGAGGGAAAAGATGGGTATCTTCAAATACATTGTTTTGTTTATTAATTTTTATGGAATAATGTTTATTTCTATTTCTATTTTTATATTGGAGGAATTTTGCAAATTTAAAAATATATGTACATATACATATTTATTAAAATTACCCACATTCTAGACTTCAGTAATTAATTATAATTAAGACTTTGGTATATTTCCTTTTTCATTGGTGAAAATACTTGAAAATTACTTATTTTTAATACAATTTTTAAAGATTTATTTATTTATCATGTATACAATGTTTTGCCTGCTTGTATACCTGCAAGCCAGAAGAGGGCACCAGATTTCATTATAGGTGGTTGTGAGCCACCACATGGTTGCTGGGAATTGAACTCAGGACCTTTAAGAAGAGCAGGCAGCACTCTTAACCTCTGAGCCATCTCTCCAGCCCGCAAATTACTTATTATATATGAATGTGTATGTATATATGGGTATGTGTGTTTCTTTTTCCTTCTTTTCTCTTGAATTTCTTCTTATAAATTTTTTAAATGTATTTAATTTATGTCTTTTGCCTGCATGTTTCTCTGTGTGCCACATGCTTGCCTTAGTGACAGAAGTAAGAAGAGGACATGGAATTTCCTGTAACTGGAGTTAGATATGATCCTGAACCGCCACGCAGGGGGCTGGGAGCTGAACTGGGATCCTCTGCAGGAGTCACAAGTGCTCTTAACCACCGAGTCATCGTCCCATCATCCTTTAATTGCTCCTTTTATGAGCTGCTGAAATGAGAAGCTACTCTCTTGAAAGGCACTTGAGCAAAACATGGGAAACTTGAAATATATTCAAAGGCCAGAGCTATAGGTAGGTGGTAGAGCCCTTGCCTGGTACACATGAGGCACTGGCTTCAATCCCTAGTACTGGCAATCTATTTTTTTTTTCAGATGTCCACCCGATGCCAACTGTGCCCTCCAACCCCACACTCATGGAGAAGAAAATAAAAATGATAAATGAAAGCCTAAAAGAAATTTCCACCAGGCAGTAGCACACTCATATTCTTCACCAGCTGCCCCATAAGCCTATCCAAACCTCCAACCAAAGAACACATCAAAAAATACATACTATGAGTCCTTCACTAAAACTGGTATAAAAAGAACTCAACAGACCCTGGAATCAAATATCTCTCTTACTAAGCACTGGGCACTGCTACCCTCACACCCTGCTGACTCTGACATCCACTTGTGTGACATTAACTATTTCTCCCTCTTCATGACAGTGACATCATAAGAATAAAAAAAAGTATTTGCAAACAGGTACCTGATAGGGTAGGTCAGCCATTCTTAAGTAAGTTTCCATTTTCAAACAGAAAGGAGATAAGCTGGGGACACCATTGTTAGGTCTTGCAAACTGATGTAAAATAATAGCATCTTTGGAGTCAAGCTCTTGCTGTTTCCTGTCAAAACCAAAACAGAAATCAAGAATAGCCTGCATGTTAGGTTTTTGTTGTTGTTGGGTTGTTTTTTGTTTTTTGGGGTTTTTTTTTTTTTGTTTTTTTGGGGTTTTTTTGGCCTTAGTTCTCAAGAGGACCCTGAAGGGTTATAATCCTCCACAAACAAGCGGAAGTGTGTGTGTGTGCGCGCCCGCGCATGCGTGCGTCAGATCTTACCTCATTGCATGTTTGGAGAAGAAAAGCATAGTGTACATGCGGGGGACCTTACAAACTCTGAAATGACTATAACCCAGTGGCTCTGGGAAGTAACTACAAACCAACTTGCTTCCTTTGCCTGCAGCCTCCAGACGCAAGAGAAGTATTTTGGGGACAGGCATTTTGTGCTTCCTATGTGTTCCCTTTGATTCTGTGCGTTTCATGGGTGTTATTTTATTTAATCTTCAGAACAAGCTTATGAAGTCGATATGTTACATATATTTTACAGGAGAGCATGGTACTCCAGGCTTCTAAGTGGCTCTCAGGAAGCTGAAACCGAAACATCACAAGGTCATGGACTGCTGGGCTGCAGAGGATCCTGGGTACACAGACAGTCACATTGCTAATATACTGCAGAACGTGAACACTGCCTACACGCCTGCATCGGACAAAACTTTGAAACAGACCCTTGTCAGTAACACGAGGAACTAACTGAATGGGTGTGCTGTGCCATGACCCACATCTACAGGGATCTGATACTGAACATTCTGGTTCTTCTTCTCTATTGATCATCACAAGGATTAAATAAAATAGTATCTGTAAACAATTACTGAGCTACCGAGCATTGAAAGTGTAGAGGAATTTATTATTATGCAGTAAGATATGTTCACTTACAGTCTCACCCAATCCGGCTTATACACCCCTCAGAGACCTAGTACAGTTTGCAGCGTTTTGGCTGCCTAGCATTCTGAACCAGATAAACTCCATCAATCTCGGGCCCTCCCTAAGATTCTACTTTCCTCTCCAGATCTCAGCTTAATTCTACACCTACTTCTGGCCAAGCAGCAATGGCTTGTCACTATCACCACATGGTGCTCACTACCTTCAGCATCTCCACTCTGTAAAACAAGTTCTCTTGGGGTTTACCAACCAAGAGCCTAGTCAATTTAAAGTACCAGAATGACTCATTCTGAAATTAAAAGCCAAAAGAGTTAAAACGTTTACTATAAAACAGAGGTTTGCCTTTATATGAAATGTGTGGTACATCAGATATTTTGACTATGCTAGTAGAGAATACAAATTCTACACTTCACAACTGACTTTGCCCAGTAAAATAATTCACATCACAAAGTGGTGATGTCGTATCTATTAGAGAGGCAAAAGTTTAAGAACTAAGCCAGGCACAGTGGTGCGCGCCCTTAATCCCAGCACTCAGGGAGGCAGGGGCAAGTCGATCTCTGTGAGTTCGAGGCCAGCCTGGTCTACAAATGGAGTCCAGGACAGTCAAGGCCACACAGAGAGACCCTATCTCAAACAAAACAAAAGTTTAAAAACTAAAAGGAGATGAATATGAAATTTATTCCCTGCCCTACTGACCATAAGAGTCTAACGAATTCTAAAGGCCAATGCAGGGCCCATCATGATCAGAACAGTTGAGTATCATGGGCCAATGACTTTATAGACATGGCCCATATTAACTTACTTAATTCTGATAACAGCACTCTAAAGTGGACATTGCTGGAGTTTAAATTTGGGACACCATACTAATATTTTATAGTAGACAGGAAACTTGAAAGTCAGAAAGGAACTTGCCCAAGAAATACTAATTTAAGAGCAAGTCTATCAGGCCAAACCTGAAAGCAGAGCCCAGCCATTCAGCAGGCATAGGTAAGAAAATTGCAAGTTCAAAGTGAGCCTAGGCAACTCAGCTAGACCATGTCTTTAAAAAAAAAAAAAAAAAAAAAAGGCAAAAAGGGAGTGAAGTGAGGATATAGTTCTGTGGTAGGGTACTTGGCATCCACTGGGACGAATCCTTAGTACAAGTAAAAACAATATTATATAGTTTTTGCACATATGTGTGTGTGTGTGCGTCCAAAGGAAAAAAAATTGGCAATTCTTCAGTTGGTTTTAACACAGCCAATTTGATTCAGATAGCTAGAGATATCTAATCTTTATTGAACGCCCATATCACAACGCTGTCCTAAGTACTTCATATATATTAAGTCAACTGGATAAGGAAGGCTACTATTATTATTTCCTCTCTACAGATGACACGGATTCAGAGCTTATTAGCATCGAAGTTGCACAGTTGGCTAAGGGATGAAGCAAATGTGAACCCAGAAAATCTGTCTCCATAGGCCTCCTTCTATAAGTCAGAACCCTCTCCAAGTTAGGGTCACAGGAGCAGATGAGCTGCTTCCGGTGCAACTTATTTCATAAAAAAATGACCTTAGAGTGAGATTTGCACAAGCGAACACCTGCAGAGGCCAGCTGGCTCACCTACTAGGACACTAACTAGCTCCTGCCCCTGCTCTAAGAACATCAGAGGTGATCATGCCTCTGTGACAGGCAATGAGTCCATCATGGAGATCAGATGGGGACCCTTCGGATGGAGTGCACAAGATGGAAATGAGCTCCAGGTAATGAAGTCATTATTCAATCATTCAATTTACAGGCAAATTTCAAGATGCTTGAATGAATTTAATACAGATGCCAAGCCACCTCCACACTGGGAAAACAAAGAATTAAGTCAATAACTATTTAAAAACATAACAGTAGAAAAAGTGCAAATACCCCAAAATAATATCCTACATAAGCTCCCATGCTTCACCCTAAAAACACCTGCATTGGCTATTACACTCATTAACTAGACTTCATAAGTACCTGATAACTTTATTTTCTCATGAGACAAAACCATAGACTAAGGTTAAACTGTTCCACAGAAGTCCAGGCAGGGTGGGGGAGAGTTGACAGCTGCCAATAACAACAACGAGCCCATTTTACTCTATATTTCCCTCCCCCACTTTTCAGAGTTTGACTTGTTTTTTCCCCCCCTAAGTTATTCAGTTGACAGTTGACACTTAGGTTTCATAGCAAGGGGAAGGCTCCCTCTTTGTGCCCTCTGAAGCCAGGCTTCAGAGCTCATGTGTAGTCCCTGTCTCTAGAAGCTGGCAGGAAGGTGTACCTTGATGGCAGGAAATGCCCCTGTTTTCCTCATTTCTTCTCCTTTCGTCCCCCAGGAAAACACCTTGGAACCTCAATATTACTCCTGTGAGCGCACGAGCTTCAGCAGGTACTTCACCTCCTTCAGCTCCTTAGTGGCAGTTGTTAAAGTTGTGCGCAATCACACGCACAGAGTACCACCAGGTCCCCCCCAAAATAGGCAGCCTTCTCTCAGTCTGTATGGTAAATAGGGTTTATCAACCCATTTGTCAAGAAACAGAAGTAAACAAACATAGGCCTTAAGACACTTTGATCTGGGGTTTGCGCTCACCAACCACCACCCACGACAGGGAAGAGCCTGGGCAGAGGGCTTAACAGTATATAGAGTCCGGAGTTTCCAGGGTGTGGTCTATTCCAAAGTGAGTTCCCAAGGCCCTATTATTTCTGCAAGGTCATCTAAGCCACATTGTGGATTCAGCCATACGAAGCGTTTACTTTCCACAAACTGGAGAAATGCCGGGAAGGCACATGGTGCGAGGGACAGTCCTCCTAGGCTTTGGATTGATTGAAGCCCAGCTGAGAGACAGCAGGCTATTGTCTCAAAGGCTGCACAGATGTGGGAGCTCTTTATATGGACTGAGACCTGACTTGAAATAGAGTTCTAAGGCTAGCACGAATGGGAAGTAATCTTGGAGACAGTTCACTTTAAAACTTCTGTGTTTGGTTCAGCTAGATTCAACACACTGAGCTAAGTGGGATGTAGCCAACTGAAAAATCAACTTTTCAGTCTTCCACTGCAGCTAATAAGATGAAAGCCAACACATTTTTCAGGCCTAAGTGATTTTCTTACCCCTTCAGAACCAACAAATTATGTGAACTCAATAGGGCCATCGCAGTGTCCTCCTGGAGTTCCTGCAGGCCCATTAGAGGTCACTGGCCACTTTAAAGCCTCCAGAACCATGCCTCTCCCTCACCCTACACCTGGAGAATGTGGTGTGAACACATCCTTACCCCTTCAGAAAAATACTGGCCAGAAGGAAAATTCCGAGCTACTGAAAACTGCTCTGCCTCCAATGATCTCCAGCGACTGGGACCCCAAATGCAGGGAAATTTTAATCATATATCGACATATCCATTAGCCAAAGACTGTCTGGGCACCCTGTGTTATCACCTATAACACCAGAGACCTATGGGACTAGCAGTACCAACAGCAGGGACCTCCACTGACTGTAATTTTCAAGTCAGCCCGGTATTCATTCTGCGGCAGGCAGCCATGAAACTTGTTTACAGCCCAGGGAGACTCCCTGTTATGTCAAGTACCCCATGTGCTAGTTAGTGCTGCCCTCAGATCTCCGACTGCTCAGACAACACCGGCATTTAAGCCTGAAGGAGCTTAAACTTCCATATCAGAGAATCAGGTAAGCAGGTTAAGGCTGCATCAAAACTGGACAGGGTTACACTCAGCCAGGCATCTTTAACAGCGACTGGAGGTTCCAAGCTTCTGTAACTGCAGCCTCTTAATGATGTTGACATTTAAAGAGGAGTAAGAGAGAACCAACCTTTTAAGTAAAGATGAGGTTAATAGTTAATACCCCAGCATTATTACCCATAAACCAATTAGGCGTTTATAAAAGTGTGCCTTAGTATTTCAACAACGCTTCATTCTATTGTTGCAAATGCACTGATTGCAGTTAGAATCTTCCTATGGGCTTTAGCAGATTGTTTTGATCCATAGCACTAGTGACTCACAGCACTTTGCTTTTAGCATCGAAATGATGGAAGGCAAATAAATGCTTTCCCCTCCCAATTTAATTCTCCCATCAACTCTAAATGGCCCTCACAAGTAGCCAGGTGACCATGAAACCGCCTTAGGGGTTAGAAGATAAGAGAGGTCGCTTGGACCTCTGGGCAGCGGGACCGAGGGGCTGGCCCCTAACCCCCTTAGCTCTCCAGCCCTGCCCGGGCCAGGTGTCCCTGTCTGAGCCCTCGCGCGCGGGGCCCTCTCTCTGGCTCACCTAATGACCAAGAGTTCGTGGAGCAGATACGCAGCCGCGGCCAGCAAAGCTCCCCCGGTCAAATACAGGGTTTTCTTCCACCACGGATCCGAGCCCAGCCCTGCCATGATCCCACCGTAATCCTGCAAAGGGAAAGCGATGATGTCCCCATAAAAGGAGAAGGGCTCCTCGGACCCGGCCCACCAGCCGAAGAAGGAGACGCTCTGGTTCCAGCTCAGGTCCACCACGCACGGCCTGGACGAAGCAAAGCCAACCCCCCAGTGCATGCTGCGCGGTTGGCTCGGGGCGCCCCTCCCAGGGCCCGCGCCGCCCGCATGGGAAGGGGCCGGCGCCCGGGCGGGCTCAGCGGTGCGCAGGGGGCGCGGGCGGCGGTGGCGGCGGCAGCGGCGGAAGGGCGAGCGGAGGGCCGGGCTGTCGGGGCCCCGGAGCCCTGAGAGGCAGCGGCGGCCGCCGGCCTCCCTGGCCGAGGCCTCTGGCTGCCGCTCTTTGTGTCGGTGCGTGGAAAAGGCCACGTGATGTCATTGCTCCCCTGGGCCGGGCAACAGAGGCGGGATAAAGTCACCTACCCCGCGCCCTGCCCCCGCCCTGCATCTCCGCGGTGCGCTGCCTCCGCTCGGCCACAGCTGTGGGGCTGGGCGCCGGCCCGGGAGGCGGGCGGCGCGGGAGGATGAGACTGCGGCTGGGCCGAGCCCGAAGCCGCTGCCCTCGGTTCCGCCCGCTCCCGCAGGCGCCTTGCAGGGCTGGGGACTCACCTGTCCTGGGCCGTGGCTTGGCAACGTCCGGTCAGGCGAGACGAGGGCAGATTAAGGTAGGCTGTTCTGAGAGGCACGGACACCCTAGGTCCGGGGCGGCAGGTTGCTGACAAGAGATGTCTGTCTTGACAAATAACATCAGAAAGTACTCTAGGTGAGAAATCTTCCCTCTCATAGCCTGTTTTTTTGTTGTTGTTGTTTTGTTTTGTTTTGTTTTTTTCCCACTTGGGAATTGTTATCAAGGGTATCTCTGATGCATGTTTTGTGGGTCTCCCTCCGTTTAGGTGCAGAAAATTTGTAAAATAAACAACTGTGCATTCAATGCTTTCCTCACCCTGGATAACTCTGAAGAGATTAATTAGGGATTAAATTTAGGCCCTTATATATGGTAGGCAAGCTCTCTACCAACAAGCTACATTCCCAGCCCCTTAAATTCTTAAATGCAGGGAACAATACCATGTTTCGTAGGAGGTTGTGATTTGCACACAAATTCTAGCCAGAGCATGGAACGTTTTAGAGGAAATAAAACAAAAACATTAAAAACATAGTGTGACCATGAGAACACATTTGTCCCACAAGACAGTGGAGACTTTACTCCATGATAGGGAAGGAGACCCTAGCCTAGTTGACACGAGTTTCAGGGGTCCCATCCCAAAGGAAGTTATTGACCTCTCAGCATGTAGTCAGATTTGAACTTCTCTGACAAGTATGCAGGAGCCAACCCAGTGCATTGACAGAAGAGTTGCCAGCTTGGGCCAGGGACCAAGAAGTAGCAGGGACCTTGTGTACAGGAAGGTGAAAGAGAGTCAATATTGATAAATCTTTTTTAAATAATTTGTTTATTTTTACTTTATGTGCATTGTATGTCTGTGGGTGTCAGATTTTGGAGTTACAGACAGTTGTGATATCTGTTTTTGTTTCTTGGGTTTTTTTGATACAGGGTATCTCTGTGTAGCCTTGCCTGTCCTAGACTCGCTTTGAAGACCAGGCTAGTTTCAAACTTACATCGATCTGCCTGCCTCTGCCTCCCTGGGTGCTGGGGTTAAAGGCATGCCCCGCCACGTCCCAATAAAATTGATAGATCTTATATCCAGAAACGATGTTAGAAGTGAGACAGACTTTAATAGGGTAGTCTCTCAGAGCCACTTACTGCAGTTCCCTTCCACAACTCCTCTGCCGCCTACTACAGCTTCTCCAAAGTGTCAGAAAATTGCTGAGAATTACCTGATCTTTGACTCAAATATGGTTTAAATGTTCAGAGATACTCTACAGTGAACATCTTTAAGGAGCAAGTAGAGCCGGGCGTGGTAGCACACGCCTTTAACCCCGGCACTTGAGAGGCAGAGGCAGGTGGATCACTGTGAATTTGAGGCCAGACTCATTGACAAAGTGAGTCCAGGACAGATATGGCTACACAGAGAAACTATCTTAAAAACACAACAACAAAACAGAAGGAGGAGGAGGAACCAAAACAGCATCATAATCTAATACAGGTTAAATTTTAGCATGACATGGAAGACATGGCTATATTTTCACTATAGCCAAAGAGATTATAGACTCTGAAAAGCCAACACACCTAAGAATCAAGTAAACTTTCAGGGAACAAGGAAAGCAGATACCACCATTAAGGTAAGAGCTCTGCAAGCCCATAGCCAGCTTTTTATCCAAGGTCAACCTAAGTCTTATTTAGAAAAGCATTTCCACAAAGGTGTGCAATCCAGAAAGAAAGCAGCCTAAGGCTCCAGGGCATGGATTCAACAAGGTGATGAACTCAGCAGAAGGAAGATAAACGGCTCAGCCTCGTGTCATAGGCCTTTGATCCCAGCACTCAAGAGGCAGAGGCAGGTGGATTTCTTAGTTTGAAGCCAACCTGATTAACAAAGTGAGTTCCAGGACACCCAGAGTTACACAAAGAAACCCTGTCTGGGGGAGAGGGAGGAGGGGGGAGGAAAGTAAACAAACAAATAGCTAAATAAAACTGGGTCAACAAAAAAAAAAAAAAAAAACTGGGTCAACAAAGAGCTGTGGAGACTGACTCTTTAAAGAATGGCTTCTTAAAACCCAATAGATACCGAGGTCCCGGATTTGACTAGCAGTAGCTGTGCATCCCATCCCATCTCTGAAGGCAGAAGGGGTAGGAGGTAAGGCTGAGCTATAGCACCCCTCCTAGGCGCCACTAGCCACTGGGATGGTATGAAGATTCCAGGATGAGAGCTAGCACGTTAACTCCATCCCTGCCATTATCATGACTAATCTAGTCAGTTTTGACACTTCCTCCTCATCAAAAGAATGGAATATACCTCTGGCCCTGTGTGGAAGCAGGACACTCTGATCTTTCTCTAAGAATAGAACATTTCATACTATTTTCTTCTCCCTTAAGAGTTAATTCATCTGGGCCGGTCAATCACTTGGCCAAGAGACCACCCCCTCAGGAAGGCTAATGTTAACATTGATAAAATTTTCCTGGAGCTCTAACTGACTATTTTTAAGTTCTTTTGTTAACAAAACTAAGAATCCAAAGAGGGAGTTTTAATTTCCCCTATAATAGTACTAAAATCACACTTAGTTGAGAACTGATGAAGTATTTTTCTTTTTCAAGCTTTTTTTTTTTTCCCCCTCAAAATTAGCTTTACTCAAGGTGTTGAAAGAGGAGGGAACCAATTAACTGAACACTTACCTATGTAGTATTATGGTACATAATTGTACACTAATTTTTCAAAATGAGATTTCTTAGACATGTTTTCACCTATCTTACAAAAAAAAGAAGCTAAAGTCGCAGAACAACTCACTATCAAATTCCAAAAGCTGCATAGTAATAGAGCCAGAATTAAAACCCAAGGGAGTCTTACACAGTGGCCCTGTGAACTATCCAATCACCAGCATTGTCATTCATACCACCCATGGGTGCTGGCATGTTGTCTGCAGTATCGAAAGGATATTCCAGCTACAATCTGAATTGTGTCCAATTGAATGACTGTGACACTTCAATGTCACTCCTTCCATGACAGCACATATATTTTGTGTCCAGGTGTAGTGGCATATCCATATAGTACCTGCACTCATGTGGGGGCAGGAGGATTTCCAGCTCAAGGCTCGTCTGAACTACCTGTTTCCGAAAAGAAAATAGCTCTGTTATCCCCTGGGAGTCAGCCATGATGATCAGATAAATGGCAATTAGGTCACACCAATGCTTCTGAAGCACTATTGTGCACATGAATTATGGGAAAGCATGTTAAAGTGTAAATTCTGACTGTGTTTTGAGGAACCCAAACATTCTGAGTTTCTAATACATCTCCAGGTGATACCAGATGACTGTTTGAGCAACAGGTCTCAAAAGGAATAAAGAACTCTGACCACTAAAGGCATTCCTTGGCACAGGGTTCCTCATCAACCCCACCAGGTCACACTGTTTTTTAGGAGATAGGCCAATACATACAGATAAAAGAGCTGGGAAGGAATAGAGTCAGAAGTGTTTGAAATTTACCAAGACTCTAACAGAGGAAGTAAGTAGGGCCGAGAGTGCCGAGCATGTGGGAGCCGAGGGAGGAAGCCTTGGGGCAGGAAAGGAAGAGGGTAAGAGAAAAGGGAGCAAATTACAGGTGAGTTGTTTTGCCTCTAATTCCCTGACTAAGCAGTTGAGGATATGGCAGATTTCTCAAGCATAATCAAGTGAGCAAGATAAACATTTCATTTACACTTGAAACTTTCTCATGATGTTACAGTTCTTATTTTAAAATACAACTTGAGATGCAAGGCCTTGCTTCCGTAATAAGTACATGTGATATGGCGCTTTTGCTTATTTTAAATGATTAAATGTATTATGCCATTTTGTTAAAATGCTTGTGTATTATTCAGCAATAAATAATTTACTTGATAATGTTCTTTTGGGTTTTATTGTAAGGATTCAGTTTTTTTATTTGTGTACTGGATAATTTTATGTCAACTTGACACAAGCTACAGGCATCTGAGAGAAGGGAGCCTCAATTAAGATAATTCCCCCATTAGAATGGGCTGTGGGCAAGCTTGTAGAGCATTTTCTTAATTAGTGATTGATGGGGGAGGGGTCAGTACATTGTAGGGTGTATTATCTCTGGGTTGGTGGTCCTACATTCTATAAGAAGGCAGGAGGCTGAGAAAGCCATAATGGGCAAGCCAGTAAGCAGCACCCCTCCGTGGCATCTGCATTAGCTCCTGCCTCCAGGATCCTGTCCGGTTTGAGTTCCTGCCCTGTCCTCCTTTGATGATGAGCAAGGATGTAAGCTAAGTAAACCTTTTCCTCTTCAAGTTGCTTTTGGTCATGGTGTGTGGTCACAGCAATAGTAACCTAACTAAGACAATTTGTGTAGAAGCAATGTAATACTGCCCTACTTGCCTGAGAGAGGTGATTTTTTTTTTCCATTCCAGGGATTGAACCTATGGCCTTGCATGTGAGCACTCTACTGCTGGCTGCTCTTTACTTTTCATTCTGAGACAAGCCTCACTAAGTTGCTCAGGCTGCCCTTGAAGTTTCCATCTTACCACCTGAGCCTTCTAGGAAATGGGATTATATGCCACAACACCAGATCCAGCAATGAACACTGTGTCTAGAAGCCATTCTGTCACCATGAAGTGGCTTTATCTATGTGCTTTTTGATCCATGGACATGAACATTTTACAAGTCATTAAATAGCTCTCGGAAAGCATGTCTCATAAGACTAGCTTAGAATTAAGAAGGAAAATAGGGACCTAATAACCAGGCTCAGATGAGTGAGGGGAGTTGAAAATGCTTCATTGGAAGGATAGGGTCATTTTAAATTCAGCATTGTATTAACAACTAACAACACATTTATGTGAGCAAAGCAAAAAAGAAAAGAGTCTGCAGGTAACCAGAAGTAGGGTCAACAGAAATAGGACGGGAGTCAGATAGCTATAGGAGAGACAAAGAGTCAACGAATGAGTGCTTCAAGAAAACACAAAGAGGATTCATAGAGTTATATGTTCCTAGAAACTCAAATAAATAAATTCAGCCAGCAGTGCAGATATTAGTCCTTTTTTATTTTTTTATTTTTCATTGCTATAACAGAATACCTTAGCCATGTTAATTTAATAAAGAAAACTATTTATCTCACATATTGGGGGAGACTGGAGTCTCAAAAAAACAAAAAACAAAAAACAAAACAAAACCAAAAACAGCATAGTGCTGGCTGTGGCAGGGACTCCATGGCAAATGGTACGGGAGTGGGGGGGGGGGGGCATGTAAGAAAAAAACCGAGATCACATCTTGATAGAGGAAGCCCTAAGCAGACTCAGTCAGGCTGTATTTACAACCAGCTTTCTCAGTAACTCACTCCAGGGCACCAGTTTGGGTTGTGGAAGTTTTGGTTTATGATATGTAAACATGTTTTTTTTTAATCCCAGGAGTGGGATATGGGGGCTGCTCTGATATCAGCCTCATGAGAGGGCGTGTGAACTTTGTCAGCAGGAAAGTGTTTCGTGAAGAGGCATGAGAGGGTGGGGGGCAGAAAGGAGGCATGGGGGGGGTGGGGGCGGGAAGGAGGCATAGGGGTGAGGGACAGGAAGGAGGCATGGGGGGTGGGGGCGGGAAGGAGGGCTACGAGAAGAACCCTTGGAGGAGAAGGTCTTAGGCAGAAGAGAAGGCTGCTGCTGTTGCTGCTGCTGTTGCTGGCTGGATATCCTGACACAGAGGTTGGTATTGCCCCGAAGAACCGGATAACTTTAAACAGCAGGAAGTAGCCTAAGAGAATTACACCCCTTCTCCTGATTAACCTTCTTTCCCTCCTACCTGGTGTTGGAAGGGATTGAGTTGGGAGGCAGAGGCATTAAAGAACCGCAAATAAAGTAGATTTAAAAAAAAAAAATCAAAGCCTACAAGTTTGTCAATCAGAGGCTTGGTCACTGCATGTGCCTTGTGTTTCATGTGAAGGTTTAAGTGGGTGAAGACAGGATTCAAAGTGCTTGGCTGTCCTACTGCACAAACTTTATTCCGATGAGCTCTAAGTTAACATGGTGGTTGAGTATCACTCTTTCATCTATCCTTCTATGTATCCATATACACTGTCACTGACCTATTAATCCGTTTATCTCTATTTAAAACCAGAAATCATTTTTTTCTGTTGAAAGTCTTTAAACATTCTAAAAATATTAATAAATTCTGACTGGCCTTCTACAATCTCATTTTGTCAAAACTAAGTCTAAACAGAACTTGGAAAGTTTATCTAGTTCCATCTCTAAAGATTATACCTTGTCCATTTTTGCTTTTCTCAACTCTGTGTGTGTGTGTACATTTGTTCTCTCACTGAAGCTGACCAGGGGGCCCCAGGGATCGTCTTGTTTCCACTTGCCCAGCTCTAATATTACATTTGACCAGCTTTTTGTGTTGGTGCTATGGCTCAGAATGCAGGTCCTCCGGTTTGTGCAGTCAGAGCTGAGCTGACCAAGCCATCTCCATAGGCCTGATCTTTCACAACCTCTTAATGCCTTCATATTCACATTTATTTAGCATAAAGAAAATAATATAAATTGTGGGTTTTTTTTTAAGTTGGTTGGTTTTTGGGGGAGGGTTGTTTTGGGGGAGGTGTTACTGTTGTTTTGTTTTTTGTTTGTTTTGCTTTGTCCTTTTAAGACAGGGTTTCTTTCTCTGTGTAGCCTTGACTGACCTGGACTGGCTTTGTAGACCAGGCTGGCCTTGAACTCAGAGACCCGCCTGCCTCTGCCTCCCTCAACACTGGGATTACAGGTGTGTGCCACTGAGCTGACTCTTGTCTAATGTTTTTTAAACTAACACTTTAATTTTCTGATATATTCTTGTCATGTAAAGACTACATTTTCACACTGGCACATTTCACAGTAGTGATGTATCGCTTTTGTAAGGTCAGAGAACCTTCAACTCCAATGAAAGCTATGGGACTGTCAGAAAGAAAAGAAAATGTGAGGGAGAACTCGGAGAGCATATGACAGTAGGTAGTATGCTGACTGCTCAGACTAAAGGTTGGGCAAGCACGTGCCTGTAAACCTAAAGCTTGAAAGGTGGAGGCAGAAGCATATAAAATTGAAGGTTCAGTGCTGGAGAGGACATTCAAGGTGGCTGTAGCCACCAGCACCTAAGGGACCACAGAGATGTTCCAAGGAGCCTTGAGAAGCTCGTGGGGGTTGTGAGGGGAGATGCAGCAGGAGAGGATAAGTCTGCAGAGTGCACAGCATCTCAAGAACAATGCAAAAGAGACAGGTCTTACGAGAAGGTGTTTTTTAAAAGTGGTCTCTGAAAATTGGAAAAATAAAGATGGCAAAGTGGAACCGGAGCTGCGCACACATCAAAGAGAAGTGAAACTGAAGATGCACAGACAGGTATGGTATCGCTACAAGAGACAAAGAAGCCTGCCTTTGCTGAGTGGGGCTAATCCCTGGCCCCTCAGGAGGCACAGGCCAGCAGTATGGAGCTGTCATAGCTGCTGCAGCAATCCCTGCTCCAGGGGTGAGAACAATAGTTGTCCATGATGAGCTAGCAGGGCAGCAGGATCAAGGGCAGGGACATGTACACTGGCCTGGAACTCAAGCAGATCCAGCCCCCAAAAGCACTGTGCAGCCTCAAGATTACCCTGAATCTGGGCAACAACAAGATTTATCCTAGGTGAGTTCCAGTATTTGTGGTGTTTCAGAAACCACTTTAAGCCAGACCAATGACATGGCAATAAATGTTTTCATGTAAAGTTGTTTGGGGAAAAGAGAAGATATACTGTGTGACACACGGCAGTTTGCAATACCACTTTGATGGACGAATGAATGTGTGATGGAGACGATGGGAAGATGATTCAAGAGATAGAAGAGAAAGTGGGGCATAGCTTTGACTACATTGGCACAAGAGACATCTTCCTGAACAAAACACCAGTAGTGCAGGCAGTAAAATCAACAATTAACAAATGGGACCTCATGAAACTAAAAGATTCTTAAAGGCAAAAGGACACTGTCAACAGGACAAAATGGCAGCCTACAGAATGGGAAAAGATTATCACCAACTTCATGTCTGACAGAGGGCTAATACCAAAAATATATAAAGAGTTCATGAAACTAAACATCAACAAACTAAATAATCCAATTTTAAAATGGAGTACAGATCTAAATGGAGGGATCTCAAATGGCTAAGAAACACTTAGAGAAATGTTCAACATCCATAGCCATCAGGAAAATAAAAATCAAAACGACTCTGAGATTCCATCTTACACCCATCAGAATGGCTAAGATCAAAACCACATGTGACAGTTCATGCTGGCAAGGATGTGGAGTAAGGAGAACACTCTTCCATTGCTGGCAGTGCAAACTTGTACAGCCACTATGGAAATCAATATTTCAGTTCCTCAGAAAATTCAGAATTGATCTACCATAAGACCCAGCTATACAACTCTTGGGGATATACCTGGAAGACAGTGCAGCCTACCACAGGGACACTTGCTCAACTATGTTCATAGTGGCTTTATTCATAATAGCCAGATACTGGAAACAACCTCAGCATCCTCAATTGTAAAATAGACATAGAAAATGTGGAAGTAAGGCTGGAGAGATGGCTCAGAGGTTAAGGGCACTCACTGACTGCTTTTCCAGAGGTCCTGAGTTCAATTCCCAGCCACCACATGGTGGCTCCCAGCCATCTACAATGTGATCTGATGCCGCCTTCTGGCATGCAGGTGTATGTGCAGGCAGAGCACTGTATACATACTAATAAATCTTTTTTAAAAAAAGAAAAGAAAACATTGAAGAACTCAGAAGTTTAAAAAGGCAGGCAAATGGATAGAAGTAGAAAAAAACAAAAAAACTAAGGTAACTCAGACCCAGAAAGACAAACATGGTTTGTATTTACTTATAAGTGGACATTAGCTGTCAAATAAATGATAATCATGCTACAATCCACGAATCCAGAGAGGCTAAGTAACAAGGCGGGCTCTAGAGGACACTCACGAATCTCCCTAAGAATGGGGAAGTGGATTTTGAAGATGACTAGGGGTGGGTGGGCATAGGAAAAGGAGGATCAGGCTGGAAAGGTGGTATGAAGGGAGAGAAGACAAAGCTGGGCATTGTCACACATCTTTAATCTCAGCACTCAAGAGGCAGAGTCAGGCAGATCTGTGTGAGTTCGAGGCCAGCCTCCTCTACAAATCAAGTCCAGGACAGCCAAGGCTACACAGAGAGACTCTGTCTCAAAAAACCAGAAAAAAAAAAAAAAAAAGGAGGCGGGCAGAGAAGACAGAGAAAACGGCTAGAATTTTGGGGCATGTTGGGGGTGGTGTAGAAACCTAGTGCAGTGGAAACTTCCTGGAACCTATGAGTGTGACCCTAGCAAGGACTCCTAATAATGGAGAATGTGGAGCCTGAACTGGCCATTTTCTGTAACCAGGCAAGGATTTCTGGTGATATGACCAGGACATGAACCCAGCCACAGAACCATCTAGATATAACCTGTTCTATCTGAAAGATACACTGGGGCTCAGAGAAAATAGAAGTGGTCAACCAATGGCTGGTCTACCTTGAGGCCCAAGCCATTGAGGGAATCTGTCTGGCACTGCCTAAATGGCCAGGAAAACAGAAACTGGATGGTTCAGAGACCTAGGGTAGAACCAAACACAACTGACCAAAAATTAAAATGAAATAAAAGAAAGCCAATGAAATGATACTCTAATAATATTCTGCTATGCTCATATTCATAGATGAGTGCCTTCACTCAATCATCCTCAGATAGGATTCCTCCAGCAGCTGATGGGAGCAGAGACCCAGAGCCAAACATTAGGCAGAGCACAGGGATCCTTGAGGAAGAGAGGGAGGAAGGATTTTTAGGAGCTAGAGAGGTTGAGGACACCAGGAGAACAAGGCCCACAGAAACAACTAAGCAGGGCTTATAGGAGCTCACAGAAGGTTAGTAGGGACAATGGAGGCAGACCTTTTTAGACTCAGTTCCTTGGGGTGATTCCACTCTTCATCTTCAGTCAAGCTAAACAACAAACCAGTGATCCAGCAAGTATAACAGCAACCGTAGCAGCAACTTCAAAGCCAAGAGATATGAAATGACACAAAGGCATTCTCTCTTTGTCTTGGGGGACTACTTTATACCTTCCCCTAGTCTGCACAGGATGTTTTCCAACTGACAAAAACTATGCCCCCAAATGAGGCAGCTCCCAGTTGACAAGGATCACATGCCCTATCAAGAGTCTGTTTGCAGTGAACAAACATCACATCCCACCCTTGGAATCAAGTTTGAGGTCCCTCTGTTTTACAGTAAGTTCTAGGACAGCCGTGCTTAGGCACTGAAGAAAACCACTGGAAACAGAAAGCTGATGAAAATGTATTTGGATGAGTGGGCCATGTTCCAGCTTGGCCTCAAACTAACTCAACAATCGGCTTTAATCTTCTGGCTTCCTCTCATTTTCTGGCTTGTTGTGTTTTCACCTGAGTTCTCCCCCCCCCCCCACTCCCCCGCAACCCCTCTTTCTGTTACGGTCCCAGTAAAATGGCCTCCTCTCTCTGAAAAACTGCCTCGTAAGTAGCCTTTCTCTTGCTGTGAGAGTTAGGTGAATCCTATTCTGTCAAATCTCTGATTCGTCCCTTTTTCTGCCACTCCATTAGACATCACTTTCATACATGGGTGCTTCCTTCTACAAGCTAACTTTGCCTTCATTTTGGATTCAAGTCATGTATCATCATTCCTGGACCTAAGGTTTTCTTCACCTGATACTTGCTGTATACTAGGCTGGCCCTGAACTCAGATCTGTTTGCCTCTGTCTCCTGAATTAAAGGCATGTTTATATTCCAGCCAGATGGCACAGACCTAAAGGTCTTTGGATGGTATCTCTTGCCAGAACAGCCATGTTCTGAATTAACATTCCTCTACAGGGGCCAGGCAGTGGCATGTGGTGGTTGGAATAAAAATGGCCCCATAGACTCACAGGGGTTGGTATTGTTAGAGGTGTGGCCTTGTTAGAGGTGTGTCACAAGACAGGGGGCAGTTTTGAGGTTTCAGATGCTCAAGCCAGGCCAAGTGTCTCTCTTCTTGCTGCCTGATAGTCCAGATACAGAATCTGCAGCTAGTTCTCCAGCGCCATGCCTGCCACCACACTTCCAGCCATGATGGCAATGGACTAAACCTCTGAACTGTAACCATTTAACTGTAAGGTAAATGTTTTTCTTCACATGAGTTGTCACTGTTGTCATGCGGATGTGAGTGGCCTGCCTTCTGGTACTCAAGTGGAAGGATGTCCACAACTCTGAGAGCTGGGGCAGTGTCCTGAGGGTATCCTGAGGCAGAGAGCCTAGGAACCTCACAGCTCTGAGAGGAGGCCTCCTCAACAGAGATGATGCTGCTCCCAGGGGATGGTTGTCCCAAGCCCTGAGGAACTCCTTCTTTGTTTCTCCTCCCCCACCTCTTCTTTTTTCCACAAGAGAGTCACAGCAGGCAGTAAATCTCTTAAAAGAGATTAATTGGAGGGACCTACCCAGAAGCGGCTGCCTCTGCTCCTGGAAGGAGACAGCAGAGAACTGGACAGACACAGCCTTTATATAGGCTTCCTGAGGGGGTGGGGCTTTCAGGAACAGGGATTTCCAGAGTGTGGATTGGTGGGATTTCAAGCCTGAGCTGGGAGAAGTTTAAGGATTGGTGGGTTTCTCCCTCATTCCCACCCCAGACTTCTCATCCCAAACTAGCATAATCTGGGATGAGGGGCTGGGAGTTCGAGGCTGGCCTCGAACTCAGTGATCCGCCTGCCTCTACCTCCTAGGTGCTGGGATTAAAGGCATGTTCCACCACGCTTTTGTCTCCTATTTCCATAATCTCAGGATGAGGAGGGGCTGACTGCCCTGAGGCAGGAAGTAGAACTGACATCAAGTCACTTTAAATTTTAGTGGCTGGATGCTTAAGGGCTACATAGCTCTTGTGGGTGGTGATACTGTGGGCCGAAGGACTGGGGTGGGGGTGGGGGGCAGTGGGCTCCCTGAACCTTGGGGAAGGCATCCTGTCACAGGCTTGGGGCAGTGCAGTGGACGTGAGCTGCTTGGGGATGGATTGCCACAACTTTGGGGCAGACTACTATTGCTCGATAGGTTGAAGCTTGAGACAGGGGGCCATGGCTTTCACCTCCGAGGGAGGTGGGTGGTGGTAGTGTTAGGCACTCTGGGCTATCTCAGCTGAGGCAGCAGCGGCCTTGTTCACCTGTGACTGCAGCCGCAGTAGCGGCAGAGACATCCCTACGTGTGTGTGTGTGTGTGTGTGTGTGTGTGTGTGTGTGTGTGTGTGTCTGTGTGTGTGTGTCTGTGTGTGTGTGTGTGTGTGTATGCATCTATGTCCTTCGAGGGAGGCCTTGATCTGGCCACAGCCACACAGCCACACAGCCACACAGCTGCAGCAGCAGCAGCACCTTTGTTCTGGCTGAGACCCTGGCTGCTGTGGTGGCGGCAGCAGCAATAGCAGCAACAACAACAGCAGCAGCAGCATTTGGTTGTGATCTGGCCGAGACCATTGAGGCTCTGGTGGTGGCAGACTCAATCTGGCCAGGGCCACAGCAAAGTCCCTACAGCCATGGTCATGGTATCTCATCATGGCAATAAAACCCTAACAAAAACACAGCCCTACAGTTTTATTTCGAAGGGGACTTTCTGTACCTGGAGCTCCTGGGAGAAGCTTAATAGGTTAAAGACCCCTCCTATAACCCTTAAGCCCTATATAACACTAATAGTCAGGAACAGTGCTTCTGAAATGAAAGCTGTTCACAGCCACTCTCACTTAATAAACATTCATATATACAAATAAAAAAAGCTTTAACAGCTGTTTGAGCCCAACTCTCTTAGAAATTAGTTGGAATTGGCCTGTGAATTCAACTCAGAGCCTACCCAAAGGCACAGCACTTTCCATATCTTCATCTGAGAGGAAGCCAAGTCAAAAACAGAAACTGTTACTACTGAACATGTATACTTAGTAGCTGAAAAATAGTAATCTCTTTCTAAAATAAATAGTTTGGGGGGAGCCTTCTACTCAATTCCCAAAGTACACATTTCTTAATACAAACATTTTTTATTCCAACCAGTAGAATAAAACAGCTTTGTTTTATTACGAACATTCCAAAATTTCAGCTTAAGGATCAGCTTTATAATAATAATTAAAAAACATTATTATTGTTTATTATTACTATTACTACTACTACTATTTTGTTTTACTTTTCTGAAACAGGGTCGCATGTAATCCAGGATGGCCTCAAACTCCCCATGTAACTAAAGATGGCCCCTGTGGTGGTTTGAATGGGAACGGCCCGAATGGACTCCTATATTTTAATGCTTGGTCATTAGACAGTGGTGTTATTTGACAGAGATTGTAAGGTGTCCTTGTTGGAGTAAGTGTGGCCTTGTTGAAAGAAATGTGTCACTGGAAGGGGATTTAGGGGTTTCAAATGCCCAAGCCAGTGTCTCTCTTCCTGCTGCCTTCAGATCCCGATGTAGAACTCTCAGATACTGTCTGCCTGTGAGCCCACATGTTTACTGCCATATGGATAACAAACCTCTGAAACTGCAAGACAGCCCAAAATAAATGTTTTCCTTTATAAGAGTTTCAGTGGTTTAGCTGGGAGCGGTGGTGCACACCTTTAATCCCAGCACTCAGGTTTCAGAGGCAGGAGGATCTTTGAGAGTTCGAGGCCAGCCTGGTCTACAAAGGGAGTCCAGGACAGCAGGTGACACAGAGAAACCCTGTCTTGGAGGGAGAAAAAGAGTCGCGGTGTTCATGGTGTCTCTTCACAGCAATAGAATACTGACTAAGACAACCTTGAATTGCTGGCCAGTGGGGTCTTATAGTCCCCCAAACATCACATGCTATTGCCATTGTTCTTGGTGGCAAAACCCTACAGCTGAAGACACCACGTCATAAATCTTGTACTCTCCCAGCCTGCCTTTTAGTGACTGAGTGCCAGCAGCTTATGCTATCATCTGTCACAGCCAGGCTTGGCACATTTCCACTGTTGCTACAAGTTGTGTATTTTCCTATGTGACATGCACACCCTTTAAAGGGTCCCTCCTGCCATCACCCCCTCAAGATTCTCTCTCATATTCTCTCTCTCATATTCTCTCTCTCTCTCTCTCTCTCTCTCTCTCTCTCTCTCTCTCTCTCTCTCACTCTCTCTCTCTCTCTCTCTCTACCTCATTCTCTCTCTCTCTCATGCCCATACTCTGATGCAGCATCTGAGGCAGCCCCCATCCCACCCCCCAATAAGCCTCTTGCATTAGATTTGTTGTGTGGTGTGATATATGCAGCAAACCTTGACCTGGACCTGCCAAGGCACCTTTTAGTGCCTAATCCTAAAATACCATATACTTGATTCCTAGGACATGGGGAAATTAATCCCTACTAGCTAGTTTTATAGCACTGGAAAGTGCTATGTAAGCTACTGGAAAAGAAAAAGTAATCATCAGTCTTACCCGGTCACGCACCTAACAAAATATGATTGTAGAGGAATTTTAATTCAGAACATGGGTGTTCTCGCAAGAGAGCACATCCAAAGACTTTCTAGGTCTGTGTGATCCAGCTTGATATAGAGCAAGTTTCAGGAAAAGAAAAGCTTAGGTTCAGGTATAGTGGTACATGCCTTTAATCCCAAACAATGAAGGCAAAGTTAGTTTGTAGAAGGAAGCACCCATGTTTGAAAGTGATGTCTATTCAGTAGCAGAAAAAGTGACAAATCAGAGAAAGATTTGACAGACTAGGATACATCCAACTCTCATGAGAAGAAAGAGGAAAGGGAAGCTATTTAAGGGGCAATGCAGAGAGAGAGAGAGAGAGAGAGAGAGAGAGAGAGAGAGAGAGAGAGAGAGAGAGAGAGAGAGAGAGAAGGCAATTTTACAGAGAGAGGTTGAATGAGAGAACAAGCTAGACACAGGTGGATGTAAGGCGCGCCCGCACCCAGTAATGGCGACAGCGGCAACCGCTCCCACGCATACACAGGCATAAACTCTCCCAACATGCCCCTCCCGAACAGGGGTATGCAAATAAAGTATTCTGGAGCTGCCCTCTCAGCCACGGGCATGCTAATGGGGCATGCTAATGAGGCATCCAGATACGACCTATGAGATATTGACACGACACATACACAGAGCTATTTAAGTGATGCGCTCGCGGGCATTCGGGGTCTTTTACTTCAGCTTCAAGGGCGCTCCCAATAAAGCGCAATTGAGAAGAATCCTGGTGTTCCTGCCGGCGGGAGGGTGCGACATGTGGTGCCGAAACCCGAGAAATCGAAATCAGCGCTCGGACCACTAGACACCTGCGAGGACCGTCGGGATCAAGAAACCCCTGGAGGATTCAGAACTCATCGTGTGGAGCGGCGGTACCGGTAAGTCTCCCTTTAAGGACAGAACAAACTAGAGAATGAGAAGGAGCCAGAAGATTAGAAAAAGATGGCTGGAGTTAGTTTGAGGCCAACCTGAGTAATTCAGAGACTGAGAGAAAAGCCAAATTAAATAAGTTAGCTGGGAGAGAAGTTTGAGCCAGAATAGCTGAGTTGAACTAGCCAGCTATGAGCTCAGAAAGAACAAAAAAGTGTGAGCTTATTAAGCAGTAAGTTTCAAAGGCTGAAAACATTCTAGGCCTAGATTAGATTATATAGAGGCTAGAAGCTTCCAGGACTAGGCCTAGGATACAGAAAGAGTCAGTAAGCCTCCCAGATGACAACTGAAACATGTAAATAAATGTTCTTTTTACGCATGATAAAGACCTGCCTGGCAAGATATGCCCATTGGTGTAATTTGTGGCACAGATGCCATAGCAGTGACCAACTACTTTATGCTTGGATTTATGATGCACTCCAAAAGATGATACCATTATCGGGGTTAACCTGTGACTAGACGAGTCATAGACCCTAGGGGAGAATCTACAACTATTATTCTACTAAATGGACATAATATTAAATTAGCTCCTAATGATCTTTTGTAATACCCACAGATTAGGAAACCTCTTATCATTCACCAGAAAAGCTTCTTTTTGCAGTAGATGATTAACACAAAGATCCACAACTGCTCAAGATGCAAGGAATAAGAGATTACAGAATATTTAGCCTTAAATGGGATATCTGTATCACATCCCTTCATGCCAAGGCTCAAAGATCACTGGGGAAGAGACGACAGAAAAACCAGAAGTAGCAGATGAATACAAGAAGCAGTGTTTTGTAGATACAACAGGGCAATTGCACATATGAACTGATGGTGGTTGTGATGGTGTGCACAAGACCTACAATAACTCAAGCCAGACAAAAAAATTCCACCACGAAGAGGAGGGGTAGGTACAAAGTCCCACCACTAGCTTAGGAGCTATAAGCGATTGATAGTTAGCGGGAGACACAACGTCGGGCTTTGTTTTGTTTTTGTTTTTGTTTTTGTTTCTTAAGGATGGGGCTTCTGGTAAGTAAACCTCACTGCAGTGGATGGCCACAGGCACACAAACACAAGACACAAAGTTGAGTGGGTAGAGAAGGAGTTGGGGTAGGAGGTTGAATATGATTATGATAAAAATATACTGTTAAGAATTCTAAAAGAACTAATTAAAAAAGAAAAATATTGATTGATTGAGAGAGGGTCTCATTACATAGCCCTAGCATGATAAGTCACTATGTAAACTAGGCTGGCCTCCAACTCACAGAGATCTATCTGCCTCTGACTCCTAAGTGCTGGGATTACAGATATGCACCACCACTCTAGGTTTAAAATATATTTTGTATTCCCAAGTATAACTGATAAAAAACTACAGTTACCTTTTATTAGTCAGGAGTCTTGTATCTTTTAACTAAAAATAAAGGAAGACCACAGACAACTGAGATTGCTTACCTTAAATAAATAAACAACAGCATATGTTTCTGTATACATGTGTGAGAAATGGCTAATCTGTAAAATGAAATGAGCACACATTTCTATAACAAAAGCTGAGAGACTAAATTCCTTGAGCACATTTGACAAACCTCACCAGAAAATTCCTCAAAGTGCCTCTTAGGTGACTCAGAAACTTTTCTCCAATGATTTAGAGATTTTTATTGATTTCTGTTCTTCACAATTTTTCTCAAAAGATTAGCTTTCTGAGTTTGTAAACAGCAAGTTTTTAATCATATTTACTCCTGTCCTCAGCGGTATCTCATTTCTTCTGCTCAGATGGGCGACTGGAGGCATTAGCATGCAGTGCTTCTGTTTTGCTCTGTAGAGTGGACTCAGCACGCTCTGGCTGTTCCTGAGTACCAACTTTCACAGCATGAGCTGCATAGTTAAGGCTGGTATTTTCACACCAATGCCAGTAACCTGAGAAAGGATTGTAGACCATTCCTGCCACTGTTTGAACTGACAGGCCATCTGAAAAAAAAAAAAAAAGTCAGAAAATTTGGATTCAGTAAACATTTACCATTCGGCCACAAGAATATACAGTAGCTCTTCTTATTAACAAAACATTCCTAACTTAATGAACAAAAATATTTTGTAGTCACACTTGAGTCACATACTTAACAGCAGGTAAAAATACATACATACTTCAAAGCAGAGGACTGTATGGTGACCCATTCTGAATGCCTCATATAGATCACATGTCCAGGAGCATGGGAATTGGAGGAGATATAACTAAAGTAGCTTGGTGCTTAAAATTCTCTAAGTCTCAACAAAATTAGCTGTCACTTGAGAATATCTGTCAACAAGAAATGGTCTCCATAAAGTATCTTTTGGTTTGTATTCTCTTTTATTTGTTGAGACAAGGTTTAACCTTGTTTAGGATTGGCTTTGCTTAATACAGGCTTTCTGAGTAGCCCGGGCTAGGCCTCCTGTTATACAGCCTTTCAAGTGTTGTGATTACAAGTATGCACCATTTCCAGCTCCAAAAAGATTCTTTAAAATATCTTTTTTTTTTCTATTCTATTTTCAACAAAGTTACAGACATCTCTAAAAGCCACTGCACTGCTCTGAAGTGACAATAATTTAGAGGAAAGTCTGTCAGTGCACTGTCATTAACAGAAGCATGGGTAACTGTCTAAGTACTCAACAAAACCTCCAAAACGCCAAGCAGGTGAACTAAGAAACATCACTCACCAGATTTCAACAAACAAGTCATTTACTGTGTCAAAGCACGGTGAGGCACTGTGTACAAAAAGGGGCTTATGGGCCAGACCAGAGTGAAGAAATGTGAAAATTACACGCTACCATGTTTAGATCATACTTTACTACAGGTGTGAATACATACTCCAAAGCAGCCTGCTGGGTTCACATACCAACTCTAATTTCTACCATGGTGACTCTGAGTTACTTAAGTAGGTATCAGAAATACATAAGAAATTACATAGAAGTTGAAAATACATCTGAGTGTAGAAGAGTCAAGAAAAACCACAGGATGAATTGAGATAAGCAGGGCTCACAAGGAGTAGCAGAGCCTGTGTAAGTAAAGCAACTGACACCCACCCGTAAACAAATAAGACTCAAGTAGCCAGGAAAGGAGTAGCTGGCCATCCCTCAAGGCTAAGTGCATGCAAACATGGTATCTACTTCATAACTATAGCTTCAAATAGTTAAGACATCGTTGAAGAGATAAAATGGGCATCTAAAAAACCAGTAACCTGCTTAAATAAGGGCTTTATTACACAATTAGTAATTATGCATGCATTTCAGATAGGCCTTGAAAACTGGAAAACCATTTTAATACTTACTTGGTTCCAAGATACTCTCTAGCTTTTCAGGTGAAACAAACTTCTCCCACATGTGAGTACCCTTTGGAACAATGCCTGCAATTTGTTCTGTGAAAACAATTCCCAAGGCATAGGACAGCTGTGTTTTGTTGAGCGTAGTGACGAACAAAGAGCCGCCAGGCTAAAGGGAGGAAATGTAGGCCCAAGTAAAACAACGGCAGTGAAGATAAAGTTAGCAACAACTGTTAAATAAAGGCTTCCTTCCCAGATTGCCTTCTTTCCAAGTGAATTAAGGGCAACTAAGATACATAAGTAGAAATAAAACAGAATTTACCAAAGTAGCATTTCTTCTCTCTCTCTGGGAAAATCTGTTACTACAGGCAAGCTAATACAGACAGAGTCACTAAGCCTATACATAAAAACATAGCTTTCAACTCAAAATTCTTTATTGCTATGACATTTATGTTTATATATACCTTCAAATGTAATAAATACTTTATCAGGGTTGATACATCTCTACATTCACAATCTTTTTTCTTTTTATTGAAAATGGATTTTTCATACTCTATATGTTTGTTTGTTGTTGTGTTTGTTGTTGTTATTTTTGGTTTTTTGTTGTTTTTATTTTTCAAGACAGTATCCCTGGAGCTCGCTTTGTAGACCTGGCTGGCCTGGAACTCACAGAGATGTGCTGGGATTAAAGGCGTGTGCCGCCATGACCCAGCTCCTACAATACGTTCTCACTGCTGTTCCCACCCCCAGCTCCTCCCAGGTCCTCTGTGCCTTCCCTCCACTCTGCTTCCATACCCTTTCTGTCTCATTAGAAACCAATCAGGCATCTAAGGAATAATACCAAAATAAAATAAATGGGATGTGACAGAACAGCCAAACGAGAGCCAGGGAAAAAGCACAAGAAACACATGTAGACACAGAGACACACACGTTTGCACACATAGGAATCCCACAAAAATGAAAACTGAAAGCCATAATACATATGCAAAGGACCTGTACTGTTAAAATTAAAAATGTCTTGACTTAACATTATGTGACAAAGAACTTCCAAAGCTGCCATGGAGTTTGTTTTGTGTTGATCAGCCAGTGTTGGGCATGGGGCCTGCCCGGAGAGTGTTTGTTTCCTCAGTGAGACTCCCTTAGAAAAAATTAACTTTTCATTTGCAAATGACTTTCAATTGGAGATCGCTTCTGGGTTGAGAATGGTAGTGTGTCCACTTCTTTCAGCTCTAGGCCCGGTGCATGCTGCCAGTTTTGGTGAGTTCGTATGTTGTGTCTAGTGGGCACAACAATTCCTGGTGTCCCCTTAACATCCAGAGGACTTCCATGTGTTCTCGCAGATGCTGATCCTAATGTGCTTGGTGCAGCATTCGCCTATACACACTGTGATAAGGAGCATTACCACCAAGTACTCTCTGACAAAAATATTAATTGTTAAGGTTTAAGCATTTTTGTTTTGATTTATGTAAAGATTATGAAAGGATAAAGATAAACACTTAGAGGAAAGCAAATCACTTATGAGAGTATTTAGTCTGCCTATGCAATGATAATATTTATATTTCCTATGTTTATTCTCAAGACATCAAGGAAGGTAATGTCACTCCAAAATCACACTATGGTTATCTCTGTGTCTCTCTGTCTTTCTCTCCCTTTAATGATTACAACAGATAGGTAGATAGATAGATGATAGATATTATGTGTGTATCATAGGGAAAAGAGATATTTTTCAATGCCATCCTAGATCAAAACTAAAAAAGAGGATGGAAATATTAGGGTACGCACATCACCACACATTGTTGTTCCTTGCTGTAAGCTTTAGTACTTTAAATCATAGCAAGAGTCACTTCTGAGTAGTAATCTGTGTTCTGTAGTATCATATTTCATGTCGACAGTAGTAAGCAATGCTTTTTAAACATTTGGTCACCATTAAAACAAAATTAGTTTTAAGTTTATAATATCAGCATTCCTCATATGTGTCAAAGATCCTGCATTTAGAATAGATATTAATACAAATATAAAAACTAATAATTAATTATTTTACTTGGCAGATAGGAAATAAATCTAATAAAATTCCATTTAAGAGGAAACTCTTTTAAACTGTTTCAAATCTGTCTTTGTTGAGTAGTTGTTTTGTTCCTTGGTTTCTGTTTCCTCCCTGGTTCTTAGGCAAATGTGGGGTTGTATGTTGCCTAGTAGGAAATTCTTCTGGGACAAGAACTGATACTAGCACCATGCTCCAGTGGATGGACACCCAAGTGTATATAGCCAGCACTAATTGTAACCAGGGGTTTATTTAAAACACACACACATACACACACACACACACACACACAAAGACAAAAAGTTGGGAGAAGTTGGGAGTTAGGCATGAAGGGATCTGGGAAGAGTTAAAGCAGAAAATAGGGGTGAATATGATCAAAATACATTGAATGCATGGAAGAAATTCTCAATGAATAAATTAAAAAAATATATGTGTGTCAGCCAAGCGGTTGGTGGTACACACCTTTAATCCAGCACTTGGGAGGTAGAGGCAGGCAGATCTCTGTGCATTCGAGGCCAGCCTAGTCTACTGAGAGAGTTCCAAGATAGCCAAGGCTACACAGAGAAATCCTGTCTCAAAAACAAAAACATCCCCCCCCCCACCCAAAAAGTGAATGTGTGTATGGGGAGGGGAGAAAGGGACCACTGACATTCAGGCATCCTGAGTGCTCATAGTCAAAGTTGGCAGCACCTGCCTTTCCTCGCTCATCTAGCCATAGATAAGACTGGGTCATATAAAGAACCTCTTTAGGAACTCTTTCATTTTATAAAAGGGGTCATGAGTGTTGAACAGTCTTACTCTGAAACCCAAGATGACCTAGCATTCACTACATAGCCCAGGCTGATCTCAAACTCACAGCAAACATTTTGTCTCAGACTCCCAAGTGCTAGGATTGCAGGTGTATGATAGCTGACATGAAGGAACACTTTTTTTAAAAATATATTTTATTAATTTATTCATATTACATCTAAATTGTTATCCCATCCCTTGTATCCTCCCATTCCTCTCTCCCTCCCATTTTCCCTTACTCCCCTCCCCTATGACTGTGACTGAGGAAGACTTCCTCCCCCTGTATATGCTCATAGCGTATCAAGTCTCTTCTTGGTAGCCTGCTATCCTTTCTCTGAGTGCCACCAGGCCTCCCCATCCAGGGGACGTGGTCAAATATGAGGCAACTTATAGGCTGAATATATGTGTGTGTGTGTGTGTGTGTGTGTGTGTGTGTGTGTATGTATATATATGTATGTATGTATATGTTGCTTAATAAGTGCTATTGAAATGAATTATAGTGGTCATTGGTTTTTTGTTTTGCTTAGTTTGTTTCTGTGTAGCCCTGTCTGTCCTGGAACTCACTCTGTAGGCCAGGCTGACCTGAAACTCAGAGGATCCACCTGGCTCTGCTTCACAAGTGCTGGGATTAAAGGCGTGTGCCATCCCACCCCGCCCCCAGGACTGGTCGTTGTTTTAAAGTATCAATTTGAATCAGTTTCTTGGTAACTGTCATAAATGTCTATTAAGTATTTAATACAGCTATGGAGAATACCATCCTGAAGGTGCTGTTTTTCTGGGGTTTTATTTGTTTGTTTGAGACAAGGTCTCACTATGTAGTACTGGCCGGCCTGAAACCTGCTATGTAGACCAGGCTGGCCTTGAACGTACAGAGATCTATTTGTTTCTGCCTCTCAAGTATTGGAATTAAAAGTGCGTGTCATTTTGCCCAGCCTCATAGAAGCATTATTTTCTAGTGCTTAGCACCAATGATTTTTAAGATCCCTGGCCATCATGACACTAACTAGACACTGAAAAGACCTGCTCTTGAGGGCAACAGAGGGGCGGAAGTCATCTCCAGCGGAGATACCAGTCTCTCCTGTCTCAGTTGCTGAGCTGCTAATGTAGCACCATGGCACAATGCGTCGCTATGGATACACACATTCGGAAGAAAACATGAGGCAACTCTGTCTTACTTTTAGTACTCGGTAGCAGCACTGTACGAACATGTCAAGGTTGACCACATGTTCTACCACTTCAGAAGCCACAACAGCATCAAAGCCTTCTGCGTTCTCACTCACAGTGTCCTCCAGGGAACACACTTTGTACTCTATTCTCTCATCCAGGACTGGGTCAAAAGACTTATGATGCTGTGCTATCTTAATGTTCTCATCCACAGGATCGATTCCAGTCACCGAAGCCCCCAGTCGCCCTAGAGGCTAATAGCACAGAAACTGTTATGCTCAAGAAGAAAACAGAAAACATGTCAGCAATAAAGTGATTATCCAATACCAAGTGCTCAGCCCTAAAAACAATCAGCAGAACCACAAGGCTGTATTCATGTACTCATTCTAATACATATATGGAACAATAACAATTTTTTAAAGGAGGCCATAGGTTTTACATGGGAGACACAGGGAGGGTTGGAGAGAGGAGAGGGAGTGGAGAGAAATTATGTCAATACAAGACATATACATCAAATTTTAAAAAATTAATTTAATTAAAAATTTTAGTAAGTCAAATTGCTGTTCCATGTTTCAAAGGGCAACATATACAATACTAAGAGCATAACTGAGAATATCTATCAAAGATTACATTATGACGCAAGAGGTCCCTGTGCTTATGGGGACGAGAAAGCACAGGTGTAAGGCATAAATTTTCTCCCAGGGACAATGACCACACATCTAAAAGAACTGATCCCACAAGTAGAAGCACTCTTGCAGGCTTTGAGATGTACAGAGGACAGACTAAGCCCGTATTAATCTTATAGAAGCTGTCTAATTTCTTGGGATAGAAGAGATCAAACAAAGCTATGTGAATGACCTATGTCCACTTATTATTAAAAACAAACCCAAAAACTTCAGTAGAGTTATCTGAAAATTCTTGGTTTTTCTTTTTTTCAATTTTGAAAATATAACTATCCGGGAGTGGTGGCACATGCTTTTAATCCCAGCACTCAGGGAGGCAGAGGCAGGTGGATGGATATCTGTGAGTTCAAGGCCAGACAAGTTTGCAAAGCAAGTTCAAGACAGTCAAGGCTACACAAAGAAACCTTGCCTCAAGGGGAAAATATATATATGACATTAAATAAGTAAATACAACTTTTACAATGTTAAAATTAGCACTATTCACTAAAAATCACAATATTATTTATTAAAAAGATAAATGAAGCAGAAGCATACTTCTCATTTTTTTACCGAACATAACAAAATTTTGATCAAAATATATTAAATGTGTGTATAATATTCTTAAACTATTTGAAGAATGACTTGGATTTCATTTGAATGGATCGTTTCTATAAACATACTGATGTGATCTACAAATTATGGTTTAAATACCTTAAGAGAGATTCTCATTTGCATGAAGAGTGGAAAAGCCACCGTAGAGCACTTACCTCAGTCAGTAATCCACCGCCACAGCCCACGTCGAGAATCCTCATCCCAGACAGAGGCTTGCCTGGATGGTGGCTAGCACTTGTTTTCAAAAGATTGTCTCTTTAAAATAAGAACCCAAAATATATAAAACAGCTACTTTTATCAAGAAAGGTTTTAAAATATACAATCTTCAAGGAAATGTTCACCGCTGTTGAATTTAATTTGCTTACTTAGCTGGCTTACTTTGAGGCATGGGCTCACTGCAAGGCTTGAGCCGCCTATCTTCCCTCCTCAGCCTCCTGAGTTCTGGGGTTACAGTAGTGATGCAACCATGCCTAGTCCGGAATGCTCATTTGAAATGAATCATTGAAAATCTTATATAAACATTTTTTATTTTCATAATTAAATAACACATTTAATTTGTACATTTTCAATAATTAAAGTTCTGAAAAAATCCAGCATTAATCTATTTTGGTTAATCTAGATTGTTGCACTAGCACTAGCAACAATCTAAAAGTTTAAACATAATCTAGTCCAATGAACCTAATTGTATTCATATATATTTTTTTTTCACGACAGAGTTTCTCTGTGTAGCGTTGGCTGTCCTGGACTCACTTTGTAGACCAGGCTGGCCTCGAACTCACAGAGATCTGCCTGCTTCTGCATCCCAGAGTGCTAGGATTACAGGTGTGTGCCTCCACGCCCCAATTCAAAAAAATTTTTAATCAAACTGTCCCAAAAATATGGGATGAAAATTTACAGCCTCTGTTGGCTATGTTTTCAGAAGTTTCTAGTCTAACTTCATGAGTTATTTTACAGATAAAAAAGTAGGTGGGAGTTCCACATTTATTTAAGTTGTCTATATTCCCTTCTTTATTATGTTTATTTTAACCTAAATTAGTGGGGCTTTTTCACGTATGACTATGTACACTTACACCAAAATCAAATAAACTTATTCTAGGACAATCATAGCAATGCTTTACCAAACACACAAACCTACTGGCACATGCTCCTAGACAATCTGATACACATTTTATAGTATAGTATTGTAAATTAAGCTTCAAATTAGACATATTAACTTAATTATTCATATACTAAAATAAACAATATATAATATATATTACTATATTATATATAGTAATATATATTATATATAATAAATATTATATATAGCGAAAGAGCTAGTAAAAGTAACTAAGCTCTTAAAATAACCCAGGCACTAGCTAAGTAGATCACTTGAAGATGTTATAGGTAATGATCTGTTTCAAATGAAGTCCAATCCATTCTTCAGAGAGTCATAAAATGATGCTGTTATAATTTTCAGACCATATTGTTTTCTTCTAATGGCTTCTAGTTCTGATGAAAGCAAAATTCAAACATGAAACCAGAGTTTACATCACATGAGATGACCTGTTTTATGTGATATATAAGTAAATGGAGGATGGAGAGATGGCTTAGTGGTTAAGAGCACTGAATGCTCTTCCAGAGTACCTCGGTTCAAATCCCAGCACCCACATGGCAGCTCACAACTGTCTGTGACAGTAGGATCCAACAGCCTCATACAGAAATACATGCAGGAAAAACATCAATGCACATAAAAAATGAATAACTAAATAAATAAAGATGCCACAGTACTCTGACTATAGTTCTCAAACTTAACAATGCTGGAATCACCTGGAAGACTTGCTGAAACAAATTGCATCAATGGCAAGCCCACTGAACTCCTGTCTTTCTTTATCTCCCACTGAAACACATGGTTCATATTTTATTTATCCACATAGTTTTCAAAGTTTGGTACTAGAGCCCCATCAATGTCAGCACTCAAAAGAGCTTGTTGAACCAACAACAACATTTGTCCCTGTAATGTTTCCTGTATCAGAACTACCTAAAAGTCACCAAGGCCACTGTAAATCAGGAGCTATAAAATGGCCTTTCAAGACATAGCACTTTATTTCCCTTTCATTAGGACTAAACTTTAAAAAAAAAAAATCTATTTATTTATCATGTATACAATGTTTACTTGTATGTACAAGTGCACACCAAAAGAGGGCACTAGATCTCATTATAGATGGTTGTGAGCCACCATGTGGTTGCTGGGAATTGAACTCAGGACCTCTGGAAGAGTAGACAGTACTCTTAACCACTGAGCCATCTCTCTGGCCTCTAGAACTAAATTCTAACTAATCAAATAGGGCCAAAAATGTTTCTAGTTAGGTTGTGAAAACAACCTGGAATTTTAATATTGTTTCTACAAGTTAATGGTTTTAAATTTTGTTGGTTTGAATTACTCAAATGTGTCTGGATAGTTGGACATGATCCAGGGTACCCTCATAAACCAAGTGAGGATGTCTGAGCCCCTAGAGTGCCTGATTTGGGTGTGGAAACTGAACCCTCTTAAAGCAACAGTTCTCCTCCTCCTCCTCTTCTTCCTCTTCCTCCTCTTTCTTTTTTCATTTTTTAAATTTATTTTTATTATTTAATTAATTTATTCATATTACATCTAAATTATTATCCCATCCCTTGTATCCTCCCATTCCTCCCTCCCTCCCGCTTTCACCCTATTTCCTTGTGCTATGTCTGTGACCGAGGGGGACCTCCTCCTCCAGTAAATGGTCACAGGCTATCAAGTCTTGTCTTGGTAGCCTGCTTATTCTTTCTTTGAGCGCCACCAGGCCTCCCCACCATGGGGAAGTGGTCAAATACGGGGCACCAGAGTTCACGTCTGAGTCAGTCCACACTCTCCACTCAACTGTGGAGAATGTCTTGTCCATTGGCTAGAGCTAAGAAGGGTTTCGATGTTTGCTGCAAGTACTGTCCTTGGTTGGTACAGTAGTTTGAGCAGAACCCCTGGGCCCAGATCTGCCCATAATGATGTTCTTCTTGTAGGTTTCTAGGACCCTGTGGATCCTTCTGTTTCCCCATTCTCCCATACTTCTCTCACCTAGAGTCCCAATAGAATGTCCTCACAACTATCCCAATCTCCTGGTAAGTGAATACCTCTTGGGCTAGTGTTCTAAACAGAGAATTCTCAACAGAGGAATATCAAATGGCTAAGAAACACTTAAAGAAATGCTCAATGTCTTTAGTCATCAGAGAAATCAAAACGACTCTCAGATTCCATCTTACACCCATCAGAATGGCTAAGATCAAAAACTCAAGTGACACCACATGCTGGCGAGGATGTGGAGAAAGGGGAACACTCCTTCATTGCTGGTGGGAATGCAAACTTGTACAACCACTTTGGAACTCTATCTGCTGCTATCTCAGAAAACTGGGAATAGGGCTTCCTCAAGACCCAGGTATTCCACTCCTTGGAATATACCCAGCAGATGCTCCACCACACAACAAGGACATCTGTTCAACCGTGTTCATAGCAGCCTTATTCATAATAGCCAGAATCTGGAAACAACCTAAGTGCCCTCAGTCGAAGAATGGCTAAAGAAACTGTGGTACATTTACACTATGGAATACTACTCAGCTATAAAAAACAAGGAAATCTCAAAATCTGTGGACAAATTGATGGAACTAGAAATGATCATACTGAGTGAGTTAACCCAGAAGCAGAAAGACTCACATGGTATATACTCACTTTTTTTTTTTTTTTTTTTTTTTTTGAGACAGGGTTTCTCTCTGTAGCCTTCCTTGGCTGTCCTGGACCAGGTTGGCCCTGAGCTCATAGAAATCCACCTCCCTCTACCTCCCAAGTGCTGGGATTAAAGGTGTGTGCCACCACCACCTGGCGTAGCAACAGTTCTTAACTACTAAACTATCTTAACTATTAAACTATAAACTATTTCTGCACCCCAAAGTTAATACATTTTTTGTGTTAGTTTGTTTTGATATTCCGTTTTTGTTTTTTGAGACAAAGTTTCTCTAATACTTTTAAATGGCAGATCCTGATGAAGCATGTCCCTAATTTCCAAAGCAACCCTAGAATATGGAATTTTGAACATAAGTAAAACAAAAGGGGAGTGAATGCAAATTAGCGAACTTATGCACTTTTAAAGACTTAAAAGAAGTTTCTAAAATGTTACCTAATGAATGGCACCCTCAGGTCGTTCATAGAATGAAGAGGTGCAAATGCTCCTTGCTCATCCCACCACGTGTGAGCCAGGGCCAGGAAGGTTTTTACCTCCTTGTTGTCAACTGTTGTCTGTGAAGTACTGTATAATCTTTTCCAAGGGGACCTAAGAAATGAAAACAAAGAACTCAGCTACATTGTTGCTCTAAAACTGTGTTGCCCAGAATATACTGCAGAGAAATATATTCCAACTTATTAGAGTCTAAATATATAGGTGGCTCAATTTTGATACTTTAAGGTCAGTCACTTACTCATGTATCTTCACAAGCTTTTGAGGCCCAAACCTGCTGTTCTAGGTCATATCTAAGTACAGTAACAATAATAACAACAACAATATCTACCACTTGCTGAGTACTTATGAAATGCCAGATGCTAGCGAAGATACCATCTAAGACAGATGTTATTTTTTGACAATTGCACTAGTATCTTTATTTGTGGTTGAGAAAAAAAAAAGTTCATAGAAGTCAGATAGGTGATTGAGCCACGACCTAAACACAACTTGACTCTACCATTCTGCCCTCTGCCTTCCACTTCCACGGAGATGGTGAAAGTCTGAACTCCACCACCTCCTTCCTCCCTGACTGTGGTCTTATTCTCCTCATTCGTCTGGTGGTTCCATACATGACCGCCCTCTAATTTGTTTTCCGTGATGAACTACGGAGAATATTCTGAAATAAAAATCTAGCTAATTGGGCTGGAGAGATGTCTCAGAGGTTAAGCACTCTGGCTGCTCTTTCAGAGGTCCTAAGTTCAATTCCCAGCAACCACAAGGTAGCTCCCAACCATCTCTAATGAGCTCTGGTGCCCTCTTCTGGAGTACAGACCTACATGCAGGCAGAACACTGTATACATAATAAATAAATAAATCTTAAAAAAAAAAAAAAAGCTAGCTAATTTTTTCTCATTTAAAATGCTTTCCAGGATTCCAGTGCTACTAGAGAAAAGACTAAATCCTTTGGCATGACAGCAAGTTTGGAAGCATGGAGTCCACAGCGTCTCCTTCTCTAATCTCCTTTTCTCCTCATCTCCCCCCATTAGGCATACAGCCCTTGAACTGGCCATGCTTACTCTTCCCTCACACACCTGATGTGTATTGTTCCTTCCGTCTGGACCATTCTCCCTACAGCCCTTCCTTTCCTCTACTAACCACCTAAGTCTCTCATCCTTCAAATCTTATTTTCAATAAAATGTCTTACAAAATCTTCCTTGGTGCTAAAACGTGGGTCACATGCCCCTATTTGAGTTCCCATCTCCCTTTGTACTTCTCCACGGGGTTGTATGGCCATCTGGCATGTCTGTGACTCACTAAAGCTCCCACTATGTGGGAAAGGCATGGGCTGTCCTGCGTACCACTTTATTCCTGGGGACTAGCACAGTTCCTAGAACAGAGTTTCTCAGGAGGTAACTGTCAAATAGATCACTTGAAGGAAATGGATCAGAAAAAGCATATAATTTGTTTTAACTCTTTTAATCTCATGAGAACAGGAGACCAAAAAAAAAAAAAAAAAAATTAGACACAACCCTGAATTACATGTCAGTGTAGTGTAGAAAAATACTCCAAAGTTCTGCTTGGCAAAAGGTAATTAGACTGTTAAATCAGAAAAATAATACCACTCAAATTTTTACAGTTTCTCTTGGATACATTTAGAGTGTCCATTCTGTAGTCATTATTCTTTTTAAACTTAAATTCAAGTGGCTCAGGGTGTAAACATGCTTGCTACCGAGCCTGACAACCTGCTTTTGATCCTGGAACCCATGTGGTTGAAGGAGTGTATAGATTCCTGCAAGTTGTTCTCTGACCTCCACAAGGGTGTCATGGCATGCATGTCCCATCTCTTTCTGCATGTGTGCACATGCGCGCGCACGCACACACACACACACACACACACACACACACTCACACACAAAAATAAATAAATAAATAAATAAATAAATAAATAAATAAATAAATAAATGTAATTTTTAAAAAGTTTAAATTGAAGTATCACTTAGGAACCCTTCTCATGATTAAGGCAAAACTTCAGTCATCAGGACTAACTTACAAAAGATAACAAACTATAAGTAGCTGATCCATTGACTAAAAATAGTTTTCCCTACACCCAACCTCAAAGGTCAGTTTTAACTAGTACTATGAGATATTTTTCGCAAGATTAGAAATGGATTTGTAAAGACTAAACACACAATTTGCTGACTTAATCTTACTACCTAACTTTATAGACTTCTCCATCTTAGGGTGTTTATGTTTGGTTTATCACAAAGGTATTATGAAGAAGTAAAAACATCTCCATGTCTTTAATACAACCTTCTAACTTTTCTTTAGTGATAGAAACGGCGGTGGGGGTTTGGGGTGAATTGAATAGGAATGGTCCCCATAGACTCATGTATTTGAATACTTGGAATAGTGCAAGTAGCACTATTAGGAGGCCTTGTTGGAGGAAGTGTGTCACCAAGGGGTGGGCTTTGAGGTCTCAGAAGCTCAAATTGGTTCACTTCCCTGTTTCCTGCTGATCCAGATGTAGAACTCTCAGCTCCTTCTCCAGCACTATGTCTGCCTGCATGCTGCCATGCTTTCTGCCATGACAGTAATGGACTGAACTTCTGAAACTATGCCAACCCTCATTAAATGTTTTCCTTTATAAGAGTTGCCATGGTTATGGTGTCTCTTCACAGCAACAGAAACCCTAAGACAGAATGATTAAGAAAGAAAAAGGCACTCTCCAGGATGAAGTGGGCTGGTGAACTTGAAACAGATGTCTAATCTTCTATTAAAAATAAAAATTGTCTCTGAATTTAAACAAATAACATACATGTCTATATACTGGATTTTCCTTCCAACTTTTAGGTGAGCTTTTAAGTTTTCCAAACCTAAACATTATTACAAAATAATTATTAAAGAAAATTTAAATAAGTAAAAGCTACTTTAATAAAGCCAAGTGAGCTTTTAAAACAATACTGGCCAAATTTATTAATATTAAACACAATCAAAACTAAACCATCATGACACAACTACCATTACACAGAGTTGTGTACATCTTTACGAGAATAATAAATAAACTCACCTGTAAGTTTTTGTTCTGGTCGAACAGGAAAAACACATCCTGTTGGATCCAAACCACAAGGTCCTGTGGTCACTGAATCCCCATGGTTTAATCTGTAGATTCCTAGTGAGCTGATTCCCTGAGTAAGCTGAAAACAAAGTTAGGTATCCAGAGAAAAGCATGTAATTCTGCTGTGAACATAGTTGAAGAATTTTTATACGGTATTCTTATGGTGTATTGCAAATGATAAACAAACACATTTCTTATTTTGGAATTTAATTGAAAAATAAAATATGTAAAATCTATCAATTTCTTTTTTTACATTTATTTGTGTGTACGTGTACATGCCTATGCAGGCCAGAAAAGAATGTTGAATCTCCTGGAGCTGGAGTTATAAGCCCTTTCCAGTCATCTGACATGGATGCTGGGAACCAAACTCTAGTCTTCTCCAAGACCAGCAAATGAGCTGGGCATGGTAGTGCACGCCTTTAATCCCAGCACTCAGGGAGGCAGAGCCACTGTGAGTTCAAGGCCAGCCTAGTCTATAAAGCTAGTCCAGGACTGTGTGTCTCAGAAAAGAAAGAAAGAAAGAAAGAAAGAAAGAAAGAAAGAAAGAAAGAAAGGGCAAAAGAAGGAAAAAAGAAAAAGAAAGAAAGAAAGGCCCAAGACCAACAAATGCTCTTAACCAATGAGACATCTCTCCAGTCCCTACTGCTAATTTTTACATCTGCACTGGGCTGCATTTTTAAAAAGTCATAAATATATATTCAAATATAAACTATTTCATTGTTTATACTAAAATATTAATTTTTAGATTGTCAAAACTAGTTAATAGTCTGCAAGTTCCATGCTAGGTACCTGAAATGGTTTTTTTAGATATGCTTTTGACAGAAGAACAAAAGTGTGTGTGTGTGTATGTGTGTGTGTGTGTGTGTGTGTGTGTGTGTGTGTGTGTTGGTAGACAGGTGGGCAGACAAACAGACAGATCATTATATCCTAAAATAAAAGCTCATAGTCAGGCTGGGTGGGTGGCACACACCTCTAATTCCAGCACTAGGGAGGCAGATGCAGGCAGATCTTTGTGAGTTCAGGTCAGCCTGATCTACAGAGTGAGTCAAGGACAGCCAGCGCTATTACACAGAGAAATCCTGTCTTGAAAAACTGAGAAAAAAACAAAAACCAAAAACCTCATAGACTGTATGTTTAAACTTACATAGAGACCTGCTTAATGAGGTATTCAAATTATTGTCCAATTAATATTCAGACAAAGTATACTAGAAACAAAAATGACATTAATGATGATAAAAGGATAATCCACTAAAAGATAAAGCAATCATAAATGTGTATTACCAAACGGTGGAATTTCAAAACAAGTAGAGGAAATTTGACAGAACTGAAACAGAAAAACATAAACCCACAGCTAGAGTGGAGGGCCGACACTCCTCGGTAAGTGGATGGAGCAGCAGCCAGAGAGAGAGGCAGGGAAAGGGCAATTAGCACAGACACCAAACTGAATGTTGTTGAGCAATACAGAAACTGAACGGCAACAGAATCTACATCCTCTCCAGCATGCATAGACTATTCAAAAAGACAGACATAATCATTACTATTTAACCTCTAAAGAAACTAAATTCACAGTTAAAAGCCTTCTAAAAATGTCCAGGCTCAGATGGTTCCACTAGAGAACCTCGGCAAGAGCTGCAAGTGCTCTTAACCACTGAGCCATCTCTTCAAGTCCCAAAGGAATCCGACATCTCAACAAAGCTCCTGGAAGAAGAAACAACAGTGCTACCCAGTCTCTCCAGCACTTAGGAAGCTGAGAGAGGGAGATTGCAATCTGGTAGTCAGCCTGTGCTATATATCACGGCCCTGTCTTGTTTGTTTGGTTTGGTTTTTTTTTCCTTCTCTTATTGAGGTTTGTGTTTGTTTTGATTTTTTTTTTCCAGAGCTGAGGACAGAACCCAGGGCCTTGCGCTTGCTAGGCAAGCGCTCTACCACTGAGCTAAATCTCCAACCCCTTGATTTTTGATTGATTAATTATTTATTTGAGAGAGAAAAAGAATAAGAAGTAGGAAGGTGGGGATGATCTCAGAGCAGCTAGAAGAAGGGAATATGATCAAAATATATTATATGAGAAAAATTTAAGCAAAAAATGTTGAAAGCAATAAAGCAAGACAATAGCCCTAACAACAATGCAGAACATTTTCAAACTCATTTTACAAAGATGGAATTATTCAAAAAACCAAAGACTACAGATCAATTTGCCTAAAGAACAGACATAAAAATCTCAACAAAACCCTGTCTTGAAAAAACAAAAACAAAAACAACAAATACTAACAGATAAAATCAAGCAATACACAGAAAAATAATGTAGCAAACAAGCAAACAAAAAACAATGTTAGCACAACCATGTTGGCTGAGACAGATAAAGCAGTTTACAAAACTCACATCCATCTACAACAAAGACTTAAAAAATAAGAACAGAAGGAAACTTATTTTACAAAGCATCTATAAAATCCCTATAGTTCATATATAACTTTAATGATAAAAGATTAAGACACTATCTACATCAGGAACAAGATTGTTGCCATGGCAATAAGGCAAGAAAAGGATACAAAATACATACATGATGGAAAGAAGGAAAATTAACTGTTCCTATTGTCTATGTAGACAATAGGAGTCCTCAGTTTATTATTTGTTTATTTATTTATTTATTTTTTATCTTATGTATATGAGTGTTCTGCGTGTGTGTGTGTGTGTGTGTGTGTGTGTGTGTGTGTATGTGTGTGGGTGTGTACATGTTACACGGAGGCCAGAAGTGGATGTCAGCTATCCTAGAACTGGAGTTCAGAGATCATGAACTGCTTTGTAGGTTTTGGGAACTGAACCCAGGTCCTCTGCAAGAGCAACAGGGCTCTTAACTGCTGAGCCATCTCTTCAGCCCCCAAGGAAATCTTACATTTCAACAAAAGCTCCTGGAATTAAAGACTTGAGTTCAATAACCTGCAACAACCAACAGGAAAAAAATTAGCAAAATTTAACTTCAGCAAAGCAAGATGGCTTAGCTTTGGTAAAGGCGTTTGCTATCAAGCCTAATAACCTGAATTCAGTCCTTGGGGTTCCCACAGCTATCCTCTGACTTTGACAAGTGTGCCGTGGCACGCAATCACCCCACTCCCACACACAAAATAAAATGTGAAAGAAAAAAGTCACTAATGTTCATGCAAGCAACCCGAATTGAACTCAGTGGGTCTCACACAGAGAAAGACCTAACAACAGTAGTTGGGGAATTGTTAAGAAGGGATTCTTCTTCAGGAATGAAAGGGAGACTGCAAAGGATAATGGGGATGAATATGAATATGATCTCTCTCTCTCTCTCTCTCTCTCTCTCTCTCTCTCTCTCTCTCTCTCTCTCTGTGTGTGTGTGTGTGTGTGTGTGTGATTGTGAAAGGATAAAACAGATGTTCAATATTAATACAAATTAATTAAAACAAATGAAAGCCACAGTGAGAACCACAAACTTATCAAAATGTCTAAAAAATTTTTTGTTTGTTTGATTGTTTTTGTTTTTTGAGACAGGGTTTCTCTGTGTAGCCTTGGCTATCCTAGACTCACTTTGTAGACCAGGATGGTCTTGAACTCAGAGATCCATCTGCCTGCCTCTGCCTCTCAAGTGCTGGGATTAAAGGCATGTGCCACCACCGCCCAGGTAAAATGTCTAAAATTTAAAAATGCTGATTATCATCAAATGTAGACCATGAAAGAAGCAACTGCATCTTTTATGTATTGACAGTGGGCATGTAAAAGAGTAAAGCTACTCTAGAAAGCAATTTAGCAGCTCTCAATAAAGTAACACATATACTTAACATGCAACTCGGCAACTGCGTTATATGAACACTAATCTCAGAGATATGGAATGTACACACACACACACATACACACACACACACAGCCAGCCATGCCCCAACTGCTTCCAAAAAGTAAAGCTGATAAGACCCAGGAAGTCCCACCCTCGGATCATCAGCCTCAAATCCACCTGCAGATAGTGCTCCCTCTGAGGCCCAGCTCAGCAGCACCAAAGAGAAATCCCATTTTGTCACCCTGTATTGCTCAGAGGACAGCAGCCAGGCTTCATCTTGGGAAAAAAAAAAAAAAAAAAAAAAAAAAAAAACTATTGGTAAGAACGGAGTCACCCCAGATGCTATATCATGGAATAGCCACAGTCTGAGGAACCCCAATTTAGTGGGCCACAGTTCCTGGTTGAAGGATGGCCCAAAGCAGCTATAAGAAGCAGAAGGGGCAAATGAGCCAAAGGATCAAGGGAGCAGGAGGCTAGTTCAGGGTGGAAAATGCATAAGGCGAACTCGCCCCACTGTCAGGTCAGAACCAGGTTTCACGGACTGAGTATTAGCCTGGAGTTTGGTAGCTCTGATACTGAAGCCAGTGGGTAGATGGAATGTTGAAGATGCCTCTCTGTCCTTCCCTGCTCATGTCCACAAACTCTGAAGTCCCAAAGGGGCACACCATACCCACAGTGACATCCCTTCAGCAGGGTGCTTAATACTTCAGAGGCCTCGAAGGTAGGGCAACACTTCTGTGCTTGTACTCATGCCAGTGCTGTGGTCACTTCCCAGCTCACTTGGGAGACACTCCTCAACTAAAACAGCTGCCCAATGTTGTATCATCTGGGGAGGTTCTGGTGGGTGTGGTATCTTCCCTGTCCATAGAATACAAAGATAATTGTGGTCAAGCAGAGGCTTCTGGGACACAAAGAAGGAAAATATCTATTATAAAGATTATGCTGGAAGACACTGGACACTCAGCAACAGCACAAACCCAAACTCAATTGGCTCTCCTCCTCTAAGCCCAGGTCTAGGAGCCAACGTTTAAGGAACTGGAAAGTCTCCCCCCCCCCTCTGTGTGTGCACGTGCGCGCATGTGCGTGCATGCGTGCACTCTTTCTCACACTTCTGGAAGTTGGTTCTTTTTTCCATGTGGGTTCCAGGGCTGGTATCAAGAGCCATCTTACCAGCCCTCCATTATCTTCTTGTTTTTCGATGTATTTGTTTTGTATGAGTGTTTTGGTTGTATGAACGTATAAGCATTTATTTGCCTGTTGCCCACAGAAGTCAGAAGAGGGCATCAGACCACCTGAAACTCAAGTTACAGATGGTTGTGAGCCACAACGTGGGTGCTGGGACCCAAATCCAGGCCCTCTGCAAGAGCAACCATTGCTCTTAACCACTGAGACACCTCTCCAGCCCTCTTTATTTTCTGTGTGTATCTGCCATTTCTCTTTAATTTGTCTAACTTTTTAATGCTTTTTTTCCTCTCCAATTAGGGGCAGACATTTTTCTTAATTTTTTTGCTTCTTTTTTTCCCCTTCTCTATACTTAGTATTTTGACTTTACCTTCTGATATGTGAGGCTTTTCTTGTGGAGACACACACAAATGTCTACTAGGAAACCAACAGTAAGTATTCTATCAAAGTCTAATATTTTTTTCTCATGAGTAGCAGACCAATACAGCAATAATTCCACAAAAATGTTCCTGGTCCCTAAATATGGCATTCATTCGGGCAACTCTAGAACATTTCCTTCCTCCTTGGCAAGAGGTACAGTGAGGACATACCTGCCTTGCATCTCTTCTTGTAACCATTTAGTGAACTGCCAGTCAAGCTTCAAAGCTTTCCCAAACCTCTCAAGCACAGCTTCTGGCTCTTCATCAGTTTCCCCCTGGGAACTACAGCCAGACACAAGGCCTGTTAAAGTTCACTCTCAGCCAATAGGAACAGGACCCATTGTTTGCTTTCTCTTTCCTTCATCTCCTTCTGAGTGCTTTAGGATTTTACAAACATGATCTAGATGCCAGACTAGATTATTCAGGGATGCCAAAGCCTGTGCTACGTTGTACAGATCATGTTCCACCATAGGACTCAGCAAAACCACTAAAGCCCTTTGAGTCGACTTCTTTGCTTCTTTCTTTATTTCGTGTTTTTTTTAAAATTTTATTGATTTATTCAGATTACATCTCAATGGTTATCCCATCCCTTGTATCCTCCCATTCCTCCCTCCCTCCCATTTTCCCCTTACTCCCCTCCCCTATGACTGTGACTGAGAGGGACCTCCTCCCCCTATATATGATCATAGGGTATCAAATCTCTTCTTGGTAGCCTGCTATCCTTCCTCTGAGTGCCACCAGGTCTCCCCATCCAGGGGACATGGTCAAATATGGGGCACCAGAGTTCCTCTGAAAGTCAGACCCCACTCTCCACTCAACTGTGGAGAATGTCCTGTCCATTGGGTAGATCTGGGTAGGGGTTTAAAGTTTACTGCGCATATTGTCCTTGGCTGGTGTCATAGTTTGAGCAGGACCCCTGGGCCCAGATCTGCCCATCATAATGTTCTTCTTGTAGGTTTCTAGGACCCTCTGGATCCTTCTATTTTGCCATTCTCCCATGCTTCTCTCACCTCAAGTCCCAATAGGATGTCCTCCCCTCTGTCCCAGTTTCCTGGTAAGTGAAGATTTCGTGGGGCATGCCCCTTGGGCTAGTGTGCAGATATAAGTGAGTATATACCATTTGACTCTTTCTGCTTCTGTGTTAACTCACTCATTATGATAATTTCTAGTTCAATCCATTTGTCCACAAATTTCGGGAATTCCTTGTTTTTAATAGCTGAGTAGTATTCTCTAGTGTACTCAAGAAATTAAACATCACCAAACCAAATAACCCAATTGAGAATGGGCCTCAGAATTAAACAGAGAATTCTCAACAAAGGAATATCAAATGACTGAAAAACACTTAAAGAAATGCTCAACCTCCTTAGTCATCAGGGAAATGCAAATCAAAACAACTCTGAGATTCCATCTTACACCCATCAGAATGGCTAAGATCAATAACTCAACTGACACTACATGCTGGCGAGGATGTGGAGAGAGAGGAACACTCCTTCATTGCTGGTGGGAACGCAAACTTGTACAACTTTGGAATATACCCAGAAGATGCCCCAAGCCACAACAAGAACATTTGCTCAACCATGTTTATAGCAGCCTTATTCATAAGAGTCGACTTCTTTCTAAACTTTCCTGGGGACACAGTTCTGTCTGGCCTGAAGACCTGGACATCAATACACTTCTCTTATTCACTTCCCCAGTAATGCATGTTTTTCCTGTACTGTCTTTTATAACCAAGTATTTCTTTCTTTCTTTCTTTTTTTTTTTTTTTTTTTTTTTTTGAGACAGGGTCCCTCTGTAGTCTTGGCTGTCCTAGATTCACCTTGTAGACCACCATGCTGGCCTTGAACTCACAGCGACTCACCTGCTTCTGCCTCCTGAGTGCTGAGACTAAAGGCATGTGGCACCATGCCCAGCTTTCTTTCTTTCTTTTATTTATTTATTTTTATTTTATGTGCATTAGTGTTTTGCCTGCATGTATGTCTACGTGAGAGTGTCAGATCTTGGAGTTATAGACAGTTGTGAGCTGCCATGTGGGTTAGAACCTGGGTCTACTGGAAGAGCAATCAGTGCCATTAACCACTGAGCCATCTCTCCACCCCTAACCAAGTATTTCTAGTGGTCTGTAATAAGCCTGTCCATAAGGAACCTATTTTTCTCATTATTGACTGAGGTTATATATCCTTTATCTAAAGAAAGGGTGAACAGTTATATTATTCAGTTTCTCTGCCTCTACAGCACTCAGACCAATCCCATACATGCTCATGAAGCTGTAAGACAAAGACTATGACCAAGTCTTTCACTGCTTGTTTAAAAGTCTTTTACAGAGCTGGGCATGGTGGCACGTGCCTTTAATCACAGTACTTGAGAGGCAGAGGTAGGTGAATCTCTGTGGGTTCAAGGCCAGCCTGGTCTACACAGTGAGTTCCAGGATAGCCAAAGCTACATAGTGAGACCCTGTCTCAAACAAACAGTATTTTGCAATCCAAGCAGTTGAGTGACAGAACATTTCCTTGCATGGTCTCATGCATTCAGCCATTCCTAAGGTCCCCGTCTGCAAGCTCAGTCATGGGTTTTCTTTCTCTTATTAAACACTGGACCTGAGGGCTATCTTCTATCACCTTTACCCTAACCTCTCTTACTGTGTGGCTCTTCCTAGGGGTTCCACATCTTTGGATGCTAGGGAGGGCTCTTTAGCACACATCCAATCTGTACTCTCTTTCAGTTGAATCTTGCCAACTGTAAAAAACAACATGCCAACACCTCCATTCCTCTTCTCTTTTTCACTTTCCTTTCCAAATTGGTAACTGACATAGGGGCTAGAAACAGCATGTTTTTTGGGGTGGGGGTGGGTGGGTTGTTGGCTTGCTTTTTAAAAACATTGTAATCTTCTCTTACTCCCACAAATTCTTTCTGGAAGACAGCTGAGCCTCACATGCATGTTGTATTGGCCCAAACAAAGGCTATACCACTGAAATCATAGCTGCTTAAGATCACAACCCACACATCCCACTTTTGGGGACTGGTAAACATTTCTTCAACCCAGGAGCTGTTTATGAGGCATTCCCATAACTCAGAAGGTGGAACCCATTCACCAGGAAGACATGCCACCCTACCAAGTACAGGAAGATGCCCATCCTGGAATTCCCCACAAAGATGCTCCACTCCCAGACAGCTCAGCCTTTGTCACAGGTTCTGAGGCCTGCCAACCACCACTACAGGAAAGAGGCACACTACCTCACGGGGAAACTTAGCCTTATTGGATCCTCCCATGGGTGCTTCACCCTTACATGGATCAGACTCAGTTGCATGTCTCAGCATCCTCTGCAAGGGGCCAGGCAACCAATCCTATCCAACTCATCTTTGGTTCAGTTCATCTCTACTTGGGTGCCTACTAGGGAGACTTCTGGGGGAGGTGCAAACAAACATCTATATATCTAAGACAGAGAGCCAACCACGAACCATAGTAACTATTCTCCCCAAGGTCCAACTAGCAAATTGGCAAGTTCATTAGCATTAGTTATAGGAATGCAGGTAAGGGGTGGCTTTACCCCAGCATGAGTAAAGGACTCATGATGCTGCAACCTTAGGGCTCTCTGCAGGGCTTCCAAGCAGCTGAGTGGGTCAGAGCCCCTCCTCTCAGCAATCTATATTTCTTCTATGAACTTGGGGAGAGGCCTTTGTAAATCTTGTTCCTTTCAGCTTTCCCAATTTGTGAGATTAGTGACTCTCCCCTTCCTTCCTGCAAGGAATGTTTCAATTCAGAAGAAATTGTTACATAACATCTCCATTTTAAAAAAGTGTGTATGCACTTGTGTGTGGTGTACATATAAAGGTATGCGTGGGTGTGTGGATGCAGTATGTGTCTATGCACATATATGTGTGTATGTGTGTACGTGTGTGTGTGTGTGTGTGTGTGTGTGTGTGTGTGTGTGTGTGTGTGTGTGTAGGAAAGAAGTTGACATCAGGTGTCTTTCAATCACTTTTACTTTGTAAGATGAAGTCTCACAGAGCCTGGAACTCATTCACTTGGCTAGACTGACTGGCCAGTGAGCTCCAGAATGCTATCTTGGCCCACACCATCTGCCATTGCAGGAGTTGGAGACAAGCTACTACAGCGGGCTTGTATGTGGGCTCTGGGTTTATGCACAGGCGCTCCTGCTTGAGTAGCAGGTGCTTTACTGATTTTTTTAATCCTTTAGCATTTATGTATTTTTGATTTTGAATGGTTTTTATCACTGATAATTTTGGTGTTTTTTTCTTCTTTTATTTTTTCTAATCTTTTGCCCTTGTCCTTTCAGTTTCCTAACATTCAACATTCCCTTTCTCCTTTTGTCTGAATAACAATGCTCTTCTTTTCTTCTCTGTCACTTTCCCTGCCTTCTTCCCATACCTTACTTACTTACTTACTATTTTGACACTTAATTTCTTAGACATTCTACCGTGGGTTTCCATTTTCAGTGATATGTCTACTGCTGATGGAGCAGTGCGCTGTAACTGATCTTACATGTGCTGATGTATTTTATATGGCAGGTGTTGCTGCTGTCACAGCAGTGTGTTTCCTCTGCCAGATGAACTGGGGATTAAGTGTTCAAGAGGAGACCACTTAATAAGAGGAGACTCCCAATCCAGAAGAGATATCCAAACCGCCAGATGTGCAAATCACAACACAGAAATGTAAAACACATCAGAAAGCAAGACAGCATGACTCCTCCAAAGACCATACTCCAACCACAGAACCCAAAGATACTGAAGAGGGTCAAATGCCAGATGAAGATTTCAAATGTATTCTCATGAAAATGATCAATGACCCCAAAGATGATACAAATAATAGATGGATTCAGTCCAGGTCCAAGAGAGGAAACTCAATAACAGAGAGGAAAAAGTTAGCAAAAAACAGATTAAAAAAAAAAAAGAAAGAAAGAAAAATCAGCAACATGGATGAAAAAGCCAACAGCAACAATAAAAATCAGTTAAAAAAGAAAAAAAAAAACACAGTTAAAAAATAAAAACAAATAGACATATTAGAAAATAAAGCCTCAAAAATAAGTAGATAAATAATACAGTGGAAAGCATCATCAATAGAATCAAGTAGAGTGTCGGGGATGGAGGCCAAGGATGACTAGACACTGCATTCAAATAGCAATAAGGAAAATAACTACAATGAGATACAACCAAAGGAACAAATCTAAGAATCCACAGGCTAGAAGAACAAGCTAAGATAAACACCAAATATATAGGATAGCCATCCATAGACATCAGAGCAGAAAAGTCCTCAAATCTAGAGAAGAACATGAACATTCAAAACACATTTGGAGACTTAGAATCCTGAATAGATGTGACTGGAGAAAAGCCTCTTATAACATTACAGTCATGTTATCAAAAATGCAAAGCATTGGTTAAGAGCACGCACTTCTCTTCTAGAGTTAAGTTCAGAGCACCCATGTCGGGCTGCTCATAGCTGCCTGCAACTCCAGCTCCAGGGGATATGAAATCTTTGGCTCATGAAGGTGCCTATACACATGTGCACACAGCCCCATACCCATATGCATAATAAAAAATAAATCTATTTTTAAAATGCAAAGTGAAGAAACAATATTACAAACTGTAAGAAGAAAAATATGTACAACTCACCTACAGAGTCAATCCATAAGAGCAATACTAGATCTATTGATCAGCAACCCTCAAAAATAGGAAACCATGAAATAAAATATATTTTAATCTCTTAAATAAATATGAACCAAGGCTGCTATATCTAAAAAAAAATCTATCTTTTAAAGTTGGCAATGGGGGCTGCAGAGATGGCTCAACAGTTAAAAGCACTGGCTACCCTCCCAGAGAAACTGGCTTGGATTCCCCAGCATCCATGTGTAATTCACAACCATGTTTAAGTACTGTCCTAGGGCATTGGATGTTCTCTCCTGGCCTATAATGACAGCAGGCACACAAGTGGTCCACAGCCAAGGATGCAAGCAAACACCCATGCACAGGAAGTGAAATAACACTGGCAGTGAATTAAGGATGTTTCAAGACAAGCACAAATGAAAGCAAGTCATCATGATCACCAAGGGAGAACTGCCAAAGACAGGTAGGAGAGCAAATACCTCAGAAAGCTGAACATCCTAAACTAGTGAGGCCCTTATACTAACAAGGGAAAAAGCAAAGAATAAAATTAAACCAAACAACCAGAAAAGTACAGGACTTAGTAGACATCCCTCAATAATACCTTAGGTGTAAATGGCTTCAACTAACCAATAGAGAGGCACAGAGTTGCTGACCGGGTTAGAAAACTAGATGAACTAGCTGTTGTCTATGAGAAACACACTCTCTAGTAAAGATTCTCAGACTGAGAATCCAAAGGAGGAAACCAATCGATCAAGCAAACAGAAATTTAATATTAGCTGGGGTGGCTACTCTGTTGTCAGAAAGTAGATAAAACAGAATCAGTCAGAAGGAACAAAGAAGGCCACTACCTATTAATAAAAGAAACAATTCATCACAAAATGAACACTGGAGCTCCTGATTTCATAAAATAAATACTAATGTGCATATAAAATGTCAGATAGGTCCTGATACAAGAGTTATAGGTAATTTCAATATCCTGCTCTCATACCTGGATAGGTCGTCAAACTAAAGATCAAAACAGAGGGCTGGGGATATGGCTCAGTGAGTAAAGTGCTTGCCACACAGGAATGAGGATCAGAGTTCAAATCTTCATACCCACATTAATGCTGGGTGAATATGGGGAGTAAGGTGGAGACAGAATCCACGGCATAAGCTACCTAGACTAGACAAATCAGCAAGTGAGAGACCCTGCCTCAGTATACAGGTGGAGAGTGATGGAGGAAGGGAGCTGTCATCAATCTGGCCTTCATACACATATGCAGACACACACTGCAAAGCACGTGTGCGCGTGCGCACGCGCGCGCACACACACACACACACACACACACACACACACAAATAAACAAAAATAAACAGGAGTTAAACTGTACCATTCATCAAATGGAATTAACATATCTATAAAACAAAACCTTGCGCCCAACAGAACACATTCTAGGACATAAATCAAGCCTTACCAAAAGAATAGATATAATGTCTTATATGTTATCAGATCATTGTAAAATAAACAAGAGATCAATACCAATTTATAGAAACTAGAATGACCAAAGAGATCACTGAAGAAATCAGGGAGGAAATTTAAAAGTTTCTAGATTCAAAAAAATTAAAGCACAACCTTCTAGAACCTTTGAAATACAACTCAGTCCTAAGAGGCAAGCTCTTAGTCATAGGTGATTATGTTTTTTAAAAAATCAGAAAGATCTCAAATAACTTAGTGATGTATTTCAAAATCCTAGAAAAACAAGAACAATTAAGATTCAAAAGCAGTAAATAATAAGTTTAAGACAGAAATTAATGAAATAAAGACTAAAGGAACAGCAATCTATGTAACCAATCATCATTGTTTCTTTATGGGGCTGAGGATGTACCTCGGTGGTAGATTTCTTGCCTAGAAAGCCCACGGCCCATGGTTCAATCCCAAGCACTGGAAAAACAACAACAGTTGGTTCTTTGAAAAAGCAAATGAGCTAACCTACTAGTTAGAGATGGAGGCTACTACATAAGCCAATAAAATACAAAGTACCACTAGGGAGATCCCTGAAAACATGTTCCGAAAGACTGGAAAATCCAAAAGTGGATGGATTCCTAAGCACATATAAATTGCCAAAAGTAAATAACAAACAACTTAACAGACCCCTAAGGATCATTGAGAGTGAAGCAAGAGAAAAGTCTCCCAACAAAGAAAAGAGGATCCACAACTAAATTCCACCAATCCTTTAAAGAACAACACTAGTGCTTTTCCGACAGCCTCAATAAAATAGAAATAGAAAGAATACTACCAAACTCATCCTACAAAGCCAGCATTGGATAAGGATAAACCAAGAAAGAAATCCGTAGACCAATTTTCCTGATTAACATCGATGCAAAAAATGCTCAACAAAATTCTTGCAAGTGGAATTCAAAAACACATTAAGGCTAGGTGTGGTAGTGCATACCTTTAATCCCAGCACTCAGGAGGCAGAGGCAGGTGGATCACTGTGAGTTTGAGGCCAGCCTGGTCTACAAAGCAAGTCCAGGACAGCCAAGGCTACACAGAGAAACCCTGTCATGAAAAATCAAAACCAAAGCAAACAAACAAATAAGCAACCCTACCCCCACAAAAAAGGAAAAGAAGAAAAAAAAAAAAAAAAAAAAGGAAAAATAAAAAGAAGCCACACTTTCAGAAGATAATATGATATGACCAAGTTGATTTTATTCCAGAGATATAAGCTTGATTCAATAAATCCATATAACTCAGCAGATAGACTTAAGATAGAAAACACACAATCACCTCAATCTTTGAAAACAAAGTTCAACAGCATCCCTCATCTAAAAGCTGCAAAGATATAAGGATAGAAGAGATATATCTTAACAGAACAAAGGCTAAACACAAGAAACCCATAGTAACATTATACTAAGTCAGGGAAAACAGATTTCCTCTACAATCTGGAATGAGGCAAGGTTGTCCATTCTCCACACACTTATTGACTACAGTGCTTAAGGTTGAAGCTAGAGCAGAAAGGCATAAGAATGAATAAAGAGATACAAACAGGACAAGAAAAGGTCAAATTATTAGCTGGGTGGTGGCAGCGCACACCTTCAATCCCAGCACTTGGGAGGCAGAGGCAGGCAGATCACTGTGAGTTCAAGGCCAGTCTGTTCCAGGACAGCCAAGGCTACACAGAGAAACTCTTTGTCTAAAAAAAAAAAAAAGTCACATTATTACTATTTAGAGGGGGTTCCATCCATTAAAGCTTACAACAAACCTAAAAATAATCTAGCCAAAATGGTGAGAAGATCTCTATAGTGAAACTTTAAAACACTGAAGAAAGTGAAAAGGGCACTAGATGGAAAGATCTCCTATGCTTATGGCTAGACCAAATTAATATTGTGGAGATGGCTGTATCACTGAAAGCAATCAACAGGTTCAATAAATCACCATCAAAATTCCAATGAGACGGGCTGGAGAGATGGCTTAGCAGTTAAGAGTACTGGTTGCTCTTCCAGATGACCAAGGTCAATTGCTAACACCCACGTGGCAGCTCACAACTGTCTGTAACTCCAAGATCTGATACCCTCTTGCAGAATACATGCAGACAAAGAGACAATGCACATAAAATAAAAAAATATATATTTTTTTGTAAAATTCCAATGGGATTCTACACAAAACTAGAGAAAGCAATCCTAGAATTTATATAAAACTACAAAAGTCCTCAAATAACCAATGCAACTGTTAGCAGAAAAAAAACAACGCTGGAGGTATCACAACATCTCAAATTATACTACAGAACCACAATAACAAAACCAGCACGGTTCTGGCACAAACAGACGTGTAGATCAGTGGAACAGAATAGAGGACCCAGAAGGAAACTACACATTATAGTGTTATAAGTGTTAACTACACGGCCAAAAATACATTGGAGAAAAGGGAAAGCCCTCAAAAACTGCTGGGAAGACTGGCCTTCATACACAGCATGGAATGAGGCCCAGATTTCTCACTCTGCACAAGGCAACTCAAAATGGAGTAAAGTCCTCAATGTAAGATATGAAACTCTGAAATTACTAAAAGAAGACATAGGGAAAATAGGGCAATACATACGAAAGTTTTTCTGAACGGGAACCCAGTATCACAGAAAATCCCCCAAAACTGACACATGAGACTATGAGAAATTAAGAGAATCCCAGAAACAGGGTAGTAAGTAAAGGCACTTCCTACTAAACTTGTATTCCTGAGTTCAATCCCCAGAACCCACGTGGTAGAGAAAAATCAACTCTCAAAACGTATCCTCTGACCTCCACACCTAAGCCCACATACACACAAAATCGATAAAAAATACAAATGGTCAATAAAGCTTGAAAAATATTCAACACCCTCAGCTGCAGGGAAATACAAGAAAATGTATGCAGTAACTATGGAGATCAACATGGAGGTTTCTCAAAAACTGAAAAATAGAACAGCCACACCACTTGGCATGCACAAAATACTTCCATGTCCAGGTTTAGAACTGAATTATTCACAGTAGCCAGGGGAGGAAAGCAGTCTAGATATCTACCAACAGATAGAGAAAATCTGGTATATACACACAATAAAATTTTACATAGCCCAAAGAAAAATGAAATTATGATTTTTTTTTTTTCAGGAAAATTAACCAAGTAAAAATCAAGTTAGGCAAAACAAGTCACACTCAGAAAAACAAAGACCATGCTTTTTTCTCATGTTTTAATCGTAAATTTTAAATGATAGCAGGGTCAAGTGGTGCATGCCTTTAATAGCAAAGCCTATCTACCTAGTCTACACAGCAAGTTCCAGGCAAGCCAGAGCCACATAGTGACGCCAAGTCTCAAAACCAACAAAAAAGCATAATCAGACGCTCTAGGCAAAGAATGCTTATGTATACTCTGTACAGGGTTTTGTTGTTGCTGTGATTTAAGTTATTTAAAATAATTTTCTTTTTTTTTTTAATCACAGCATATCTCTCCAACTCCATCCAGTCTCTCTACTTGCAGGCAGACAAGTTTGTTTGCAAGCCTCCAGAAACCTTTCATACACATGCAATTATTTTAATGAATCAATTCCTGTCATTTTACATAACATACACTCCTCCTGCAGCTTGCTTTTCTTTTTTAATTTACCAGTTTTTCTTGGAGACTGCATAGAGGTTCTTTTTGCTTTAATTAAGAACTGCATAGTAAACCAGGCATGGTGGTGCATGCCTTTAATTCCAGCACTCTGGAGGTAGAGGCAGGCAGATCTGTTATAGACTTTTTTACCTCCCGAGCACCTCCAAATCCCTAGCTGAAATCTAACCCCCAATGTGATAGTACTTCGAGAAGGACCCTGAGCCAGGCGTGGTGGCACACGCCTTTAATCCCAGCACTTGGGAGGCAGAGGCAGAAGAATCCCCCTGAGTTCGAGGCCAGCCTGGTCTTCAAATTGAGTCCAGGCTACACAGAGAAACCCTGTCTCGAAAAACCAAAAGAAAAAAGGAACTGCATAGTAATCCATTGCATGGCTCTATTTTAATTTATTCAAGCAACCCCTTATCAATAGGCATTTAGGTTATTTCTTTTTTATACCAAAACCATGGAATTGATTAAATAGGTAATTTTCTATAATGCTCCTTTAGGTTAATTACCAAAAAATATGTCCAAATGTGAGCAACTGTCATTCACAGATATTGAATCAATTTATAATCCTATAGATAATAGATGTGTCTAGTGCCTGGTAACTCACGCTGACCACTCATACACTGCTAATGAAATATTTTTACCCTTGATAATTAGTGAAATGGTTTACTAATACAATTTTAATTCATCATGGGTGAGATCTTAAATATGGTCATCATTTACCTATACACACACACACACACACACACACACACACACGAATGAGATAGGGTTTCTCTGTGTAGCTTTGGCTGTCCTGGACTCACTTTGTAGACCAGGCCGGTCTCGAGCTCACAGAAATACGCCTGCCTCTGCCTCCCCAAGTGCTGGGATTATAGGCATGCACCACCATGAACTCGGTTAATATTTATTTTTATTTTATGTGTTTACCTTCATGTATATTGTGTGGACTCCTTGTTTGCAGTGCCCACGGAGGCCATTTGGGATCCAATGGACTGGAGTTACAGTTGTGAACAGCCATGTGGGCACCAGAGTCCGCTTATAGTGGCCCATGGGGGAGCTCACAACCGCCTGTAACTTCTGTTGTGTAGACTGCTGCTCTCTTTTGGCCTTCACAGACACTTTCACATATACGGAAAAGATATTAAAAAGTGGGTGTGTTGATATACACATTTAATTCAAGCACCTGGGAGGTAGAGGCAGGCACATCTCTTGAGTTTGAAGCCAGCCTGGATCTACAGAGTGAGTTCCAACTATTTCAAACAAACAAACATTATGTGTCATGTCACTCCTCTTGTCACTTCTAGTTCTAAGTATAGTCACTTTCAGGGAGATACATGGCTTTTCATGAGCTCGCCATAGCCTAGAACATCCTGTATTCTCTTCCTGCCCTCTAACCACACTTGTTCTTCTACCTTGTAAAAGACTTTCCCTGATCCACAAGATAGATTAGATACTCCTTTAAAAACTTGATTATAAAAAAATGTTTTTGTTTGTTTGTTTGTTTGTTTTTTTAAATAGACAGGAGAGATGGCTCAGGTTGCTCTAGAGGACCCGGGTTCCTTACATTCTTTGGTGGAGGCGAGGCAGTAAGATAATGAGCAACAAAATAGCTAGACAGTAGTATGCGGTCGGTCACCAGGTGCGTCTTTCTTGGTCAGGTAAGGAGAACAAGAACCACCTCCAGGCTTACAGAGCTCGGATAAAACAGGGCAAAGGCGACACGGTGGCAGCCCACGGGAAATGCTCTCAGAGGCCCAGATTTAGTCCTCAGCTTTTTCCAGCTTCTGCGAACTAGAGGATCGCAGCCGCTGGTGAGGGCAACACCTAGTCCTGGAGGTCAACCCGGAGGGCGTGGTGGCGGCGCTACTAGTAAACCCAACAGGCAGCTGGCGACTGTCCACCACGCTCCGCCGCGCTTGCGCAGAGCCGCCAGAGGCTTGCAGAAAAAGCCCCGCACCAACACTCACCTGACCATGAAGTTACACGAGGAGGCTTGGCTACGGCGCTGGGACACCCAAACCCAAGGGTTTCTAGAAAACGAACCCCACGAGCGCTCAGCCTTCCGCCCCTCCACATCGCGACAAGAATTGCACTTCTTTTCCGGTCCCTCCTCACAACAAATCCCTAACGGAAGGGTTCCGACTGCCACACTCGCCCTCTGCTGCTGGCTTTGGCATTTACATCACAGTTAATGTGAGTGGCTACTGTTATTCGAACTCATCTACCAAATTATGTCCGCAATGAAACAGCAAAATGTTCCTAATCATCCCTACGTATCACGACGAGCTGATTGTATTTAGCCGGTATCTCCTCGGAGACTTGAATATTCTTGGAAGACCCTGACTCCAATGCTTAAAATCACTTAAGTATGGAAGCACTTCTTCAGAGAGAAGTTTCTCTTTCAAGACGCTCAAGTATCACAGAAAACATTAGTCCAAATTTAAAGTACATTTTCTGAATCTGACCTAATATTCTGTAGGGGATACACTGTATGTAGCAGAAAACTCGTAACACTCAGTTTAGACAAAGTTAATTCGGAAGTAGAAACAGGGATCATCAGTATATACATTCTACTTCTGTCTGACTGACTATCTATCTATCTATCTATCTATATTTTTGCCGACATGACATTAACGTGCTTCACCAGGAAATGGGGAGCCTTACCTGACCTTTTTTCGAGACAGGGTTTCTTTGTGTAGCCATGGCCGTCCTAGACTTGCTTTGTAGACCATGCTGGCCACCAACTCAACAGATCCGCCTGTCTCTGCCTCCCTGAGTGCTGAATTACAGGCAGGCGCCACATGCTGGGCCAGAACCTCGCTTAAATTGCCTTCATTAGAGTGAACTGGTATGTTTGAGGGCATTTTTGATTAACAATTGATGTGTGGGAGTGTGGGGGTGTGTCCTGTCCACTGGGAAGTGGAACTGGCAAGACACTAGGCAAGACAACGAGCAGTTTTTAATTATAGCTCTTCCCTCAACGATGGAATAGGATCTCTAAGCCAAACAAACTAACGATGGAATAGGATCTCTAAGCCAAACAAACCTTTTTTTCAAGTTGCTTTTAGTCAGTGTTTTACCACAGCAACGAAGGCAAGCCAGGAGTGGAGAGGGGAAATTTGAATTAATGAAATTTACTAAGCTCTCATTTACATCCTCTAAGCTAAAATATTAAGCTTTTAAAAGCAGCTGCAGGCTTTTCAGCTGCTGTATCATATTCAGAGTCACTTTGTTAGAAGAAATATGGCCATTTCTCCAAAAGAAGGTGAAAAGTTCTATACAAAAGTTAGCATGGCTTATGGTTTTGTTGGCTTGACAGATCCAAGGAAAGTCAACAGAGCAAATATGATTAAAGTTGCAAAGACTTCCCGTACATGCCCTGTACCTACATTAAATGCACACTACACAGCTTCCCAGTCTCACTCCAGCAAGGCACTCAGTGATGTGCCTTAAATACTGATCAGAAGCAAAGAACTTCCTAAATCCCCAGCACATCAACAAAAAGCTTTTCTTTAAGTACGTTAAGCCTAAGCTGTGTCAGAAATAAAATTGTCGACTGTAATGCAGTATGTAGCCAGTGCTGCAGAAATATCCTAGAGTAATTTATCCTAGAGTATTACTTATGAACAAGTTGTAAACTAACATATTTTAGAAAACTCAACACCTATTTAACATTTGTCGTGTGTTTTCAAAAGCTTTTTAAACAAACAAACAAAGGATTAAGTCACTTCCTTTGTCTATACAAGTTTTATCCTTTGAACAATCTACTACTACATCCACTCAGCTGAATGAGTTTTTGCATTTACTCAAAAAGTCTATCACTTGGTAACTCTTGAGAAACTCTATCTTGCCAAATTCTATTTACAACAACTTACAGGAGAGCTGGAGAAATGGCTCAGCAAGGAACTACATTCAGCTTTCAGCACCTCCACTGTGATGCACAGCCATCTCTAACTCCCTACCTAGGGCATCTAACATGCTCTTCAGGCCCCTTCAGACACCTAACATGGAAAATGCACATCTACTATCACAGCTTAGAAATTTAATGTTAAAAATGTTTAACTTTTAAGAAAAAACAACCTATGTGTCTATAAAAACAAGCATGCCTTTAAATATGTATTATAGGAATTCTGGTCCTTATGCAATTCCTAAAATTTTCCAAATAAAAAATTTTCCAGCTCAGCATGTGTAGAGATCACACTCCACACCCCATTAAAAATAAATAAATCTTGGGTCTGGTGAAATGGTTTAGTGATTGAGAGGACTGACTACTCTTCCAGAGGACCCAGGTTCAATTCCCAGCATCCACGTGGCAATTCACAACTGTAATTCAGGAATACATATAGTGTATGTCAAAACATCAGTACACATGAATTAAATTTTAAAATATTTCTTAAAAGTTGCAAAGCTCATGTGCCATTATACTTCGTGTTTAAGACAACTTTTGCTAAAATGGACTATATTTGGACATTTGCCTATTGTGCATTACGTCATTACGATAAGCAGTCAACAAGGCAGGAGACATACACATTAATGAAACTGCACAATATTTATATTTTGGGGCCTGAAACAAAACTTGTAGTTTTCAAAAACAAAACAAAACAAAAAACAACAACAAAAAAAAAAACTTGTAGTTTTCGTCCCCAAATTACATTACATTAGCTCACTGGGGTGGAGTGTGCCTGCATTCCACAGCAACACTAGATCCCTACACTACAGAGTGTCTATTCTTTTCAATGTCTTATTTTCCCTGCACTTCTGTGTACATGCAGGCATGCGCAAAGCAAGGGTTACAGAACAATATTATTTAATACTAAGAAAAACATTATTATTATTAAAGTGAAAATAATATTTCACTTGAAGGTTGCTTTAAAACACTTAAGATATAAAAAAATTATGAAAGAACAGCTTTCAGTGTTGGTCCTCTCCTTCCAGCACTGGGGTCTGAGGATCAAGCTCAGGTCATCAGGATTTATGGCAAGCACCCTTACCTGCTGAGTCAACGTACCAGCCCTGAAGAGAATCAATCCACCTCTCTAGTCTATGTTTATGTACGTGTGCCATGTATGGGTATGTACCCACAGAGGCTAGAGGATGCCTTGCCTCTGGGGCTGGGTTAAAAGGTTGTAGGCTGCCTAGAATAGATGTTTCAATGTTCTTAACCACAGAGCCATCTCTCCAGCCCCCCCCCCTTTTTTTACAAGTGAAATTTATTTATTTTATGTATAGGAGTGCTCTGTTTTCATGTATACCAGAAGAGGCAATCAGATTCCATTATAGATGGTTGTAAGCCACCAGGTGGTTGCTGGGAATTGAACTCAGGACCTCCGGAAGAACAGTCATTTTCAAAAGCATAATTTTAAAAAGGTTTTCATAACCAAATTTTACATCTAACATTCATATATGATTTAGCATTCACATCCTAAGTTATGCAAACCCTATTTAAAAAAATGTTCCCACTCAGATAAATACTACATCACATGTAAAGGACATAATAAACTTTCCACAAATATCTGACAGATGGAAAAACAATCATAACACAGGTGTATATACTAATAATCATAAATACTTTGTTGGTTTTTGAAAGTTAAGATTTAATGATTAAAAAGCGTGCAAATTATTAAGCAAAACTGGCAAATTCCTTTGGGCTTTCATTTGTATGTCTAAAAATGTATGTATAACCAGCATAATTTTTCAGTAGAATTTTATTTTGAAAATAATATTTCACTTGAAGATTGATCTAAAACACTTTAAGGTATGAAATTTTTATACAACTTATCTATTACAAATTAATCATAATTCTTCAATTAGGTACACTGTGTTAGCTCACCTACATAAAAATATTGCACATTTTGTCTCCAGATATTATTGATGACTGAACTGTATAGAACTCCAGCTATTTTTGTTCTGTGAAATGGCAACTTTATAAATATTGTACTAAATGCACTGTAAACAGCCATTTTGGTAAACATGCATTTATTCAGAGATTTATTTCCTTTAGATAAATGCGTAACTGCTCAAAATTAAGATGCTATGTTGAGGTACAAGAGCACACAAACAAATCTATTTCTGTCTTCATTTTGAGGAAACACTGATCTTGGCAAACCTGGCATTTTTCAAATGAACTATTGCTGGTACGAAAGCATAATACTTTAAAATTTTTCTGTGTTCTGCACTTGCACTTCTCTTTCTCTTTTTCAGTTAAAATTTAAAAGCATTTGTTTTAAGAGATTCAACTATCATTGTTTAAATGTTTTACCTTAAAAAACAGACCGTGAAGCAGCTGAATACTTGTCAAAATGCCTACTACTCATTAAGCCGTGACTCACAGGAGGCCACTCACTGGTCATAGTTTTTGGAAACAGAAAATCAGACCATTTTAACGTGATGTAATTGACACAATCCTGCATAACACAGTATTCCTCCATTAAGCTGAGGTCATATTATATTTAAAAAATATAAATATATTGAGTCTAAGTCCTATTTCTAAGCCCAAGGTGTTATGCATGTAAAACAGGAGTGACTATATAGTTCCAGACTATTAGTGGAAATAGTCATTACAAATAACTCTACTGGTGTAATGGCCTGATTGTTTCCAGCAATTTCATTTTACAGGAGTGAATCACATTTTATACACAGAGAATATATTATTTGAACTCCCAATCCCCCCCCGCAAAAGTTTAGAAAGCTGATCAGATGCCTTCAAAGAAAAGCAAGGTCATTTTCTGGCCCTTTCCCACACCCTTAAAATTGGAATTTGACAAAAGTCCATGGGCACAGTTTACAAACTTTGACAGACTATTAGTTTAAAACCATTTTCTTTGTGGAAGATGGGAAGAACTTTTAAAACCTGTTATACAAAACTTCAGCTGCCTCTTTATAAAAGTACGTTCCTTAGATTGAAATCATAAAATTAAGGTGCAAGAGTTTAACAAAAATGAACTAAAGAGCTTTATTGACATCACAGTACATTCAGGAATTTTAAGAACATTACAGCTGAAAGAGAATGGCATATTTATAGTCTTATTAAGTACTATTTTTTGAAAAAATGTAATACAAAGAAATCCTATTAAGTAACTTGGAGCAGCATTTGGAAAAAGACACCTATTTACACAATTAAAAAAAAAAAATCTGGTTCACCTACACAGCCACAATGTGCCTCTATAATGAGACAAGCCCTTAAAACTCATGGAATTTTTAAAAACAGCATCATGGCATTCTTGCCACATCATTCCTCAGCGCTTACGACGGGGAGGGGTTGTTGATCTGGAAAAAAAAAAGGGGAAAGACAAAATTTAAAAATAAAAATGTATTTAAACTTAAAAATCTGCAATATAAACAAATACTTTTATACAGGATTTCTAACATTATTTTAAAATATTTAACAAATTCCAAATTGAGTTTATAAAAGAGAGAGAGAGAAAGGACACTTTCAACTTTTGAATAAATTCAAAAACTTTAAAAAAAACAACAAATCAGACAAAATACTTTAAAAAGTATACTACCTTGATCGGGACTTAGACTTGTGTTTGCGGCTTGCCTTCTTACCAGACCTTTGAGATTTCTCCATGGAGCGCGACCGACTATGTTTAGGCTTCTTAGCCTTCTTTTCTTTGCTACTTCCAGGGGATTCAGAACTGCTCCTTCCACTAGAATCAGAACCTGAACGCTTTTTACTGTCTTTGGGAGCGTTTTTCTTACTGTCCTGTCTAGAGTCGTGCCTTATGACTTTAACAGATATGGAACCACTCCTACAGAATGTTCTTTCACTTTCTCGCTTCCTTTTTAACCGATCATCCTGACTACTGAATTTAAAATCTTTTTCTTCCCTTTTCTGTTTCTCTTTTCTTTTGTCCTGCTCACGGTCCCTTTCTTTGTCTTTCTTTCTCCTGTCTTTATCTACACTTCGACTCCTCTCCTTTTTTCTGTCTTGTTCTTTAGCCTCACCTTTATGCTTATGACTGCTCCCACTAAGATTTCCACGTGGATCCTCAATTTTACGCCTATCTCGACTCCTACTGCGACTGGAACGATTGGCTCGTCTATCCCTTGAGCGACTTCTGCTTCTACGTCTGTCTCGGGAAGGACTCCGGTTTCTTCGTCTTTCTCTTTCCATGCTACTTCTATTAGTTCTCCTCCTGTCTCTCAGCTTCACCCTAGTCCTACTGCTGTCTATTTTAATTCTGCGGGAGTAGCTCCTGCTCCTGCTCCTGCTCCGTCTAGCTTTCACTGTAGGAGACCTGCTCCTACTATGTCTCTTTTTCCTTTTAGGAGAAGAGGAGCGAGAGGACGTGCAGCTGCTGCCTGAGCTGGAGCTGTATGAAGAACTGGAGACGGAGCTGCTACTGCTGCTAGTCCTGCTGTTGCTACTGGAGCTGCCGCTACTGCTGCTCCCTGACCTACTCCTCCGCTCCTTCTCTTTCCCTTTATGCTCTCTTTTGGGCTCTAAAACTGATGGAGCTTCATTTGGAGTTCTTTTCTTTTCATTAACCAGATCACCGTCTGCTTCATTTGCTTCTAGAAGTGATAAACTATTTTGCTCTCTGTGAATAAATTCATTCATCTCTTTTGTAACCCTTTCTGTTTGTTGCTTTTCTTCTGAAATAGAAAAAGACAAAAACACACAGAAAAGCTACATAAGAAATGAGAAGCTCTCATATCATCAAATGATAACAACAGTTTCATCTTTAATATAATTAGGGTGAAAACCTAAGTAATTAAACACTTGTAACAGCTATATTAAAAAGGTAAAACTAGTTAATCCCCACGTTTCATTGACCTAATATATCAAAAGCATTAATATTTCAAACACTGAACCAAAAAGAACTGAAACTTTTTTTCACAGAAAATCTTCAAAGCCTAGCATTGTCTACCCATGTCAACACTTTAGTTGAGGGCTAGCCACATTTCAAGTACTCAACAGCCACACATAGTTAACTAGCTACCATTCTGAACAGTACAGTGAAAATACCAAAATGCAGGAGTACATATGACACAAGAAAGGACTTCTCTTTTGCCCAGTACTAGTAAGTAAGAGATAAGCAGTGGTGGGGTATGGTGGTACAGGCCTTTAACCCCAGCACTTTGGAGGCAATGGCAGAAGGAGCTCCAGGTCAGTGAGGACTACTCAAAAGATCAAAAAACAAACCCCCCAAAACCCAACAACAGCAAAACACAACATAAAAGATAAGCAGTGATTCTTAGAAAACTTTTAACAAAGCCAGTTGTTTCTTAAGAGCTGTCCAAATAGTTTTCAAAATTTAAATCCTCCTACTTTCATTATTCCTAGTATTACCACACAAACACTTCTTAACAATGTTTCTCATCTTCCATTTTCCCTAAATATCTAGCTATTTTCTTAGTAATTATAAATTCCTTCATTACAAAAGCCTATTTTCCATGCAATAATTTTTTTCAGATTTATTTATTTATTATGTATACAATGTTCTGTTTGCATGTATGCCTGCACACCAGAAGAAGGCATGAAACCACAGTATAGGTGATTGTGAGCCACCATGTGGTTGTTGGGAATTGAACTCAGGACCTCTGAAAGAACAGTCAGTGCTCTTAACCTCTGAACCATCTCTCTAGCCCCTGCACTGCAATAATTTTAACACAAAATAAAAATATCTAGATAGCCTGGTTTATGTTCATGGGGACAAATGGCTCTTACAACAAACTAAAACTACAATGTAACTGTAACTCAGCTATCTCACATACTTACAATTAAGCCTCCAGTTCCACCCTACAATATTTCTACTTTGGATTAAAACTAAAAATATGATATTATTAAACCATCTCTCACATTCTAAGAGACTGCAACTTTTGCTGGACCTCACAGCCAAAGTTAATACACCTTAAAGTCACGTGGGACATAAGACTGCTATCCTGCTGTGTACTCAGCTTATTTGTTTAACTGCTTTTAAAAGGAAAATGTAACAATTGATTTTTCTTTTTTTTTTTTTTTGGTTTTTCGAGACAGGGTCTCTCTGTGTTAGCCTTGGCTGTCCTGGACTCACTTTGTAGACCAGGCTGGCCTCGAACTCACAGCGATTCGCCCGCCTCTGCCTCCCGAGTGCTGGGATTAAAGGCGTGCGCCACCACGCCCGGCTAACAATTGATTTTTCTTGCCTTGGATTTCTCATGAAATCAACTTTAAGCTAATGCAAAGTTGTAATCTTAAATTATCACTCTTCTATTCCCTTGACCCAAACTATGCACGTGTTATCATTGGCTGAAAGCAGCAAATACAGAGGCTGAAGGCAACTTCCTTAAATGGACCATAAATGCTGGAACCACCACCTATGAACACTGATTGAAAAAGAATGATGTTTGTTATCTGGGCCAGTTGGGACCAGTGACTTAATCCCTTGTAAAACTGTTAAAGATTTCTGTTAAGTTTTCCATGTGAAGCTTTCTGTGCTGTTCAACAGAGAGCAGAGCCCTTTGTTAGGAACAGACAGACACACAGTTCATCAGACATACAAGGACAGACAAAGGTACAAAGGCAGGTGCAGACTCAGGCTCACACAACACACAAGCAGAAGACATAGTGGACATGAAGCAGAAAATTCAAACCTGAACTCACTCGTGGTTAAATGACTACAAGAGGAAGTGCTTTTATTTCTTTCCTTAATGTATTATTGGTGAGCTGGGGTAAAAAAAAAAACTAATGTGCATAATCCACATACCAAAGCACACATAAAACTAGATAAAAGCTACACGAATCCAAGATTACCTTCCATCTGTTTATCCTGTAATAGCTGCTGTTCTTTTTCTTTTCTCCAAAAAGCTTCCTGTTTTTGCCGGATTCGGTGCCGTAACTCTTCATCGTCAGTATCAGATGACTCAGAACCTCTGTCACTCCTCTCATCTTCACTGTCTCCTGATCCATAACCACCCAGTCCACCTGTGTGCATAAAACTCAGTCTATCATAGGAAAACATGACAGTAGCCACTAAAAACTCTTTAAAGTTGAGAAGAAATTTTATTTTGTTTTTCATTGCCTTTTCCAGGAAGAATACGCTTATTCAGGGTGGGGAGAAACATAAATTCAAACTTTCAAGTTTTCAGAATCCTCAGACAATGATGAAATTAAAAATCTTATTCTTTGGACTACACTTCACATATTTCTCAACACCAAGGAGTCATAATAATGGCTTTTATTGTCCACATCAACTAACAAAAGCATTTAACATGGCAATAATGAAGTCTTACTAAAATCAAGCCAATCCAACTACTATATAATAAAATTAATGATGATGCTGAAAATATTTCTAAAGTTAATTATTGTTCAAAGTTCCCTACATTATAAATTAGAATAATATAATAATTCTCGGTGGAATAAAAATGATGTGACTTACTCCCCACCCAGAAGCGATCTCAAAAGTATAATATCAAAACTACATGGGCATTTCATTCTATCCATTTCTCTTGTTCCTCACATAAATTAACATGAAGTGAAGATGTAGAAAAGGCAAAGTCAACCTTTAACCTTAATACCATGCAAATAGCAAAATATGAACACAACACTACTACTGTAAGATAAACCCATTTCCTCTAAGTTGAAACTTGATTTGCTCCAACACAATTCATGTAAATCATTAAATTCATTACTGTCTAGGTGAACTCCTAAGTGTAAGTATGTATGCTGTAATTTGAAAAGGGAGTTTAGAAACTATCATGGCTAAACCATTATCTATGAGGTACAAACTATGTGTATATAATATATAAGACACATAACTACACATTATATATTACATACACACTGGAGCACTTATGAGGAAATCTTCAACTCACCCAAATGAACTACATTATCACATTTATTATCATCCTACTGTGAATGCTTTAGTCAAAGAAATTAGGTAAAGCTTTTAGAGACTGAAGTAAGCCTGACACCTAAGCTTTATAAAGTAGAAACAGTGCATTTCCCAACAGAACAAGTAGAAAGACAAGATCAGTGAGTCTCCCGTTAGCCCTCTCACACACACAGAGACACTTACCGAGGCCAGTGAGGGAGGCCAGTGCACTGGACTGTGCCAGCTGTTTTGCAGGAGCTTTGTATCACATCAACAACAGGAACAACATGTTAACACAAATAGCCACGATTTCATAGTCATGAGAGTCTACGGTATTGTTAAATCTACTACTATTGCTGCTTTTTGGGGAGAGAAGAAACATTAAAAACATAACATTCATTTTAAAACCAGTAGCATGTCTGGCTTTGAAATTACAATTCTGATGTGAGCTGAAATTGATTTATGATGAGGAAAAAGGTTGATAAGTATATCTGTATTTCTTTCTCTGAAATATGGCACATAATTTTTATTTTCTGTATGTTTTTAAAGTGTTACTAAAAGCATACGGGAAGGTGGCTGTCACTGTTTCATAAGAATTATAACTCACAAAACTGAAAACTCTAAAGGTTTGTAATTCAGAATTCATTTAAAATTTATAGAAGTCATATATCAATACCATGATATCTATTTAAACAAACAAACAAACAAACAAAAAAGCCTCAGGTGAAATATCTTGAAAATGAGGAATTTTCCACACTGTGTTTTAGAGGACTACAGGATGAATGCTATCTGTGCTTAGGTAGATCAGATAAAACAAAGTAGTCCTAGGGTTCCAACATGGTATCTACAAACTGAATCTTTCCCAAAGAGTTAACACATGCAAGGAGAGAATATTTAAGTATTTGATAGAAATCCAGAGGACAACAAAAAAAGTCCAAAATAACCAAGGAAATAAAAATTCCCCTACAAAAACAAAACCTAGAGCACCCACAATGTACCTTTCGTTGCTTTCCGATGTGCATCTTTGGCTACATAATAAATTTCTTCATCTGTGACGTCCAGAAGAATTTCAGTTAGAAGCATTTTTGTCAGCAACATCTAAAGAAGAATATTTTATAGTTTCCAAATTAATACATCTGATTATTTTTTTAAAAATTAAAATGCAAAGCCTTTTTAGTGAAGATATTTTAAGATCAAATCTGTCATTAAGAACAGAGTATCTGGCCAGGCACGGTGGCGCACACCTTTAAGCCCAGCACTCGGGAGGCAGAGGCAGGTGGATCGCTGTGAGTTTGAGGCTAGCCTGGTCTACAAAGTGAGTCCAGGACAGCCAAGGCTAACACTGAGAGACCCTGTCTCCAATAAAAACAAACAAAACAAAACAAAAGAACAGAGTATCTTGAAAAACATTTAAAAACCTTAAAACTTGAAAAAAAAACCTTTAAGTTCATAGGTATCAAAGAATAACTATCTACTTGTACTTGGTGTACTGGAGAGCACCTGTTACCTCAGCAATACAAAAGCGGAAACCAAAGGATTGTGAACTATAAAGCCATATGAGTCACACAGCAAGACCTATTTATTTCTAAAAGAAGACAAGCTATAAACTTACCTGTAGAGACCCTGAATTCTTTAGCTAGAAACAAAAGTAAAAGCTTGTATTAGGGAAAATGCCCGTGGCTGGAAAGATGGCTACATGGGTAGATGCCGTACTGTGGAAGCATGGGGCTTGAGTTGGATCCCCAGCATCCATATAAAAAGCCAGGCATGGTGGTGTGCACCTGTAACACAGGCTCTAGGAGGTACAGACAGGAAGGAGGGTCCTGGGAACTCACGGGCCAAGTCTAACCAAGTGGTGCCAGGTTCAGTAAGAAACCCTGCCTCAAAAATAATTAACTTAATAATAAGACAGAGGGTATTAAAGATGCCTGATATAACCCTTTGGCTTTCACACCTATATGCATGGGAACCTGCAACACACATACCACTCCCACACACATGCACACACACAGACATAACTGTCCAAAGGAGTTTGAAGTTGAAAGGAGCAGCCTTTCATTTAACACTATTGGTAAGTATTACAATACAAGTTTCTTAAATCAGTTTCAAAGTTAAAATAAAATTGTTGGGGGCGGGGGCAAGAGAGAACAAAACAGAAGGAAATGGCAATAGTACTCTATTTGCCAGATACAACAATGTATCAACACATTATAAAATAGAAAGCACCGTTTATTTGAGTAAGAGATGGACTGTAGCTGTGGCTTGACTACCAACAACTATTCGAATGCAGACTCTTAGTCCCTCAGACTTTCTGTGCCCACGATCATGTATTTATAGAAATGAGAGCAGACTGAATTGCCATGTTCCAGAGAATATGGGAAAATTTCAATCTAACCAAGTGACAATCTACTTCATCAACAAGAAAGGCTTTAGGAATTCTCACAAAAAAAAGAAAAGAAAAGAAAAGCTTAACTCTGCTCAATCCCTTTGGTGGTTTGAATGAGATTGTTCCCGTTGGCTCCTATATTAGAATACTTGGTCCCCATTTGGTGGAATTGTTTGGGAAGTATTAGAGGTCATGGATTGGGTGCTTCTTAACTCCCAGCTAACTATTTCTGCCCTGTGTTTATGGATCAAGTTTTAAGAGCTCAGCTATTGCTCCAGCACACGCCTGCCTATTACTATGTTTCCCACCATAACGGACTCTAATCCTCTGAAACTGTAAGTCCTCCCCAAACCCTTTCTTCTCTAAGTTACCTTGATCATGGTATCTCAGGATAGCAATAAAAAAGAAACCAGGACAATTCCCTACTGCCTCCTAGACTGTGTATTCATTCTTAACATTTTTATTAAAACAAAAACAAAAACTGTAGAAAAAAATTAATGTTCTCAAGCTTCATATATACTAAAACATTTTAAAATTTCTTTATTTTGTTATTGTGTGTATGTGGGTGAAGGCTCATGTGCAGAGGTCAGAGGACAATTTTTGGAAATCAGTTCTCTTCTTCCATCATAAGGACTGAGCTTAGGTTGGCAGACTTACATGCCTGTGTTTTTACCCACTGAGCCCCCTTGCTAGCCATTTAAGTATTATTTACTTATATTACTGGTACTGAAAAATAGACTTGCTATTAGATAACCAACAGAGGGATTTTCCTGGGGAGACCATTTCTCCTGCTTTCAGCATGTTTTAGCTGCACACAGTCCTTTGTCTAAGGTTGAAGCTCCGTGAGCTTTCCCACCTCCATGTTTCACATCCATTTGTCCCTGTTCAGGTCTGGTCTAGGCAGCCATGTCTGACATTTCTACGCGATACAATCTCACAGCAAAGCTCCGGTTCCTCTGGCTTCTACAATCATTCTGCCCTCGTCCATGATGATTCCTGAGCCATAGGTGTAGGAACTGTGTTGTAGGTTTATCAGTTGTGAGTAGGCACCACACAATCTCTTGTTCTCTGTATTTGGGCAAGTTTTGGTCTTTCTTAATGGTCTCTATCTGTTGTATCCTTGATTAAAGCTAAGAACTACACTTATCTGTGGGTGTAAGAATAAATACTTAGAGCAAGGCACGGTGGAACACGCTTGTAATCTCAGCACTTAGGCATGTAGATCTCTGTGAATTCGAAGCCAGCCAGGTCTACAAAATGAGTCCAGGACAGCCAAGGCTACACAGAGAAACCTTGTCTTGAAAAAAACAAAAACAAAACAAAACAACAACAAAGAATAAATACTTGGAATGTCATTAGGGGTTATACTGGTTTTGTAAAGTGGCAGTTGTAGGTTCTCCTTATAATCCATTACTTTACTAGCCCCAGGTAGTTGGCTACTTTCCAGCAGCAGGTATGTTTCCCTCTTGATAGAGTGGGCCCTACGTGCACTTAAGACAGTTAGTTACCACCATGGTATATATTCCACTACTACACCATTAGGACTTTTGTGTCGTGTCATTGCTGTGGTGCACAGGTATCATAGCTGGATAGAACCACTGGTTGCTTCCTTCCCTTGGAAGCTTGCATGGCCTTTTGGTACCGTGAAAGCTAGTCCTCTGGAAGAAAGCTTTCAGGTCAGATCCAGTGCAGGTTATCCAATACCAAAGTGGTCAGCCCTGAGATCACATACATACAGGTAACATTACTAACACAAAGCAGGTTGTATTTACGCATTTAGGAATATGTGTGTGCATATATAACAATAAGTAAGAAAAAGATGACTGCTGGGTGGTTGTAGTGCATACCTTTAAATCCCAGCACTAGAGGAAACAGACACCTGAGTTTAAGGTTAGCCTGGTCTACAGAGAAAGTTCAATGATACACAGGGCTATACAGAAAAACACTGTCTCAAAAAATCAAACCAAACCAAAAAGAGGCCATGAATCTGGAAGCAAAGAAAGTATGCGTGGGCGGGAGGAAGGGGAAGAGGAAAAGTATGTGATTTCCAAAAGAAAAATTTTTTAAAGGTTGGGTTGGGCGGTGGTAATGCACGCCTTTAATCTCAGCACTCAAGGAGGCAGAGGCAGCAAGATCTCTGAGTTTGAGGCCAGCCTGGTCTACAGAGAGAGTTCAAGACAGCCAAGGCTACACAGAGAAACTCTGTCTCAAAGAAACAAATACTAACTACAGACTGGTGTTCTGTACTTTATATATTACATAGGTTTTTAAGAGTGTGGGAGAGGTACAACAAAATAATATTTGCACTCTTTACACATGCTCTACCTAGTACATATACACTTGAATAAACATTTCATAATTGCTTCAGAATTCTGTTTAAATAGCACTCAACAGTTCAAAACAACTGTAAACAAATCCTTATGCATGGTCAGAAACAAAATGCCTTACCATTTGATACTCCTTCTCTTCGTCAGTCATCTCTGGTTCACTGTGCTCTTCTTGGGGAGCTGGAGATGGACTTCTAGTGACTTTCCCACTGCTCACAGCCTCAATGTTTTCAGCATCTTCATCTTCTTCATCACTATCCTATGAGAACAGCATGGGAGCACAGATTTACAATTACAATGTAAGTTGAGGAAACAAACATGCTTTCTAAATTACAGGTTTCCCCCCTTCTTTGGTGTTTTCTTCAAAGATGCTAAGCATGTAGTCTACTGCTCACTTATACCTTCAGCCTCTTTAAATAACATTATTATTTGTGTTGTTGCTGTGATATATATATATTTCAAACAATCTTTTTCAGCTTTTTTCCCCTCTCCCACATTGAGATATCAGTTTCAGACTTGGACCCAGCCTCATCCCCTGGAAATACTGAGAGTATAGCATATGCTACCACACTCAGTTCTGAATTTGTACTATTTCACTTAGTAATTGAGAGTGTAACCTGGAGAGAAACCTAAGATTACAAAAAGCCGTATGTTACTTTTTCAATTCAATTTTTTTTCTCCATTATGAATTTTAACCTATATTGGTGATTTTATTTGTTTTGGTTATTCTAGACAGGGTTTCTCTGTGGCTTTCCTGGAACTCTCTTTGTAGACCAGGCTGGCCTCAAACTCAGATCTGCCTGCCTCTGCCTCCTGAGTACTGGGATTAAAGGTGTGCACCACCATGGCTGGCTCCCATTTTGTAAATTACAAGGAAATCGTCATATGCAGAGACAATTCAAAGAATACCTTTTTGAAACAAATGGCTTGTAGAACTTTGGATAAATGGACCAGATTTTTTCTTACAGCAGTATATATTTAACTGATAATCCTGATTATCTACTTAACATAATTTAATAATAATAAATCCCTGGCCAGATCCAAAATCTCAGCTTGCTGTGCCCAAAACTAAATTTTCTTTCTCTGCTTTTTTTAATTATTAAAAAAAATTTTTTTTTAACCTTCATTTTTATTCTATGTGTATGGATATTATGTCTTGTGTATCTTATGCCTCCACAAGCCAGAAAAAGACATTGGATCTCTTTGGGCTAGAGTTACAGATGGTTGAGCTGCCATGTGGGTGCTGGGAATCCAACTTAGGTTTCTTGGAAGAGAACCAGAGCTCTTAACCACTAACCCATCCCTCAGGCCTCCCTAAATTACTTCTTTCTGACTATACAATAAGCAGACAGATTAAGAAATTAGGTCTACTTCAGACTAAGACATTGTCTTTGTATGATTTCAGTATTAAGAAACCCTAGATCCTTTTTTGGTCAACAAAATATTATATGGTCACTCTTAGCAACTATACTGTACCAAGTTAAAAAGCAGGTGACTATCTAAATAATCTTTTGGATAGAATATTAAAACCAGAGGACAAATATATGCAATACAAGCCCAATATACTAAGGAAGAGAGGAAAAACAATCTCTGAACAAAAGCTGAGACTTAAAAACACTACAGAACAGAAAAATTCCTAAACAACACGTGCCACATTGATAATAAATAAATACATTTTTAATATTTAAAAGATTTAAAGCCAAAACTTTCAAAGCTCATATCAACAAGAATGAAAACTACTAAAGCCTCAGTTAAGCCTATACATTAAATATCTGTGGAAAGGCAGGCTCATTTTCTATGCTTTTTTAGCATTGTTTTGTTTTTCTATGATCCACTCTTAGGGAATTGGCTGTATCATAATGAAAAACTACAGCTGTGTACATACATTAACATAAAAACTAACCAGAATTACACACAACAGCTTTGCAGAATAGGCTTTTTTTAGATTTACTGCCATCCTTCCCCCTTTTTATTTCACCTACCCTCAATAACATACACATAAAAACAGAAACACCACTAGGCATAGGTTCAACACCAGCCTGAGGAAGTGTTTTAAGCCACACTGGGCCAAATAACTATATCCTATCTGAGGGAAAAAAACACAAACCAACAGGCCTCAGCCATAACATACTTAACCCAAGACTGTGAATATTTTTCTGTAGGCTCAGGCCACTCTGAACAAACAAAATTATCAGTCTCAAGTCAGGTTCTACTTACAAATTTACTTCTCTGGGGTAAGCGAGGACCATCTCCTCCTTCAGCATCTTCTGTGGCTTTTTTTTCTTTTTTTGACAACTGTGAACGCTGCTGTTCCATTCTTTCTTTCTCTAACTTCTTCTGTTTTTCCCGTTCCATTTTCTCAAGGCCCTCACGAATCCAGGCTGGAAGAGTCCTGCGTTTTACTGCATCTGTTTGACACAAGGGGGAAAATACCACAACTCAAGTAAATCATGCTTTTGCATTTCTATGAATGCCACTGGGAGCACAATGCTTACAGTCTGCTAGGGCACAAGAGTGCATTAGACTGTCTCCTCATTCAATGCAGACAAAAGCCCGAAGTCACTGCTATGTTTAACCTCTTTGTAGGTGAGGAAACCAAAGCTCAATGAAACAAAGTGATATGCTGGCTTAGGTTTAAAAAGCAAAAACATCCTGATATAGACTAATGCAGACCCAAAGTCTTATACTAAGCTGTTTCTCTGCTTCCTAAAATAAGAAAAACAGCAGAATCAAAGACACAGTCTGTTTTCATACTAAGAATTCATTCAGTTAAATGTAAAAAGCAGTAAGTTAGAATTTTCCTACAGCATTAAAAGGTCTATTTCCTGGTCCATCAAATGATACATGATTTGAAAGTTTCCAGATATAATGTGGAATGCATATATATAGCATGTTAGTACCAGCTTTACTATTATTTAAAAGTAGATTTGTTTTGTTAATAGTACTCATGGGAAACAAATAATTGAAGGAACTAATCTGGCAGCCATGTATCTCATAACTAAGACTAGAAGGAGATTCAAGGCAATGAACACCGAATATGCTATAGCCAGCAAATATCTACATTTTACCACAAACTACTGTGCAAGGCAAATAATCCGAGAAACATACTCAATACCTTTTACATTTTAGGTCAATAGCTCTTTTTTGCTTAATATTTATGACTATAAAATGATAGGGTGTTAAAATACCATTATATCTACCACATCAAAGAGGTGCTATAACAACTTAGAAAAACAAAATGTTTTTTAAGAGTGATGAAGCCATCATGTTAAGGTGGTCTGTAGAACAGATTTAATAGCTACCAATTTGTGGAGGCTCCTGCTTCACAGGAAGTGCGATAGGTGAACGCTGTCGGTCCCTGAACGATGCTGGCCGCTCTCTTCGGTTCTGGGCAGGTGCTGGAGGTCCTGGTGGTCCTGGTTGCCAATAAGGAGGATGAAATCCACCTTGCGGTGGACCAAAAGCAGCCCCATGCTGAAAGAGTATTGCATTTTAATTTTCTTCAATTTAGTACATATACCTTCTGGGACACATGCGTGTTATGAACTGGGACTGTAGAAATCCACGTGTGCAGCAAACCCAAGATTTCCATGGTTCTAACATCCAACAGTATTTCTGTAGCCCCAAGAACCCAGGCTTACTTTTTTTTTCTTAAGAAAGATAAAGATTCTCTGCCTATACAAATATACACAGGCTTTTATAACCCAGATGATAAATTACTTAAGAACTATAGGAAGGTATATACACAGCTATATATGTATACAAACCTTTTCATTCTAAATTCATTCATAAACCCTAACACCACCAAGATAACAAAAATTCTTTTCTTTCTCGTTCTAAGAAAAGCTCTCACTTTGTGGCCCAGACTAAGCTGATCTGAAACTCAAGCCTCACAGGTACTGGGGATGACAGGATACATTATCACATGTAGCTATTTTTTATTTAACTATAAACTACAGAACAATTTTGATGTTGTCATCAGTTTCAACTTCCCATTGCTAGAGAATTCAGGTTATTTCTAATGTAGTGCAAGACTTACTTATTTACAAGCTGAAAATGAAACTGAGTTAACTACTATAGTACATTTTTGTTTTGAAAATCTGCTACTTTCAAAGTTTTTTAGGAGAATGCTGCCAACAGGCTCTTTGCCTTGTTCATAGGGGTTCAGCAAGCCAAATGAGGGGGAGAAGGGGGACTCCTTGTCACTCATCCCTTCATAACAGAACAAAAAATGACACATATAAATTTCAAGTGTGAGTACCCAACACAAACTAATCAGGCATTAATGGGAGGAATAGCATTTCAAGGTGAGCATATCAAATTCACCTTAAAATTAGTGTTTAAATATGCAGTTTCTAGGGATTAAATTATGAGTTTATTACATAAAGTAGCCACTGCAATCAGTTTTTTTTCTCAATGGCATCCAGTATAATTTAAGGGTAGACCCTAGCAAAGCAATTTAAGACATAAAGCCTACACAATAACACTATATTCCATAGAGTTCTATGTCTCTAGGAATCAGATGAATGTCACAAAGGAAGCCATAAATTCCATTAATATGTTGTATAAGAATAAAACAAAACAAACAAAACCCACAGTAATAATTCTATATTAAAGTTTTGGTAGCTAAGAAGATAATCTACATACATTATTCTTTATATCTTGCTCATAATCTAGTACTGACATATAATGTATTCAACTACTGTATATATTCTATACTTCATTTAAAAATTAAATGTATCACGGTGACCTGGAAAACAAGACACCATATAACTAACTATACATTTGCACTTATACATTTTTCACTTTATCCAATTTTTTCCCTAAGGCTTCTTTGTACCATTTTTCTAATCAACTAAGAACCTAACGATTTTAACAAATGTTGCAAAATTTTCTGAGACCGTATGTGCTTATCTGTACAACCCTGAAAATGACACACATCTTAGGAATTCTTGATGTGACATTTACAAAGAACGGGTTACATGCACACCTATGATAGTAAAGTAACAAAGTATCTTTCACCTGGTAGTCAAACTGGTTCACCGGCCCCACTGCAAAATTATCGGGTGGTCCACCAAAGTTGTGATTGTTCTGGTTAAACATATGCCTGTTGTCAGGGGCAAATTCCCCACTGTCCTGACTGTTGCTGTCTTCAGAAGGAGGAACAATGTCCATTGGGCCTGGTGTTGGTGGCATCCATGGCTGATCTGGAGGGGGGTGTGGGGGCTGCTGATGCATTCCCCATTCTATTCAGGATATAGGCATAAAGACATTCAACAGGGGGTTATAACAAAGTCAACACTGTTTTTAAGATCTCAAGAAAGCTAGAGAAAGTAAAGACACAAATTCTAAAAAGCAATTATGGCATTTTGATCAAATTTCTTTTGTATTATCTTAAAAAATAAGCAATGTATTAAAAACTATCCCATATGTAATTCAAATAAGTTAACTTTGTTCTAACTCACACTCTCAAAATGCCCACAGTTATTATTCTGTTTGATATTTTGATATAAGAATCTTGCTGTGTAGACCAAGCTAAGCTAGAACTTTCTACATAGCCAAGATTGACCTCCAACAGGAGCCCCTTCTGCCTCCGCCTCCCCAACACTGGGATTACAGGCATGAGCAACCACTCAGCTCCATAAAGTGTTAGCAAATTTAACAAATTCCAAAGCAACTCTTGAATGAACCACTCTCCGACTGTTCAATAGCAACAACATAAAAATACCTTAAATTTATATGATTTCTTTTTCCATGAACACATTTATCCTCACAACAACCCTGTGAGGTAGGGACAAATCTGGTATTATTATCTGTCAATTTCAGAAGGGGAAACTGAGGCACACAAAGGTTAGTAAGTTCCTTAGTGTCACAAAGGAAATCAATAAGGTGAAACTAAGGGTAGAAAGGAGAAATAAATTAAGGGTTGCAGGAGTGAGAGGTGAACCAATGATACCAGGATAAGTAAACTTCAACTTAAAAACTAAATACTTTCAAGATTGGGGAAATTTGGACTTCTAAAAGACAAAAAAAACCCACTCATATACTAAAGATGAGAATATCTGTCACTTTTTTAAAAGTAACAGTAAAAATATATCCTATGTTTTCTATTCTCACCAATAATAATAGAAATAATAAATAGCAAACGGAGGCTATGACCTCCTCAGCAATGTATCCAAATGTGAAATCTCTATAGTGATGTGATTATTAAAAATATTATTAATACAATCAGGGAAAATTGAAGTAGCATTAAAGAATCTAAATCATCTAAACCATACTGTGTAGTTCAAAAATAAATAAAACATAATAGCCAAGTACTTAGGGAAATCACCACTATCTGAAAAAAGGGGAAGAGGGGAGGAGAAAAGGGGTGGGTGATAGGCGCAGAGCATATCTGACAGGCTCGTTTGTCATACAGTGGCACAGCTTTTCTTTAGTTAGAGGCTAGGCATGCTTTACTCTGCCAGTGCTGCTTCTGAAATGGCCAGAGGTTGCACAGAGAGACAAAGAGTGCTCTCTTTTCCCTAGATGCCAAGTGAGGTTTCCAGAGTGTTCCCAGCCCCTGTCAGCCTAGGAATGAAGAACCAAGAAAAAAAAAAAAAAAAAAAGAAAAAAAAAAAAGTCAAACTGAGTGCCACAGTGCTAGCAGACTGTGTACAAAATAATTTAACCACAAAAATGTCAAGATCAAATCAAATAAAGGCTGCCTATTTTTTAAGAAGCATTAATTTCAAGAAGGCATAAAAGTAAACAAGTTACATATTATACTACTAATCTCATTTTAAGACATCCTAAATTTGGGAAACATAAATAACAAACCTGGTTGCCACATTCTGTTAAAATTTGAATCCCCTTGAAAATTCCCATGATTATTTGGACCAGACTCCATTGTAGACATATCCTGTCCATTCGGCATCATTCCTGGTGGTTGTTCCACGATGCTTTGCTGTCCTGAAGCTTCTCTTTGTGCAATCCAAGCTTGGGCCAAAGCAGCCCAGTCAATCTGGCCTAAAGTAAATTAGCAGAATTTAGCATTTAGAAAGCAGGAGCTGAAAAAATATCACTTCTATGTAAAATAAGCACCCCACTCATTCCGTTATTTGTCATCATCTTCTTCTCCTCCTCTGTGTGTGTGTGTGTTATACACACATATATATATACCTATGTCTACATGTGTATGAGTGTATGTGCATTTGGAAGCCTGATGTTCATCTCTTCCTTTATCCCATCCACACTGTTCTTTGAGGAAGAGTTTCTCAATCAATCCCAGATAAGGCCAGTCTCCACGGCCAGTTTGCTTAGTTTGCCTTCCAAGGCTGGAATTACAGATGCATCATTACACACTCAGCATTTTACACAGGTTCCAATTCTCTTGCTTGCATGGCAAGAGTTTTAACTTCCGAACCATCTCCTGGCACCTTCTTTTCTTTTTCTCATCTCTGTCCTTCCTCTTTCCCCTTTTAATCATTCCTTATTACAGGTATGTAACTATTATACAAAGTTATGTCTACAAGAATGCTTAGAAAATAATCCATATGCAGACCAAAAAATATGTGTTTCAGAAAAGGACTCTATAAAAACACTCAGCCTAGCATAGTGGTGCACACCACACTGTTAATCCCAGAGCTCTGGAGGCAGAGGTAGGGGGATCTCTGTGAGTTCACGGCCATCCTGCCTCAAAGTACAAAACAAAACAAAACAGCCCACTCTAACATATTCTATAACTATCTTACAAAGAATTTATAATCCTCTACCTTAGTTTACAGGGTATTTAAAAAGACACATACAGCTCTTAATGTCAGCTTAGAAATAATCAAACACAGTCATCTCTTCCTTCAGAATGTTCGATTCTTTCCAGGCTGCCTTGGGGCCTACACATGATAGATTAATGTCGCCTTCTATCCCTGTTCCTTCTTACAGTTGTCCTTTTATGCTCACTGCTATAGACAAAAATCCCTCCTCTTCAACAACTTCAAAATTTACTGTTCCTACTATCTTTTAGGGCTTTCCTCTCCAAAATCTGTATTAAAATTCTAAGACCTCACATTACTAATAGCAAACTAGTTTAGTCATGTTTCAATAAACATTCTCATACATTTTAATGAAACAGAAAACTGACGTAACCTAGATGGATGGAATTACAACTAGGTTAAATATATTTAAACTTCCCTATTCTGTAATTGTGATCTAGCAAACCTAGCATCGTTACTACGAAAATAACTGGACAAGCAACATGTTATGTATACAAGATTATGCTGTTTTAAGCCTGGTGAGGTATAAACAATCAATTACTCAGAAGTCTTGCTGTTGTTACCATAGTTGGGTTACAGTAGAACAAAACTCTAGGGAATGGTGGTGCACGCCTTTAATCCCAGCACTCAGGAGGCAGAGGCAGTCAGATCTCTGTGAGTTCAAGGCCAGCCTGGTCTACAAAGCGAGTCCAGGACAGCCAAGGATACACAGAGAAATCCTGTCTCGAAAAACAAACCAACCAAGCAAAAACAAATCCAAAAACCTACATTAAAACGCTATGTAAGCCAGGAATGGTGGTGCACGCCTTTAATCCAGCACAGAGGAGGCGGAGGCGGAGGCAGGGGCAGACGGGTCGCTGTGAGTTCAAGGCCAGACTGGTCTACAAAGGGAGTCCAGGACAGCCAGGGCTGCTACACAGAGAAACCATGTTTCCAAAAACCAAACCAAGCAGCCAAACAAACAACAAAACAAAATTCCTGGGCTGGAGAGATGGCTCAGAGGTTAAGAGCACTGGCTGCTCTTCCAAAGGTCCTGAGTTCAATTCCTAGCAAGCACATGGTGGCTCATTACCATCTATAATGAGATCTAGTGACCTCTTCTGATGTGCTGATGTTACATGCAGGCAGAGTACTGTATACATAATAAATAAATAAATCTTTTAAAAAAATAATCATCTCCCTAAGGAAGGAGCGATGTAAATAATCACATGGATACAAGAAAATTGGCCATAACTAAGTGCTAAATGAGGCTCCTGATCCTTTTTTTTCAATCTCTATACTATTTGTGAGGTCAGGGTAGTTAGACACGGCCTCATTATGTAGCTCAGGCTATTCTGGAACTATATAGATCAGGCTGGTCTCAAACTTAGAAATCCGCCTGCCTCTCTCCCCCAAGTGCTATGATTAAAGGCCAGCACCACCATGCCCAATCCAAATTTAATTACCTCAATGGTCTCTCAGTAAAAAGAAATCTTAAACGGGTCTAAGGAGATGGCTCAATCAGACCCTCGGATGTAAGTCTAGATTGCCCAGAACCTACATATAATCTAGGAAACTCAGTTTATAACCCCAGCACTGTGAAGTTGGACACAGTGGATTCCTAGAGCTCAGTGGCCAGTCAGTCTCACTCAATCAGTGAGCTCCAGATGCAGTGAGAAACTGTATCTCAAATAATAAGGTGGAGGGTGACTGGGGAAGACATCTGATCCTGACCTCTTCTCCACAAACAAATATACATCCCCACCCACTCCATATGCTGCACACGCACAGACATATACACAGACACAACACAATAAAAAAGTGATATTGCACAAACTGCAATAAATATAATCCACAATAGAAATATATAATACTTAAGCAAACTTTATTCTTTTTCTTTAGAAAGCTTAAGCCAACATCAGCTTTAAGATATGGAATTTAAAAAGCCAACTTGAATGTTATCATCTATATCCTACCCACCTCCAGGCGTCCCACCACCACCACTCCCTTCCAAATTCAGTATTTTCCTTACTTGGATCTTGCTGGTGCTGAAATGACTGCATCCATTGTTGCTGGTTCAAGGGCCATTGCTGCCAAGGTTGTCCTCCTTGATCCCACATCCTTTAACTTCCTATTTATAACAAGTTAAAGACAGTTAACGTTGGTACTTTTTACATTTTCAAAATTTGTACCATAAATTGCATGATGATGTATTTTACATAATGAAAGCTCTGTAATTCTATTGAAAAGCAAGAATTGAAAGGTTTAATTAAGTTAGAAGCTGGAGTATTGGCTCAAAGGTTAAGAGCACTGGTTGGGAAAAAAAAAAAAAAAAAAAAAAAAAAAAAGCACTGGTTGCTCTCCCAGAGGTCCTGAGTAAAATTCCCAGCGATCACACGATAGCTCATAAACATCTATAATGAGATCTGGTGCCCTCTTCTGGTGTGCAGGCATACATGCAGAATAGTGTATACTTACTAAAATCTTTAAAAATTTAAAAAAAAAAAAAAAGGTTTAAGTTAATGCTGGTGTCAGAGTTTGGTGAAAAATACAGTTCTAATCAGCTATGCTCAAAGAAGGCATACCTACAATTATATAATATGTATACATAATTTTCCCAATATCTCTAGAGATCCAATTATTTTAAAGATTACAAAAAGTGGTTCAGGGCTGGAGAGATGAATCAGAGGTTAAGAGCACTGACTGCTCTTCCAGAGGTCCTGAGTTCAAGGGCCAGCAGCCACATGGTGGCTCACAACCATCTACAATGAGATCTGGTGCCCTCTTCTAGCAGGCAGGACACATGTGGGCAGAGCACTGTATACATAATAAATAAATAAATCTTAAAAAAAAAACCCAGCAATTCATATAAACCTCAACCAAACTCCCTTGAGAGTAGTAAATATCAGCCGGGTGTGGTGTCATATGCCTTTAATTCCAGTGCTTAGGAGGCAAAGGCAGATAGACCTCTGTGAGTTTGAACTCACAGCTTGGTCTAGAACAGACAGAGTTGCAGAGAAACCCTGCAAAAACAAACAAAAAATTATAGAGAAACAAACAGCAGTAGCAGATAAGAAAAACTTGTTCTTGTAATAACAAAAACAAACACATAAGAAAAGTTTAGAAGGAAAGTTGTGAGAAATTCAAAGGCAGCCAATGTCACCCACATAGTATGACTTACAAGATAAGATATAATTCCCTAAAGCACACAAATGTTTAACTGAACAACTGAGCTTCCAAACAAGTACATGTTAAGGAATGACATAAACTTAATATTAGAAACAGTAACCAGACAAAGCTGCAAAGTGAGACAGCTTCTAATGCCTTTTTCTTAAGATTTAACCAGCATGGGGAGGGGGCAGCCCTGTGTTAACTGTTATAGCTAAGTTATGGATAAAAGGTTGGTGGTCTTCCACCACTCACTTTTCTGTAAACAAGTCTAAAAACTTCTTAGAAAAAGCAGGCCTAATATATATCTAATATAATACTTTATTTAACAATGAATAATGCTATTCAGGAACCCAAAAGCAGATTAGTATGGTGAACACACCTTTAATCTCAGCACTCAGGAGGGAAAAGAAGGATTTCTGTGAGTCCCAGGCCAGCCAGAGCCACACCGTGAGACCCTATCACAAACCATGCCCTTGCATCCCACTCCACTCCATTCACCCTACCCCAAAAGACAAAAAACAAAACCCTATTAACAAGGGCTAGAAATAGTTCAGCAGTTAAGAGTGTATACTGAGCCAGGTGATGGCGCGCATGCCTTTAGTTCCAGCACTTGGGAGGCAGAGGCAGGCAGATCTTTATGAGTTCGAGAGCAGACTGGTCTACAGAATGAGTTCCAGGACAGTCAAGGCTACTTGAGAAACCGTCTCGAGGAAAAAAAAAAAAAAAGAATGCATACTGATTTGGCAGAGCATCATATTTGGTTCCAGCAGCCACATGGGGTGGGCTCACAATCACCTTTTACTCTAGCTCCAGAAGGTCAGACACTGCTGGCCTCCAAGCACAGCTGTACTCATGTGCACACATGTAAACACACATCCTCACAGACCCACACCTAACACATAATTAAATCTTTAGGGGCTGGAGAGATAGCTCCACAGTTAAAAGCACATGTTGCTCTTGCAGAAAACTCGGGTCTGATTCCATGCACCCACATAGTAGCTCACAACCATCCATAATTCCAGTTCCAGGGAATCTGAAGCCCTCTTCTGACCTCTATGGGTACCAGGCACACTTAAGATACCCAAATGTACATACAGGCAAAACACCCATACACATTAAAAAAAAAAAAATCTACAAGAAATTAAGCAAAAATAAATCTTTAAAAACAGAACCAGTAACAGAGCCCACCCAGATGGCTCTGTGGGTAAAGAGACCTATTTCCAGGCCTGACCCTGAGCTGGATCCCAGGTACCCACATGGTGGAAGGAACTCTGGAAAGCAAGCGCGCACACACACACATACACACACGTTTTCCAAAACTTTGCTCTCCAAGTCTCCACAGGAGCTACTATTCAGGAATGGTGTTTGCTACATTTATATTGAGAAAAACAGATGTAAAATATGAGGTAGGGGAACAAAGATGACAATAAAAGTCAAGGTATCAGGAGTCACTAAAGTGTTTCAACTAAATCAGAAGAATCTTGATTTTGCTGGTGATGACTACTGGATGAGGTAAAGCCAACCTACCAAATATCTGGGTCTTTTTGAAAGGCAATATAGCATTACTAAATTATATGTCTTACAAAAATTATAAACATACTCCTCGGTCTAGCAAGTTGCTTAACAAATTTTCTAATAGTACATGTGTACTTTTAGTGAAATTTAACTAAAGGTAAATGTTAATTAAATAAATTAAATGGATCTCACTGAGCAACTAAAACGAGTTAAGTACGGCTTTATACACTGACATGTACTGATACACAAACACAGTTAAAAAAATTACAGTACAAAAAAAAAAACCCACTCAAAGTTTCTTCTTTTTTCACAGTACAGCATCTAAGACTCTTAAATTACAAAACTCCTTCAGTTCAGGAAAGCAGACAAAATTTATCAGGGAGCTTCCACTTTATACCTTTTTTATTCTTTGGATTATTTTATAGTGTGTGTACTTTTAGAAATATAAAAGATAAAAGGAATCAAGGGCAGTGACAAGCACAATCCACAATGACTTGTAAGAAGTAAAATATCATACAAGTCACCTGGACAAAAGACAAAGCACATAACCTTTGTTCATTTTCTTACAGAAGTTAGAGTACATTTCAAAACCTAATCCAAAAGACATAACTAGCTGCTCATGAAAAGTAAAAGTTGACTTTTGTTAAATGTCTATAAAAAGAAGCCAGGCAGTGGTGGTATACAAATTTAATGCCAGTATGTGGGAGGCAGATCTGTGAGGTCGAGGCCACCATGTTCTACAGAAAGAGTTCCAGGACAGCCGGGGCTACCAGGAGAAAATCTGCCTCAAAAAACAAACAAAAGAAGTCTATAAAAAAGAAACAGATATGCAAAAGTAACAGAATTTAGGCAAAAACTTGATTAGAAAAAAGAATTAATCATGTACGTAATACATATTTTTTATGTTTTAAGTTAGCACAATACTTAATAAAGAGCTTTATCAACTATTTAAGAAATGACCAAGACTAATTTGATGACAAAGATTCAGAAGCTCGGCTGGGTGCAGTGGCTCCACACCTGTGATCCTAGCACTCAGGGAGGCAGAGGCAGGTAGATCTCTGTGAGTTCCAAGCCAGCCTGGACTACAAAGCAAGTCCAGAACAGCCAAGGCTACAGAGAGAAACCCTGTCTTGAAAAACAAAACAAACAAAAAAGACTCAGAAGCCCACAATCTTCATGTTCAGTATAAGATCTTTATACAAAAGAACTTACCAAATGCAAAACCTCTAAACCAGAGGTAATACTATGACTCCTTACAGACAGACGTCAAAGCACACCAAAGCACACAGATTACAGTGCCCGATGTGGTAGCCAGCACTAAAGAGGTGCAGAAACAAAGGCAAGAAGATCCTGAGTTGGTAGCGAGCCTGGGCTATATATAATAAGATCCTGTCCTCACCCCAAAACTCAAATAAAACCAACTCCTGTTGTAGCGCATGTCTGTAATTTCAATATTTGAGAAACTAAGGTAGGAGGATTGCTGAGTGTTCCAGGTCAGCCTCAGCAACAGAGTAGACAAAACAAAGCAAAACGAAACATTATGCACTCAAACAAAAAAACTGGTGGAGAACAGTCTACACCTGAAAGATTTAGCCATGGTCAAAAGTGGAAGCATTTGAGCAACAAAATATAATGTTGACACATAGGCGTAACATAATAATCTTGCTTAAAAAAAAAAAAAAAAAAAGTACAGTGGCTAGAGAGATGGCTCGGCACTGGCTGCTCTTGCAGAGGACCTGGGTTCAGTTTCCAGCACCCACAGGGCAGCTCAAACCATTTGTAACTCTGATTCCAGGGGACCTGACACTTTCTTCAAGCCTCCACAGATAACCCTCCCCACACATATACAGAAAAATGGAATCTTTTTTCAATGTTGTAAGAGAGATTAAAAAACCAAATACAAACAAACAAAACCCTAAGGAAATAGGAGCAAGCCATCAGTTAATAATGTAGCAACGTTTTTCCGTAAATTGTAACAAAAATGTCACACAAGTGTATGCTACTGAGGAAAATAGGTGGGGGTAGTTATACACTATCTGTTCAATTTTTCTACAATTAAGTTCTAAAGCTTAGTGGGTGGCGAATACCTTTAACTCCAGCATTTAAGAGCAAAGACATGCAGATCTCTTTGGGTTCTAGGCCAGGCAGGACCATATAGAGTGAGACTCTGTCTCAACCCATCATCATGAAAAAAAAAAAAGTTCTAAGGTATAACATTTACATATGTGTTAAATAGTGCCTCTCAAGAATATCCTAGAACTCACTTACTACATCTCCCTTGATGAAAAGGAAACACACACACACACACAAATGACATTTTTAGTGCTCTGGTTTGGTTTTGCCTTGCTGTACAAGAAACTTTAAGATTTTGTCCTATTTAGGGTCAAGAGGGAAAACGGTTAATGAAGTATTAAAGACTGCTTAATTTAATGAAGCACTGTAAAAATTTCCTCAGTGTCCTTTTTTTTTTAGGTGATAGTATTATCCACAAAAGAACTTAACAGCAGAAATATCGAATATTTCTTGTTTCCTTTGTGATGCTTCTTAACACACACTATGCATCACTAGGAAAAACGCAAAAGCAAACTAAGCAACAAAAAACATACTTTAATAGGACGCAGCCGCTTTCGGCTGCGCCTGCGTAGTGCGAGTGGCAGGGTATAAGTTCCAGGTCCCGGCCCCCGCCTCCTCCGCCCCTGTGTACGCCCTGCCCCTAAAGGGTTTCCACTGCGCACGCGCAGTGCTTAACGGCCGGTCAGGAGCCCAACAATTAGTCCCCTGCCTTCTCAAAGAAAACTCTTAGTTCGAAGAATGGGTGGTGAACACTCTCCTCAACCAAAACCACTTCCTTCTCGGCGAGAGCAGCGCTCTCATTCACTAGCTCTGGCGGACGCCGGTGCTTTTCGAGAATGAGGTTCCGGCGGTCGCGCCAAGCAGCATACGCAGCCTGGTTAAGTCATGCTGCCTTCGCCGTGCACATTAAGAGTATTTTGGGACTCCGGCAAGTCCCCTTGTATAAACTGTTCGTCGCTTACCCGCTCCGATTCCGGAATACCGCTGTCGCCACCGTTCCTGTAATACTCTCCAACCCTTTCGATGCTTCTACTTCTTCATGAACAAGACAAGATGGCGCCCGATGGTCCTCACCCGGAAGTGAATTATAATAACATCCGCTTTTCGCCTGAAGTCATAGTAGCTCTCAGCCAGGCTTGTGAGCATGTGATCTTACCGGCTTGATGCGTCCGCGCCATTTTTGTTTAGGGCAAACTCACCGCGAGTACTGCAGTTGGACGTTCTTGTCTGTTAAGCCTGCGTTTTACTCGACCGACACATTTTTAGCCGTACAGCCAGCACAAAGACGAGCCTAATGTTCCAGTATAATGGACACTTTGAAGTTCTTAACTTTAGTAAGGAGACTCCCAAGGGGGGTTAAAAAAAAACCGCGTTCTCTCCTTAAGAACGTTTCTGCTTTGGGAAAAATGCTGAATCGCTTCTCCACTTCCAGACTACGGAGAGGCTCCCAGGTCAAACCCAGGCAATTTCGAACTCGTTGTGCCAGGCCCTCTTTAGACGAGCTGGCATCAGGGCTGGAGTCTCAGAGTCTGAAGCCGACGGTTTGCCTAGGTCTCTTTGTTAATCTCCTGATATCGCGCCCCCTCGTGGGAACATCTACTAAATTCAACTTCACTTCTGCTACTCTTAAGAAAAGTAACTTGGAAACAGTTTCTATTGGTTCCTTTTTATCTACTGGTCCTTCTTTACCTCAACTAAAGATGGCCTCCCGGAAGGAGGTAAAAGGTGTTTTATTATGAAAAGCGTCCATATATCTAAATGTCACATTTCCAGCGTAGGAGTTTTGTTACAAGAGAAACAAGAATGCTTGCATTTTAATCGAAATTTTGGGAAATGCCTTTCTAGAAATTTCAGCGTGACTAAAGAAAGTTGTGAAGGAGAATCCCGGGAAAGAGGCTGTCTGCAAAGATTGATTAGAGTTGCAATGATGTGGAGAAGCTGGAATTTTACAGGCCTAGAGGCTAATTACCCAATCTGGGCTTAGCTTTGCCCACCAAACAGCTGGTCCTTGCTAACCTCTGTATTGGAGCTACCATCCTGTGACTAATAGATAAAACCTTTGGAACTTTAAAAAGTGATTTTTAATTTTTAATTTTTATTTGCATTGGTGTTTTGCCTGCATGCATGTCTGTCTGTCTCTGTGGTGGTGGTGGGGAGAGCGCATCAAATCACACGGAGCTAGATTACAGACAGTTATGAGCTGCCGTGTGGGTGCTGGAAACTGAACTTCAGTACTAGTGCTCTTAACTACTGAGCCATTTCTCCAGCTCTTTTGGAACTTTTTAACTTAGCTGACTCATAGTTTCCACCAACCCAAAAGCTAAGAATGTTTTCAGACAGCATCTTGCTGTAACTTCTTGTGTGATGTACACACCAGTGTATCTTAAGCTTGCCTTGATTTATGACTGTCTTTGTTCTTTAAAACTGTAAAATAATCATGAAACCATTTCCTTCTTATACATGGAATTGGCAAAACCTAAATTAGTGTTCCTTGGGCCATGATCATTCAAATACAGCTGCACAATAAGCTCGCTCTTATTGCCTTTAAGGTGAGAACTGTGTTTTTCCCCATCCTCAGAATACACCAAGAATCTTAAGTCTTTGAATTGGGAACCGAGCACAAGAAACATCAAATTACTCTAGAAACAAGTCTGTAGTTGGCTGCTTAAGGAAAATATGGGTAGATGTGAGAATCTGAATGCCCTTTGCAAGAAATTCTGTCATTCTTAAATTAAGCATTTGAAAAACAAATAGCCTGTGTTATTAGAATAAAATCCTCCTAGATAAACCCCTGCTGACTTCAAATTTAGCCTTCAATATGTAATTTGGGGGATGGTGTGGAGAAAATTACCAATTATCTGGCAAAACCATGATGTGATTTTTATGAAGTTAGTATTAGATTCAAAGGGAAAGCTGTAGTTGACTATGTCCACTTAGCATAACTAAGAATTCACAGAAACTCACTTGCCGCCCCTACCCCATTGCTGGGATTAAAATCATGTGACACCATGCACCACCTCCCTGAGAAACATTCTAACCAGAGAAATAAACATCTCCCAGTGACATCTGATTGGATTAGCAAGGCCATCATGAATAATTCCTCTTCCCGTAATCGTCCTGCAACTATCTTCTATTTTTCTAGTAAAATTAAAACCAATATTTGGGTGAGAACTTTTGCCCTCCAAGGGTCTAACATATTACCTACCACGTAGAAAAGTTTACAATGTCGAGTGATTGACTATTTTGACTAGTGACACCAGTGTAAGCTAGTCATTTTGGATATCCAAATGGGAAGGACTATTAAATGCCTCCTCATCTTGCTCCTTGGTACCAGCTTAATACTCTGAGCAGTCACTATATCAGAATAGAAAATGAGTTTCACAGTTCATTTCCCCTTTCCCTAAGTATTCTAGTCTAGGATTTCCATGTAACATTACACCCTGAGGGAGAAAACAGACACATTACAATGTGTGCTTTGATTTGGATTTGATTTAATATGAATTGCTTTAAGACTGGGTCTCACTGTGTAGACCCAGCTGGGCTGAAATTAATAATCCTCTTGTCACAGCAAAAGTGTTGGGATTATAGGCACATGTCACCACATATTTCTCCTGTGTGTGGATTTGAAATGCTATTTTATCAGAATATGTGCTGTTGTATTAAAGTTCTGAGGAGCTATCATATACAATTTGGTATCTTATCATCTATAATTTGGTTATTATGTACTGTAATTATCTACTTTTTGTTTTGTTTTGTTTTTCAAAACAGGGTTTCACTGTGTAGCCTTGGCTGTCTTGGACTTGCTTTGTAGACCAGGCTGGCCTCAAACTCAAAGTGATCCACCTGCCACTGCCTCCCGAGTGCTGGGATTAAAGGTGTGCACTACCACGCCTATCCTATCTACTCTTAATGATTAACAGAATTTTAAAATCAAATTTGTTTGTTTGTTTTTATAGGGCTGGAAGGTAAAGCAAGAGGACTTACTTGAGTTTAATCCCAAAAAAAAAAAGCCAAAAAAAAAAAAAAAAAGCAGGTACTGTGGTGTGCATTTGTAATCCAGCACTGGAAGTGAGGAAGATAGACAGATCCCTAGCCCCTACTGAGTTCCACATCATTAAGAGACCCTGATGACTCAAAAACAAAGGTAGAAGGGCCCCTGAAGAATGCTCAGGAATGTCCTCTCCCTTCACCTGTGCATATGCTTGTGAGACCTGGTCACCAGGCCACATGCTTTCAGCTGCTGCAGATTCAGATAGTGCATGTGAAAGCTTTACAATAACCACAGAGTAAGCTGCTGAGTCATTTGCTAATACAGTATAAAGCTACTTACCTTGAACAAAAAGCAACCACTTAAAAAATACGCATTACATTAGAAGGAGGTTGACAGATGTAACAACTAACATTAGTGTCTAGAAATATATCCCTTTACGTTATGCTGCTACAGTAGAACATTGGACTTAACTGATATTCTCCATAACCTGTGAGGCAATAATGTATATAATGAATTTCTAGCTGATATTAACTGATATTCACCCTAACCTATATATGATGAATTTCCAGCTAATAGAAAAATTTGAAAAACAAGCCACTAGACCCTAGGTGCTACTGGGTGCATTTAACAAGGTGGTATGAGGAAGAGATGAGTGCAGCCGTACATGCCTTGTCTTAGTCAGTGTTTATTGTTGTAATGAGATACCATGACCAAGAAAGCTTTTATGAAAGAGATCATTTAGTTGTGGACTTGCTTACAGTCTCAGAGGTTTAGTCCATTGTCATCTTGATGCAGGCATGCAGACAGACACTAGAACAATGGCTGAGGACTACATCCTGATCCATAGGCTGAAAGAGACACTCTGGCATTGGCATGGGCTTTTAAACCCTCAAAGCTGACCCCTAGCGACACACTTCCTCCAACAAGGCCATGTCTCCTGGTTCTTGTAATTCTTTCAAATAATGACAGTCGTTGGTGACTAATCAAACATATGAGCCTCTTGGGCCATTCTTATAGTCTGGCTTGGTCTGGAGGCTGAGGCCCAAAGGTCACTTGAGCCTGGGCATTAAAGACCAGACTGAGCCACACATTAACACCTTCTATGTAGCTGGACATGGTGATGCACACCTTAAACACAGGTTAATCTCTGTGAGTTCGAAGCCAGCCTGATCTACAAGGCTACATAGAGGAACCCTGTCTTGGAAAAACTGATAGATAGATAGATAGATAGATAGATAGATAGATAGATAGACAGACAGACAAACAGACAGATAGATAGGCAGGCAGATAGACAAGATAAGATAGATAGGTTAGATTGATAGATACTAAATCCTGTGTGTCTGGGCAAGGAGAAGGTAGAAATCAGAAAAGATTAGATGGTTTGTGAGAACTAAAACAGAAGAGAATAAAAACTTTCTTTTAATCTTCTGATCCTTGAAAGATTGTTTTGTTGTTGTTGTTTGTTTGTTTGTTTTTTAACTACATATCTCTATGTAGCCCAGGCTTTCCTGGAACTTGTATCTAGAACAGACTGGTGTCTAATTCAGAGATCCACCTGCCTCTGCCTCCTGAGTGATTTCTGGGATTAAAGGCATACACCACTACAACTAGCTGAAGTTGGATTTGTGAACTGCACAAAACAAACATAAAGGCCTTTAAAAATATTTCATTAGTTTTTCTTATTAGTATGAGTGTATTTATCTGCATGTATGCATATGGATTATGTATGTGATTGATGCAGGCAGAGGCCAGAAAAGTCTGTCAGACCCCCAGAAATTGTAGTTCCAGACAGTTGTGAGCTGCCTTGTGGGTGCAAGGAACTGAACCCAGTTCCTCTGCAAATGCAGTACATAACTAAACCAGTATAAACTACTATGTAAACGGTTGTTATACTATATTGTCTAAAGACTAGAAAAGCACAGCTTTACCCTTAAGCATCTGTTTTTAACTCTTAAAAAAGGAATTATGTTTCTATTGCTTTTAGTTATTGAAAAGATTTCCAAAGTATTTGTGAAGTCTGAATCCTCATGATTTTTGCTACAGGCTGAGTTTTAATGATTTTAAATGAATTCAACTTTAAAATTAGAGCTGGAAAGATAGCTCAGCAGTTAAGGGTCCTGGCTGCTTTTCCAGAGGACCTGATTTGATTCCCAGCACCTATATGACACTTCTCTAGCAGATCCAAGGGATCAGATGCCCTTTTCTGGCTTCCCTAGACACATAGATGCACATATAGTTAAAACACCCATACACATAAAAAGAAAAAGAAAAAACCCCAGAAACTTGGCTCAAAGAATATGCAATTATTAGTCAGAATTCTCTGGAGAAACAGAACCTACAGAATGATTCTCTATCATATATATGTGTGTGTGTATGTGTGTGTGTGTGTATGTTACCTATGTGTGTATAAATTCCACATACTGTCCACATATATATGGATATAGAATATATATGTGCACTATATGTGTGTATATCTATTTGTATATATATAAGTGGAATTATTAAAATTACTTATAGGTTGCGATCCAGCTATCCAACAGTGGCTAGCTATGAATGGATAGTCCAAGAATCCAGAAGTTGCTCAGTCCATGAGGTTGGATGTTTCAGCTGGGCTTCTGTACAAGCTGGAATCCCAAAGAGTAAGCTTCAATGCCAGTGAAGGGATGGGCTTGCTAGCAAGGCTAGAGCACACAGGCAAAGAGCAAAAGCTTTCTTCTTCCATGTCCTTACATAGAAGGTCCGTCAGAAGGTGTAGGCCAGATTAAAGCATGTCTTTCTGCCTCAAGGTCCGAGTAAAGACTTTTGTTTCTTCCTACCTCAAAGGTCCAGACTAGAAGTGGATTCATTTACTTCAAACCAAGGAACAATTCTCACAGGTGTGCCCTCCATTTGTAGAATGTAGTTCCTTCCAGATGTAGTCAAGAACAGCCATCACAATTATATACTAATATATATAGCTCCTCATCAACTGTAATGCCCAAAATTAACCTGTAAGTCCCCACCTGCCCAGGAACCAGGTAACTTCCTGGAATGCTGGGAACTGGAGTTCTTGGGAAATAACAAATCCTCATTGGAAAGTATGGTGGCCTATTGGTTTGTCCTTATAAGCCCCTGCAACATGTGGCTGGAGGCCATTCTCAGTGGGAAATTGAGGAATGGATCTGACCAAAGTCCATCTTTTGGCCAGTATTTAATATTTAATAGCCCAAAATGGTAGAGTTGATTTTCTGGCAAATCTCAAGATTAACACAACAAAGAAATGATCTTTTTAAAAAGCTGTGCAACTTGTTAGTATGTCATATTTTGCAACAGCTACTGAAATGTAGCCAAAGATGTTAATTGCCAACAAACCTGGGAATCTAGAGTCAGGAAAGTCTAGTGAATCTACCTCACACCCATAGTAAAAGATCTTGGTACTAGCCCCCATCCTCTCTTCTCCTGAATGAAAATGTGTACTGATAACTGTTGCAACAGTTTATGAAGTATGTGGAAAAAATAACCATTTCACTCCTGGAACTTAAGAGCAACAGAAACAACACCTAGACATGACCAAACACACTCTAGAACCCTGGTTTTGCTGGATAAACTCACCAGGACTATGACCCTTGAAAAGGGAATCATTGTGTTGCCAAGTATAACTAAAAAGCTGAGCGACTAGAGACTAGAAGGGTACATAGGGACAGAGACATCTTGTAAATGCCTTCCTTGTACTCCACAGGGTTACTTTACTACTAAACAATGTGCTGGCCGGATTTATGTCAGCTTGATAGAAGCTAGAGTCAGAGGGCAGGAAGGAGCCTCAACAGAGAAAATGCCTCCAGAAGATATACAAGTCTGTCTGACATTTTCAAACTAGCGATTGACAGGGGAGGGTCCAGAACACTGTGAGTGATGCCACCCCTGGCCTGGTCTTGGGTGCTTTAAGGAAGCCAACTGAGCAATCCATGGAGAGTAAGCAAGTAGCAGCGCTCCATTGGGACCTCTGTATCAGCTTCTGCCATGACTTCCTTCTGTGATATGGAAATGTAAAGAAAATAAACCCTTTCCTCCCTAAGCTGCTTTTGGTTATAGTGTTACTATAACTGAGGCCCTGTCACTTGACATATTTTTCTCATTACTCCCACTTCTTGAGTGATTTCTTATGTTCACTGCTATATCCCTAATACCAAACAAAGAGCAGGTAAGTATTCAGTAAACACTTGTTAAATGATCGAATAAAACAAAAGTATATAACCTCATCATAACCTCAGAAAGCTTCATGACTCCAAAATAAGTTTAAACCAACATGTACACACATATTTCCTAGTGTATAACTTTATCTAAATAGCTCCGGTCACTCTGAGAAATAGCTGACAGGTTGAATACTGACCTCAGACAGCTACTACAACCGGCCTGTCAACATCCTTTTTCTGGACTGAGGGTGATGTAGCTCAGTGGAAGAGCCACTTGATATAATCCCCAGCACCAGACTGGTGAAAGTTTGTTGTTGTTGTTGTTTTTTAAATAATGCATTCCTAAAACATGAAGGCGGCTATGAACTAAATGTTTATGTCACATTCACAAACTCCCCATGTGAAAGTTGTGTGAATGGGGGGTCTTTAGAATATGTCTAGGTTATGGACGCAAATCCCTCACACAGCTCCTTTTTCCTTTTAACCAGGTGAACAAACACTGTGATAGTATTACCAGAAAATCTGAAGTAGACCCTGTTAGATAGCGGATCTGTTTGTGTATTGATCTTGATCTTTCTGACTTCTGAAAGTGGAGGAAATAAAATTTTTTGTTCATTAGGTCCTCAAATTATATTTTGTTATAACAAAGGGGACTAAAACAAACATAAACACAATGTTTGTATAATATTCTGTTAATAACATAATGCAAAAACTTCAAGGACAATCTGTTAACATAAGAACTTAATATTTATTATGATGTTTATACATACAGCAATGACAAAATAATCCTCAATAAACTATATGGATATCTTTAAAATATTGTAAAAATGGATAAAAGAGTAGAATGATGCCATGAATTTATTACTGATACTTGAAAAACAGTCATTTATCTTTTAAGTACATCTGAATTGATGATTTCTAAATGAGCAAAACCATTTTAATACAGATATCATTTTCCCAATAATGCAATGGATACTATTTAAAAGCTTGACTTTATTGAACATATTTGGTTTAGGTTTGTTTGATCAGATGTCATGCAAAAAAATAAGCTGAGTATAAAGTTCATGAAAGTAGGCAGGATGTTATTTTGTACTACAAAAATTTAATGTGCAGTGACATTTCACAGGTAAATCTTCCGGAAATTTTATTAAACTATAGCATAAAATTACTATTTACTCACACATGCAAGCTAAGAATTGTTAGATATAGCTCTTTGATATATCATTCTGAGCTGATAACAGTGATCATTTCCTTGACCACCTAAGTGGATAGTCTTCATATAATTTTAAAATATTAAATAATAAACCTTAAATATAGATGTATATTTGTTTATGTCACAAACATTCACACAATCGGCGCATCATCAAAATTTTATCATTTTAAATATGGAAAATCTAGGGAGAACTGGGGCTAGAGGTACCCTGTAAACCAGTATCTAGCTAAAAACTTCTTTTACCTTTCAAATGCACTGTGCCAAAACATTAAGTAGTTGTGTTGATCTGTAAACATTCTTGTTTATTTCCACTGTTTCCTGAGGTAATCACTACAATAGCTTCACAGTTTAAAATTCCTACAAAGGTACTTTGGAAACTTCAATATAAAAACAAAATTTTAAGTGTGGACTAAAGTGAGCTTTCTCTATTACATAAGCTTGATAAGAAATTCCTAGGTATCAAAATCAAACCATTTTCCTCCATTTTTAGAATGCAGGCAAAATTACTCAAACTTTAAACAATAAAAAAAAAATACACATCAAAATCTCCTCAGTTAATACTAGGTAATAAAGATTTTATTTGCATGTCACTACTAGGATAATGTGTAAAATCATACAGATTTTTAGTTTTTCCATCTTAAAGAGTGATAAAATACTGTTATACAGGCCAGGTATGTCTTTTCCAGGAGGAAAAAAAGGTAAGCTATTTACATTTGTTTGGTGAGGATAACTGCTATAACCAAGACACCAACTTGAACAAATAAATTATTTCTCTATCTCACTGTTCCGGTGCTAGAATCTTCCACGCCAATGGCTAGTAGATTCTGAATGTCTGATGAAACAGAAAGCACTGCAAAGTTCTCTTTAGAGGACACAACAGAGCTAGCTCTACAGATCATCAATACCAAACAAACAACAGCAACAAAAAACCCAAGAGAATTACCATTGAAAATTCCTCCACAACTTAAAAACAGAAGTTAAGCAATGGTATTTTAAATGTTCTGCATTAGACAAATCAGTTTTACCCATCTCCAAATCAAAGTAATGCTGGTGACTTTATAATGTTACATATGTCAAGAAGGTTTAATCCTGGCTAAAGGTCTGCACTGCACAGTTTACAGCCTCTCTCCCTTCACCTCTGCCCACAGGATCACACACTGACACTGATGATTAAGATACTGAACCACTCCCTTATGTGTTGATTCAACACCATGTGTCAGTGAACCACTTCACTGATTACTTAAAATTTAGGACAGTAATATTTCTCATGCAAAGTTTAAACAGTACAATCATTTGATTTCTACAAGGAGAAACTATCCTGTGTTACTACTTAATTCTTTAAAGGGAAGAGAAATAGCAGCTCTGTGCCCCATTAAAGTAAAAGCCGCTCCCACTCAAATTTTTTACTTGTGCTGCTGGGGATGAAACCAGGGCCTTGCACAGGCCAGGTGAGTGCTCTGCCACTGAACTTCATCCCCAGCTATCCACCTGAACCTTTAAATGATGCTTATGAAGACAAAACCATGTTTAATATTTATTAAAGTATAGAAGTCAAAAATATTATATTCCCTTGCTAATTATAAGAATATGATTTCCTATTATTTATAAATATAATTTGATAGTTTATAGTTCAAAGACATCCTTAAACTTTAAAGTATCCTATGTTCCTATATATTAGACTATAAACTTCTAATTGCCAATTCTTCATATTACAATTCTCTGTATTTTTATTTTGGCCTTAACCAATCACTTGCAAATTCTCTTTAATAAACTGCAAATGTCTCAATACTTTCAAATATTCAAAGCAATAAACTAATTAATACATTGCTTGTAAACTTACATTGCCAAAATTACATTGGCTCCTTTTTACATGACCGAATCACATCAAATATGAAAAAATAATTATGTTACATTAGGCACTAGTTAAGACTGTTCTAGTAACATTTTCTATACAGTAACACCCCCCCCATACACATACACTGTAAAGCCCTGAGATGATTTTAAGTGGAGTGGTAGAAGAATGAACAATTTTTCTTTCATAGTTATAAATTTACCTCAATGTTTACTATAAAAGTAACAAGCACATAAAAATGTAAACTATGATTCAAAACAGGGCCAAGATCTTAAAAGGCTAAAATAAAAAGTAAGTACAATATACCATAAGATATAACACATCTACTCAGGAAAGTCGTATTACATTTAAGAAACAGTGTATTATAGAATGCTTCAGTGTAGCATCATCTCTGAATGCTGTGATGATAAGTCACATCATAAAGAGGATTTCTCTATTACTATCAAATTTTTTGAGGGGGAATCTCCAAGGACATGAAAAGTAACATAAAACATGTTTTTACATTTAAGAATACAGATTTGAAAGCATTAACTAAGTAATTAATTTGTATTGTTTTTCAAGACAGGGTTTCACTGTGTAGCCCTGGATATCCTGGAATTGAATCTGTAGACCAGGTTGGGCTTGAACTCATAGAGATCTGTTTGCCTCTGCCTCCCAAGTGCTGGGATCAAAGAAATGTGCCACCACCACCTAATATATTAATTTATTTTTAAAGGATTCATCACATGGTGAAAAAGTTAAATAACACTGGAAGGATGCACTATTCCTAAAGACTGCAAAGACATAATACATATTATGGTTATGATTGCAGCATTGAAATAAAAATGAGCTAACTAACAATTAACATAGTTATAATATTCTTTCATAAAAAAGAAGATAAGCTTGTGCACTGAGCGCTCTTGACTCTGGAACCACCTGCACGTAAGTGTCACTGACATGGACCCAGTGGCCTCCCAATTCACTATCAGCTTCTTTCACACCTAGCAGAACAGAAAGTACAACTTATAGTTATTTATACAGATTTATTAATAGAGCACATCTATACGGTTTAAAGCTGTTGGCCTATTACTGGGGCAGTCTCTCTGCTAGCTACTAAGTTAACCCAACTTCTCCGGTACTCTGCTCTCCCTTCTGTCTCCACCCACCTGGGTCTGCTTGAGACTACCTCTGCCCAGAAGTCCTGCCCCAGACACCAACTCTTTATTATACAAAAACAAAAACAGAAAAACCCCACATTCCTTACTCAACTATTACACTGGGGAAGGTCACCTTCTCCACAGAAGCTTGCCTTATTTTTTTTTCATTCATTCATTCATTCATTTTCTTTCTTTCTTTCTTTTTCTTTCTTTCTTCCACACCCCCACCCCCCACTCCTACATGACAGGGTTTCTCTGTGTAGCCCTGGCTGTCCTAGACTTACTTTGTAGACTAGGCTGGCCTGGAACTCACAGTGATCTGCCCACCTCTGCCTCCTGAGTGCTGGGGTAACAGGTGGCATGTGCCACCACACCAGGCTGCTTTGCTTTAAAGGCAGATGAGGAAGTGACATGTACATACTGTGCTAGCCAGACACTGCTAACAATTAAGAACACACTTTTTCATAGTCAGAAAATACAGTATTTGTGGATCACACCAGCATAGGATGGCTTACCCGGCACGGTTTTCCTTCCAGGAATAGATTCAGATAACTTCCTGGAGGGCACTCTCACTTTCACATAAGCAGTGTAATGGCCTCCTCTCATTGAGCCACTGTGTTCCACTATACCGTAGAGACTGTAGAGAACTTTCTCTCCCACACTTATATTCTTTCAAACAAAGGGGCAAGAAGTACATTAAGTGAAACTGAGTAAAAAGTAAGTGCATAAGAGAAATGTATTCTTAAAACCATACTGAGATCCTCAATAAACAGAATGCCCACTATGCAACAGCATTACAAAAACAAAAAGTCAGGGGAGACTATCAAACCCTAAATTATCCAATCCTCATTAATTACTACTGCCTGCATGTAAAAAACAATGATGAAAAAGGGATAATCATTAAAAACTAAATTTTGGCAAAATACAAAAAAGGAAAAAAGAAATTATTCATTAAAATAGTATTAACATCATTGATATTTACTTGTATTCTAATTCATCTTAATTATCATACTGATTTTTAAATGACTTGAATATTAATTCATTTTACAAATACATGTATAAGAACACAGGAAATATGAACACTAAATGTATGGAGGATATATTAAATGACACTCAATGGTTGTGTTAAAATGGGAGAGAGGCCGGGAGCATATAGCTCAGTGCATGTGTGATGTTTTGAGTCAGTTGCCATCCCCACCCACCAAAAAGCAACCCACAGAAGAAATATATGGTGGTTAGGATGATGCAAGCACTTGAGAGGCTGAGGTAGAGGGCTCATGAGTTCAGGACAGTATAGGCAAGACAAAAAGCACAACAAAACAAAAACAGAAAAAGAGAATACAGCAATGATTCTATTTTAGGCGTACATAATGAAATGATACATTCTTCAAAGTAGTAACAGAGGACAGTGCAGAAAAGCATGTGGGTGAGGAAAGGGGGCGAGACGGGACAGATTTTAGAAACGCACGATGGAGGTTCAGTGTACTGTTCTGTCTACTTTCAAGTGTGTCAGAAGTTCTTTAGAATACGTACTTTCTTTCTTTTTTGTTTATTGAGACAGAGTTTCTCTGTGTAGCCCTGACTGTCTTTAGACTCATTTTTGTAGACCAGGCTGGCCTCGAACTCACAAAGATCTGCCTGCCTCTGCCTCCCGAGTGCTGGAATTAAAGCCGTGTGCCACTATGCCTAGCAGAATAGGTACTTTCAAAAACACAATGTTCTTAAAAACTAAACATAGAGCTTACAAAATCTCATTCTTATTTGCTGTATTATCAATTACTTCTAGGAATAATGGCTGTGAGTACTAAATGTTAGCAATTGACAGAGCTGGTATTCCACATCAAACAAATTGGAGTCACCAAAAAGCTAAATTCAATTAGTCAATGTACTGGATTTATTAAGTTCAATTAAGTATTCTATGACATACCACAAAACCTGGACTTCTGGCCAGTAATCATAAATATGACACTCTATTACTGTAAAACTGTTTTGCTCAATAAAATGTTCATCAGCTTTACCTGCACAAGTCTAATGTGTAAGTACTTGCAAACAATTATAAACCTTGTTAGTACGGCATTAGCAATTCAGACCTGTTGCACTCAGCTGATAAGTATGTAGCTGTGAGTAGCATGTGTGAAATAGCGTAAGAAAACAATGCAGCAGTGTGTTGATTTGCAAAAGATACAGACCTTCACAGATGTCGCAGACGCTCTAACTATAGCTCATTATTTGGTTTGCTCAGAGGAACGGGAAGGCACAAAGCCATCATATCGCCTGCTAATTACTTAACAGGCAGCGTTGATGGTTCTGAACCATGCCTAATGCCTTACTTATCTTCCAAAAAACCAAAGTCACATCTGCTGTACTAATAAGCCACAGTGACTCATTCAAGAAGAAAAGCTAATTTAAACAAAAACAAAATCATAGTCTAACAAACATAAACAGTATGCTTTTAAGCATTTCACTTGGAAATTAATTAAATTTCTTAAGATATCATACCTTACAGGTAGCAGCACAGAATGGCGCTAAGTCAAGGGTAAGTGGAAAGTCTACATGTCTGTTTACTTTACGAAGACTCAAGCCAGCCTTAAAAGGACAAAATAAAATTTTTAGTAAAACAAAAGTTAGTTTAATGAAAACCAAAAGAAGAATTCTAGAAGTTATTATTTCCACAGATATAAATAAGGCATGACTACTAATAGTCTGTAATTTTCACACATTAAAAATTAGATTTCCTATGTTGTTATTAGGTTATTTGTTCACATGAGGTTTTTTTTTTTTTTTTCTAATATGAACAATAAGGTTAACAATTACTTCCTCTGTGGTTTTTACAACAATTAATAGCACTATAAATTTAATGTACTAAAAGCTAATCCACTGACAATGGAAATGTACTCAATGAGATTCAAGACTACCTAAGTCAATGACTTGTTACAGATGCACACCAGGGCTGGAGAGACACCTCACAGGTTAAGAGCACAGGCTGCTCTTCCGGAGTTCAATTGCCAGCAACAATATGGTGGCTCACTACCACCTACAATGAGATCTGGTGCCCTCTTTGGCATACAGGCATACATGCAGGCAAAATACTGTATCCTTAATAAAGAAATATTAAAAAAAAAAAAATTGAATGTAGGCAACATTGTCTAGGCCAAGGCAGAAAATGGGTATAAATGGATTTTCATTTCTAAAACTCAATGATACTCAATGAAAGACTTTGAACACTTGCACTATTTTTCAATAAAAGTAAATGGTACATATTACATCAAACAAATTTTTATGATCTTAGGAAAACTCTTATTTTTCTGTTTAAAAATCTTATTTCCAAAGCTACCTTTAAAAATGTGTGTTCTCCATTGTATGATGGTAATTAAGTTTAACTGAGGGCTGGGTTCAGCAGGGAAAGGTACTTACTGTGCAAGCCTGATGACCTGAGCTTGGTCCTTGGAACCCAAGGTGGAAGGAGAAAACCAGCTCTCAAAAGCTATCCTCTGGCCTCCACAATGTGCGCGCGCACGCGCACACACACACATACACACACACACACACACACTAATAAAACTAAAAATTTAAAAATTGTAAACAGATCGATCCACTATTAGAAGTGAAAGGGCACAGATGAAATGAGAAGATACTTAAATGTGAGTGCTGTGCCGAGACAAAGCAGGTCCCATCTTCCCTGACATCACTGGTCTTTTCCTGACATTACATACCAATCACATAACTTCACTGTATATTTGTCAGATTTTATTTCTGAGCTTTATCTAAAGAAAAAACAATTTTTGTCAAAATATACCAACCAACTAATACTGTCCAAGCGATGTGTGTGCATGTATGTGAGCTTCTTCATGTAGGTACACTTGTTCATGTGTGCATGCATTGGAAATGTGCACATGTATATGAGGCTTGGGGACAACTTCTGGTGCCATTGCTTGGATGTCAATCCTCAGGTGTCATCACTTTCCTTTTTGAGACAGGGTCTGTTACTGGCCTAGAACTCACCAATTAGGCTATGCTGGCTGATCCGCCTGTCTCTGCCTCCACTCCGGTGACATTTCAGGCATATACCACCATGACCAGTTGTTTCTTTATTTATTCTTACAGGCAGGCACTTTATCAACTAAGCCATCTCTCCAGACCCAGATGATCATTAAGAGGATTCACATAGCTGATATGAAATTACAAGATCACATGCAGGAATTTCTTTGCCTCCCTTTTTTTTTTTTTTTTTTTTTAATCAGGCAACCTTTATAAGCATCGAATACCAGCAATGAGATTATTCAGACTGGTCTGTTCTCCTCAGTTGCCCTGAGACTCTTGGTAAATACTCCACATAGAAAGGCATCTATAAAGGCCTAGAGGATGAATCCTTTTCTAGGGGACAATTCTTAGAAAATATCTAGCATTACGTAGGTAGTCTCTTGCCTTTTGTTTTTCTTTTAACAGAGTGATTCTTCCCTGGTCATTAAACTATAAATCAGATGTTCTAAACACTAGATGCTAAATCTGCCATTTGGCTTGATCTGTAAGATAAATGGCTCTGCTGGGTATATCTCTATTTCAATGCAGCAAGTTCTTAGAAGTGAGATTAATTATGGAAGTACCTTTGCTTAACTTAAAACATCACCTGACACCATTGCTGACTTCTAGGTGGTGTTACCAATGCAGATTCCCACTGCTGGCACACGCATGTCTAGGTCTTCCTTTAGACTCTGTATCTTTGCTAAATTGCAGTTTTGAAAAGACATCTTATTTAGTTTTCTGGAAAGGATGGGCCTCTGTTTTACATTACTGGAATTTGTACTCCCTCTTCTGGAGCCCTGCACTCATCTATTGGGGCCAGCACCTTTCTTATCAGACTTTAAGAGTTGTCTGCATACTTACAGTCAGTTAGTATGTCTGTGACAAACATCTCTAGTCAGCTTGAGGTTTGTTCTTAAGTGCTGTGTATGGTTCTGAAATATAGCTCTAAAATTACTACATAAAAATAAACAAGGACAATGCATGCAGTAAGCCTAGACCCCACCCCCTGTTCAGATCTAGCCAATGGACAGCTCATTCTCTAGGGTTGTGGGGAGAGTGGGACTGCCTCTGACATGAACTCTGGTGCCCCCAATATGATCACTTCCTCTTGGTGGGGAGGCCTGGCAGCACTCAGAGAAAGGGGAAGCAGGCTATCCAGATGAGACCTGATAGGCTGTTGCGGCGGAGGAGGTCCCCTTCTGTCAGAGGTCTAGGGGATGGGAAGATACAAATGAGATGTAGTCTCTCTCTGTGTTAGCCTTGGCTGTCCTGGACTTGCTTTGCAGACCAGGCTGGCCTTGAACTCATAGCGATCCGCCTTGCCTCTGCCTTCCAAGTGCAGCCACACCTGGCTGAATAAATTATTTTTAAAAATAAAAAATTATTTTTAAAAAGATTTTAGAGATACTAAGAAATAAAAAGTTAGATATCCTTTAGGAACGTCCCCACCATTTCCAAGCCTTGGGAGCAAGGCTGTGGCTTCCCTGAGGTCACACTCAGCTTCAGAGTAAGAAGGGACTAAAGGACTCATAAATATTTTTAAACTTGTTCATATCAAGAATGCAAGTACCAAATACAAAACAAATTAATTTCTGCATCTGGCGTGCCCTTCCTTGTTCGTAGTCTGTAGAGATGCCCCTTCAGCAAGCATACAGACGAGATGAGGTGGCACATCTCCACCACGTTTCTGTAACATTAGCTATGGAGAACCACCAGCTTTTTTGTTTGTTTTCGTTTTGGTTTTTGCTGTTGTTGTTGCTTAAGGTCTCGCTACATAGCTCTGGCTGTCCTGGGACTCAAAGTTTCTCCCTGCTCCTTCCCCAGTTTCTGAGACTAAAGGCCTGAGCATTAATAACTAACAAGCACCTAACTCTTCCCCTCCCCCTTCTCCTCCTTTACTAACCTTTACCAGCTGAGATATCTACCTAGTCCTTGATTACTAATTTTATTTTAAAATACAAAACAATGGGGCTGGAGAGATGGCTCAGCGGTTAAGAGCGGTTGCTGCTCTTGCAGAGGTCCCGAGTTCAATTCCCAGCAACCACATGGTGGCTTTACAACCATCTATAATATGATCTGATGTCCTCTTCTGGCATGCCAGTGTACAATCAGATAGAACGCTTGTATACATAATAATAAGAAATAAATCTTTAAAAAAATAAATAAATAAAATAAAATACAAAACAAATAAACAACAACAAAAGCCCTAGCTTAACAAAAAGAAGTTACAGTACTTAGTAATCCATATTTATTTCTTCTTCCAGAGAAATTGAAAAGTGATTAAAAAACAAAAAGGTAGTCAGGCCTGGTGGCACAACTGCTTGGGAGGCCAGAGCAAGATTACAATTTCACGGCCTTCCCAGGCTACACAGAAAATTCCAGACCAGCTTGGGCAACATCCTAAGAATGTCTCAATTTTAAAAGAAAAAAAGAAAAACAGGGCAAGAGATGTCAATGGCAGAGCACCTACCTAGTAAACAGAAGACCCTGGGTTCAAACCAAACACCAGAAAGAAAAACAAAATCCCACTGAACAAGATACAAGCTTCAGATCATAAATAGTTAAAGGAAGGTGAGCTTCTCTTGAACAATAAAAACATCTAGGTTGCCTCCTATTGAAGTCTTAAGGGTTTAAGGCCTCCTTCCTTGCTTTGCTTGGTCCCTAGTCAACACTGCCAGTCCAAACACCATCTCAGCCAGGTCATGAGAGCTCAGAGAGTTGTGTGGACTTTGTCTTTTTATTCTTTGTAATAATAATGCTTCTTCTTCCTCTTCCTCCTCCTCCTCTTCCTCTTCCTCTTCTTCTGGAGGAGGGAGGTATTCAAGATAGGGTTTCTCTGTGTAGCTCTGGCTGTCCATGACTTGCTCTATAAACCAGGCTGGCTTTGAACTCACAGAGATCTGACTGCCTCTGCCTCCCTAGTGCAGGTATTAAAGGTGTGTGTCACCACACCCAGCTTGTATTTCTTCTTAATAACATTTAGCCTCCATTAAAACATACCTGTGACCACATACCACTTCGAGACATTGCTTAGGTTCCTACCACTTTCGGTAATGTTTTAATTTTTTTCCTAAAGATTTGTTTATTTATGTATATAGTGTTCTGCCCGCATGTGTGCCTGCATGCCAGAAGAGGGCATGAATTCAGGACCTTCGGAAGAGCAGCCAGTCTCTTCTCCTCTGAACCATCTCTCCTGCCCTCCCTTTCAATAATGTTATTCAAGATTTTTCCATAGTACAGGAAATCCCACATGATATCATATTTTTTTATTCCAGGAAACACTATCTAATGTTTAACAATGTCTCATAGCACTTAGAGCCCTGCAATCATATCCTGAAACTAATTACAGTGTTACTAAATGGCCTCTTACCTGGTGGAACCTTTTAAGATGGAGAATTAGGATAGCTGGGACAGCAGATATGAGCAGTTGCTTCCTGGCATTGGTATAAACACCTCCTGCTTTCTTTTCTGCATAAATACAAATGTACTTGTAAAATTCCACTGAATGTATTACTTATGGTAGACATTTACATAAAAGCTATTTAAATACTATTGCATTGTGTTTTTCAGGTGGCTTTTTTTGAGTGGGGAGGAGGAAGTTAAAATTTCTCTGTGTGGCCCTAGCTGTTCTGGAACTCACTCTGTAGACCAAGCTGGCCTCAAACTCAGATCTGTCTCCCAAGTGCTGGGACTAGAAGTGTGTGCCACCATACCTGGCTATACCATATTTTAAAAATATTAAAGAAACTCCTTTTTTAGTGTGTGTGTGTGTGTGTGTGTGTGTGTGTGTGTGTGTGTGTGTGTGTCTGCGTGTTCATGTGTGGTGTCATGTTGCAGAAAGTTTGAGGGGGGTGTTAATGCACTTTGTGTACATGCATGTGGAGGTCAGAAGTTTGACAGTGGCAGCTTTCCTAATCAATTCTCCACCTTGTTCTTTGTTTTTGTTTAAAGACAGGTCCTCACGATGCTGTCCAGGCTGTATTGGAGCTCACTTTGTACATCACAGAGATGCATCTGCCTCTCCCTCCCAAGTGCTAGGATTTCAGGCATGTGCCACTGCACTTGGCTTCTGTATGGGTATTGAGGACCAGAACTCAAATCCTCATGCTTGTTTCAGCAAACACTTTACCTACTAAACCCTCTGCCTATCCCAAGCAACAATGTGGCCACCAAGAATATTCTTTGCAATCATGAGTGCTGGAAAAAAAATTTACCAAGTGAGAATCCCCATCTTCCTCTAACCAAGCAAACACTAGACTCATGGCATAAATATATTAAAGAACTTCAAATACATATCTTGGCCTTGTAAGGAATTGAGGGGATTTGTGAAGTAACCTCAAATCCCACTAGTGATTCATCTATAAATCAGAAAGATTTTAAACAGCTAGATCCCTCAGATTAGACTACCTGGGTTGGAATTTTCAAGACAGAGAAGTGTACTTCTTGCTGTTTTCCTGCAAATCTACTCTGCTTACTCAGTGTCCTGAATTCAGAGACCTAAGTAAGACAAGGACCTTCAGCCTGTGCCAAGAGGCTGAACGCACACATAAAGAAACTATAAGATGCTAGTCACCGTCAACCCATCAGTCACACAGAAAGCAAGCAAGCCAGACGCTTACCTGCAGAGCTGGTTTCTTTTTGGCATCTCTGTCTCTTTTCAGTACAGTCCTCGCAAAGAAGCTTGTTGTTGCCCATTAACAGCTCCATGGATGTGAACTGGTAGAGACAGGACTGTACTGAGCATTCTTTAGACGTAGTTACATAACTCTGAGAAAGAGTTTGAAAAGCATGTTGAGCACTGTGAAACCTCATGTGTTTTCCCTCTGAAAAACACAAATTATTTGGGGCATTTGGTGGCTGTTTTTCCCTGTGAAAATCTCTATTTCCAATCACAGCATTGCTCAAATGAAGTTCAGCGATCGCTTCAGCCATTTCTTCATCACCACTATGTGTGTCTGTGGGGTGCAGGTGCTGCTCCGTGTGCCCACAGGGGTCCCCATTGGACTGGAACAGCACAGTCCGCTTGGAAGCACTCTCGGACTCAGAAGCTTCGCTGTCGGCATCAGCACTGCTTTCAGAAAGGCTGGCTTCTTTCTCACTGCCATCAGTGGGGCTTTCGTTGAGTGATGACTCAGTACTCCTGATGCTGGAAAAGTGGCTCACTTCCAAGTTCTCATTCTTCTGAATGAGAGAAGTTTTCTCTTCTCCAGGTGGCAATTTTCTTAAATGTTTTCTGTCATGACTGAGTTGATTCTGTAAGTTGACAGTATTTTTCAGAGAAAAAAATCTTATGACCTTATTGAAAACAAATGCAACTAAAGCCCTACTTAACTGCCCACAACTATTCAATAAATACGTCTTTGAGATCCATTTCAAAGTCTACCTATTCGAGAAACAATGTGCTCTAATTTTAAAGGTAAACTGTTACCTGGAGTCTAACAATACTGGCTGCCCAGGTGAGGAAGGGAACAGGAATTCTGTAGAACAGGGCTACCAGGGACTCTTAAATCTTCCTTATAGAACTAAAACATCTATTTCTATCATTAAGCATTTGGCCTAGTAAAGACCTCATAATAAATGATGAATAACAAGTTATAAACTTCAGGATGACATCCAACAAGTTGAGCTAAGCATGGTGGCACACACCTTTAATCCAAGAAGTTGGGAGGCAGAGGCAGGGGGATTTCTGTGAGTTTAAAGCCAGCTTGGTCTACATAGTGAGTTACAGGATAGTCAGGACTATGTAGAAAGGCTGTCTCAAAAAAACCAAACCAACCAACCAAACAAACAAATATCCAACAAGTTCACCTATGAATTTATGAAACACTGTTTTGAACTTGAGGATCTGCTTTAATAAAAACACAATTAAGTAGAATTAATTCTAATCTTTTAGGACTGCTGGCTTTGTGTTGTCTGTGTTTTATGGTGCTAGGGACTAAACCCAGGCAGATTTTGAACTGGCCTATTTTATCTATGCTACTCCTAATGAAAATCAAAGCTCACATTCCTATCTTTGATGGCACAGATTTTTTTATTTTATTTTATTTTATTTTTTGAGACAGAGTCTCACTATGTAGCTCTGCTGGCCTGGAATTCACTATGCAAACAAAGCTGGCCTTGAACTCAGAGATTTGCCTGCCTGTTTCCTTCATGCTAGGATTAAAGACACGTGTCACCATGCCTAGCCCATATAAATTTAACTACCGAAAACTATTTGTATTAAGCTTATAATACAAATTAGGACCAATTATCCCTAAAATTATCTTGAAAGGATAATGAAAACTGCATAAAAGCAATCTTTATTGTCCAAGAGGTAGTTTAGGATAGAAGTCAGGGGCATGTGCCAGTAGTAGAGTACTTGGGTTCAAGTCTTGCCACTAACTAGACAGTGACACTGAAGAAATTAATAACAACTCAGTACTCTAATTTCCTCATATCCAAGATACAAGTACCCAGCACAGTGAGTTTTCCTGTGGCCAAGTGAAGCAAAGCACACAGCAGCCCACAGTCAGCAGCGTCATTGGCAGTGACCATGGGAATGATCACACTGGTCTCCCAAAACACCATCCAGGTACAAGTACTGAGCAAGGTTCCAGAGATACAGCAGCAGGGACACAGCACTTCCCATGAGCATTGGCTTCATGCCTAGCACCCACACAGCAGCTCCCAACCTTCTGTAACTCCAGTTCCAGGCACATGATGCCCTCTTCTGGCCTCCACAGGTGCCAGGCACACATGTGGTACAGAGACATACATACAAGCAAAACACCCATACACAAGCCGTGCACAGTGGCACATGCCTGTAATCTTAGCACTCTAGGAGGCACAGACAGGCAGATCTCTGCGAGTTCAATGCCAGGCTGGTCTACAAAGTGAGTCCAGGACAGCCAAGGCTGCACAGAGAAGCCCTGTCTCGAAAAAGAAAAAGAAAAAAACCAAAACAAACAGCAACAACAACAACAACAAAAACCCCCACCCATACACATAAGATAAAAATAAAAAAATAAAATAACAGCAGATGCCAGTGGGAACAGGTGTGCATAGGTCAGACCTTTCTCTTGGCCTATGTGATAGTGCATACCTTTAATCCCAGGAGTTGGAAAACAGAGTTAGTTGGATCTCTGTGATCTACACAAAGTTCCAGGCTAGCCTGGGCTACACAGGGAGACCTTGCCTCAAAACAAGCAAGCAAACAAACAGTAAACAAAGGGGAAAAAAAAACCCCAAAACATGTTCCTTACTTAGCCTATATAAATTCCTATCCGCACCTGTAAGCGGTAACATTTTAGACATATTTCTTTTTATTTTTTTAATGTTGTTTTTTCTGCCTGCATGTATGACTAGAGGCCAGAATGGGGCACCAGATCTCATTATAGAGGCTATGAGCCTCCATGTGCTTGCTGGGATTTGAACTCAAGACCTGTGGAAGAACAGCCATTGATCTTAACCCTCTGAGCCACCTCTCCAGCCCGGCAGATTTCTTTTTTGTTGTTTTATTGTTTGTTGGTTTGGTTTTGGTTTTTTGAGACAGGGTTTCTCTGTGTAGTCCTAGCCATCCTGGGACTCCCTCTATAGACCAGGCTGGCCTTGAATTCAGAGATCCACCTGATATTTCTTAATTTATATCTTGACTCAACAGACTTGGTGAGTACAACATGGCCAAGAACCCAAATGTTAGTAAGAATTCTGTTATAACAGAGCAAATACAAGTGCTATAGAAATGTAAAAGAGAAGAACTGATGAGCAGTTAAGGGGATCAGAGGAATCTTCAGACGCCGAGAAGGAAAAGACTGGGATATTCCCAGTAGAGGGCACATCTGGTTCAAAGGCCCCACAGGCTAAGAAAGGGGACAGAAGATCTGGAAGTCCAGCTGGAAAAGAGACAAGTGTGGGGAAAAGGTACACACAGTGGAGATCAATATGATAGATTTCATGTTTCAGAGCCCCTGGGCTGACTGCAAGCTCATTAGAGCAAGTGGGAACCAGGAAAAAGACAGTGGAAGACCACATTATACTTCCTCCTATGTTTCCTCTCTGACCACCACAGGGAAGCTTCTTGCAACTTCCAGGCTAAAGTTTCTCTTTAATGTGTGCTTTCACAATGTGTTTTTTTGGGGGGGGGGGGGTTGGGGGTGGGAGTTGAGACATGGTTTCTCTGTATAACCTTGTGTTGCAGGATATTTGATCCTGTTGTGAACCCTGAGATTATGAACTATAAAACCCTGTTTCTTGTTTGGTGTGGTTCAGCGCTTACACTTTTAATCCAAGAACTTTCTGTTTATTGTAAACAGCTGATTGTGGTGTGGGTCAGCCACCCCTAGCACACACCTTTAATCTAAGAACTTTCTGTTTATTGTAAACAGGTGATTGCGCTGTGGTTCAGCCAGCCCTAGCACACACCTTTAATCTAAGAGCTTTCTGTACACAGGATTTAATAAAGTTAACCCTAGGTCAAGAAGCAGAGCAAGAAACCAGTTGACAGGGATTAAAGAGTAGGAGGGACTTTGAGTTTGGAAGGTGTTTAAGACAGAGAGGTTAAGATGATGATTTTTTAAAAGATTTATTTATTTATTATGTATACAGTGATCGCTGTGAATTCACAGCCAGCCTGGTCTACAAAGCAAGCCCAGGATAGCCAAGGCTAACACAGAGAGACCCTATCTTGGAGGGGGGTGGGGTAAGAAGATGATTTTGAGTTTTGAGCTAGCAAGCTTTTGGCTTTGGGCCTTTGGGGTTTCCCCTAGGACATGAGCTGACGAGGAAGGTCAGCGGGTGCTTTCTCTGCCTCTCTGGGCTAGCAAGTTTCTACCCCAGCATCTGGCCATCTGCGTCTTTATTAGTAATATCGAACAATATAGGACCTTTTTTAGCTGCACTCACTTTGTAGACCAGGCTGCCCTCAAACTAATAGAGACCCACCTGCCTCTACCTCCCTGAGTGCTGGGATTATAGGCATGTGTCACCCTGCCCAGGTCATTATGTTTTAAAATAGTTGGAATATGGCCTTATCTTCTGATTTCCCAACAATGAAAACACATGACTTATTATTTAAGGTTTATTTTTGTTTGTTTTTCGAAGACAGGGCTTCCCTGTGTAGCCTTGGCTGTCCTGAACTTGCTTTGTAGACCAGGCTCGCCTTAAACTCACAGCAATCCACCTGCCTCTGCCTCCCGAGTGCTGGGATTAAAGGTGTGCACCACCACCATCCAGCCTAAGGTTTATTTTTTTTTTAGCCCTATACATCATGATCATTTTCTCTCTGAAATTCTGTACCATCTTAGTGGTGTAATTGTAGGACCATATAGTAAAAAGATCAACAATTAGCTATCAGATCAGTACTTAAACCGCATTTATTTTAAAAATATTCAATGAGTTTCTGCTAAAACACCAAATGTGAGGGTAAAGTCCATTTTACACCTTAAAAACATAGAGCAAATAAAAATGGTTAAAGAAATGTTTTTCTAAAAAATTAAAAATTAAAAATTAAAAAAATAAAGAAATGTTTTTCTTTCTTGAATTTTCTCAAAATTCTCAAAGGAAGACAGCCAAGGTGGTGATACAGAAGTAAGAAAAGAAAAAAGAATCCAGTTATGTTACATAGTTTCTCAAAGAAACTAAAGGCTGGGGCTAAAGAGATGATTCAGCAGTTAAGAACACTTGTTGCTCTCACAGAGGACCCGGCTTCAATTCTCAACATCTTATGGCAGCTCACAACCATCTATCCCTACCTGATTTCCTTTTCTGGCCGCCAAGGGCACCAGGCATGCATGTGGTGCACAGACATGCATGCAGACAAAACACTCATACACACAAAATAAAATAAAAGTTGCTACGAGAATGGTATGTTTTTAACTTTGTAAACATATGCAGATTATATTGTCCTCCCGTGAACTAGAAAGACAGCAATAAAGGTAACATATTATCACATGAAAAGGAATTCAATAAAAAATGGGTTCAAGTTTTTCCACCTGAAGCCAAGTTATAGCACTACGGGATCCATTTGTAGTATCTGAAGACCAGCATACCTTCAGTGCCCAACTGTTACTGTGTAGGCACTGTTTCTCTCAGCTGTTTAAAAGTGCTATGACCAATCCACAGCATTGCCCACTAGCTCTTAAAGTTAAATAGAAATAGGCTAGGCTTGGTGGCACATGCCTTTCATCCTAGCATTTGGGAGGCAGAAGAGGAAGGAAGATCCGGGTTAGTTCAAGACCAGCGTGATCTACATAGCAAGTTCCAGAACAGCTGGTACTATATAGAGAAACCTGGTCTCAAACAAAACAAAACAACGCAAAAATCACAAGCTAAAGAGAAGTTATTAAATTCTCATATTTTCCTAGCCAGTACTTCAGAGAAGCACATCAAAACATGGAGTGTCTTCATTGTCAACCCACAGGAGGCTATAATCCAGGAGCTTCTGGTCTCTATTGTTAGAAAAAGGCAGATGTTCAAGCATATTAACCACCCTAGGTATTTTCTGGGGCAGAAACGAGACAGACATTTATTTAAGAAGTACGCCTGTAATCCTAGCAATGAAGCAGGAAGACTGACGCAAGTGCTGGGCCAGCCTAAGCTGCTCAGTGAGTTCCAGGCTAGACAATGCCACAAGATTCTGTCCAGCCAGACAGCCAGACAGCCAGACGGACAGATAACTAATAAGGTAAAAATAAAACAGCAACAAGAGAAAACTACCCATGCTGGTTACTGCAGTGTTCCCACTTATAAGACTTCTAATGGGCTAGCTTCAGTTTCATGTCAGTTTGCTGAGTCACTACAAAAGTTTCATATAAAAGATGTTCTCTGTAAATAAAATACAAATTCTGATTGATTTCTTTTGATTTTAATAGAATCCTTAACAACCAGACTTGTCTCTAGGAAAATAATGTATCTATAAAATGCTTTAACAGCTAGCAATATGCAAAGACACAAAACTTGTATGTCTCTACTTAAAATACACTACCACTTAAAAATCAGTATCTCTTCCTCTCTCTCCTGCTCTCCCTGCAGCCCTGTCTCCCCAGGTTTGTTTTGGTTACTGTTTCCGAGGTAGATTTTGCTACTGTAGTTCCGCCTGGGCCAGAATTGCTATGAAGTTCAACTTGGAACCCTGTTTCAGCCTCTCCAGTGCTAGAGACACAGGCATGCACTGCCACACCTGGCTACAAGTTGTCTTGCTGAAAAGTAAATAAACAATCAAAGCTAAAATTTGGCCTCTATATTTGATTGCAGTAGAGAGGAAGCAGAAGAGAGAGAAGAACCTGTCAGAACCATGAGAACTCAATAGCAAAATGAATTCTGGGTCAGTGCAGGAAACTATTGACCAAAGGATCACATTTCTTCAGTAAATAAATAAGGGAATCTGTAGATTAAAAAGAGATTTAAAAAGTGTGCTAGTACGCCGGGCATGGTGGCGCACTCCTTTAATCCCAGCACTCGGGAGGCAGAGGTAGCTGGATCACTGTGAGTTCGAGGCCAGCCTGGTCTACAAAGTGAGTTCTGGACAGTCAAGGCTACACAGAGAAACCCTGTCTCAAAAAACCAAAAAAAGTCTGCTAGTCAATTATAATCTATTGACTCTTTTTAAAATTATAAATCCAAACTTTAAAACATTTTTGTTTTTATTAATGAGTTATTGATTTGTTTTTGGTTGGTTAATTGGTTTTTCAAGACAGGGTTTCTCTGTATGGCCTTGGCTGGACTCACTTTGTAGACTAGGCTGGCCTCAAACTCACAGTGATTCAACTGCCTCTGCCTCCTGAGTGCTGGGATTACAGGCGTGTACCACCACGCCTGGCTCTAATGAATTATTGATAATTTCAAGTATTATGCTGGTGCTGTGCTTACATTTGCAAAGAATATCTTCATTTCTTATTTCTTTGTTTTTATGAGTAGTCACCATTTAAGGCAAGTGTCCCAACCTCTAAAAAGTAACTTTTAGAGATGTATTTTGAAGTACAAGACCTAGTTGGGATTTCCTTCAGAACAACCTAGGCTGGGGAAAGAGGAAATGGTGGGATATACATGTCAGAAACATGCTCAGCCATGAACTGATCATTGTAAAGTTGAGCAACAGGAGGCTGAGTGTACATCAGATGGGCATTTCTACTTGTGAACATGCTTGATATTTTTCAAAATAAAAGGATTAAAAACATGCCCAATCTGCCCCCACAATCTGACTTACCTTATCTTTAGGTGACGACTGCTTCTTGGCAGCTCTGGGTTGATGGGTATTTTCTACAGTAACGGTGGCTTTGTTATGATCTTGGTCTGTGTCCTGTAAACTTCTGCATTTACTCATTTTCCCCAAAAGTACAGGCTTTGAAACCTATGCCACATTTAACATAAAAAAAAATTGGCAAAAAAAATTATTTTCAAAATTTGTAACTTACTACAAATGCAAAATAATGATTTTATTTTTTAAAATAATTTTTAAAAAGTCTTTTCTTAGTATAGGTGTTGTGTTGGCATACATGGCTGTGTGTCCCTTGCATCAGTGCCCATGGAGGCCAGAAATGGAACCGGAGTTCAAGACAGTTGTGAGCTCACAAGCCAGGTGGGTGCTTGGAAATGAACCCAGGTCCTCTGGAAAAGCAGCCAGTGTACTTAACTGCTGAGCCATCTCTCTAGCCCTCTCACAAGCACAATTTTCTTCACAATTTCAAACTACAAGGCTTAAAGATTTAATCTCGGAGAGTAAGAAGATATACACACTTCGTGCACACATACATTAAGCTGATACCAAACCCACTACACAAACCCAATTCTGTGTAAACCATGACCCCGAGACACAGATAACACAGCAGGTATTTACATAAATGAATGAATGCACGCTTTGCATAGGAGTTTTAGGATTTCTTCTCCTTACCCTTTCCTCTATAATAGGAAGTGAAATATCAATGAACGGATCCTTCATAGTGGAGATCTTAAAAAGAAAAGGCAGATTGAGAAGTCCAGTTAGGATTCTAACATAGACACAGACTGTTGTTAAAGAGCAAAACAAATCAAACTTCCCAGGTGATTTAAAATATCATGTTAAAATGCAATGTACAGTGTTAAGAAAAAACAGAATCTGACAGTGTAACTGGTTTTTTTCTTAGGATAATCTGTTTTAGAAGATACCTGTGTAAGAGAGAAATCAGCGTCTATGCCCAGTGCTCTACAGATCTTAGCAACTAAGTTATAGCCACAGTTTATGTTTCAATGTCACAGGCAAGGGGAGACATAATAATTCTGTTTTTTTAAATAAAACTAGAGAGGGCACGAAAACTGGACATTGATACCCTTCATTAAAATCTGATAAAAATTTAATCTATCATACTCAGCCACATTTTCAGAAATATTTCTTACCAAGTAGTTGAAAAATCTATAAAAATTTATGCATGTTTTAAGTTGTTAAAGATGGCGTTAAAAACTGGGCAGTGGTGGCACATGCCTTTAATCCCAGCACTTGGGAGGCAGAAGCAGGCGGGTCTTTATGAGTTCCAGGCTAGCTTGGTCTACAGAGCGAGTTCCAGGACAGCTGGAGCTGTTACACAGAGAAACCTATCTTGAAAAACGAAACAAAACAAAACAAAAAGTAGTACTAAATCCGAAGATTAAGTACACACACCTTTCAATTTGTTGCTGTTGTTGTTGTTTTGTTTTGAGACAGGGTTTTTCTCTGTAGCCCTGGCTGTGCTGGAACTCTCTCTGTAGACTAAGCTGGCTTGAAATTTAGAGATTTACCTGCTCTGCCTCCCAAGTGCTGGGATTAAAGGTGTGCACCACCAGTGCCTGGCCCCAACATTTTTTTTTTTAATGACTATTAAAGACTGCATGTAGAAGACAACCTCTTGGCTGCCATTCTCCCTGGATGTTTTAAAAAGCTGACTCTGATTCTTACAGGAAAGCTAAGTGGTGACTATTGCCATAACAGTCTATCCCTACTTCCTTCAGTCATGTGCTGTAAGCTTTATCACCTCTGAGCCTAAGTAAGCAAAGTACATGATCTTACCTTTAAAAAGACAGTTGGCTTACACAAACTAGTTACTTCCGAGCTACCACTAATGCCCTGTAAGTGGTTCTATTTGTGTATGAAGCAAGTGCTGAAATTGGTCCTTCCTCTTCCTGAAAGTAAGGCTATCAATTTATGAAATCACACCCATGCCCTGATTTTGCTATTGTTATGTACCCATAGCCACTGTGATACTTGACAAATAAAATACCACAACAAAAACAATGGGGTTATAGTGCAGTGCATGAAGTGAACTTTAGGTACTTACGTTCGCGCATTCTTCACACATGACCGTGCTAGTTAATTCGCCAATAAAGATCCGATCTATGAAGTTCATCTTCACGCCCTCTTTTCCATAGGCTGTAAAAAGAAGCCATTTTTTAAAATTATAAAATTTACAAAACAGTCACTGGTCCAACAATAGCATGGCATTATTTGTTTATTTAAAAGTCATCTGGAGGTTGGAGAGACGGCTCAGAGGTTAAGAGCACTGATTGCTCTTCCAGAGGTCCTGAGTTCAATTCCCAGCAACCACATGGTGACTCAGAACCATCTATAAAATTCTCTGGTGCTCTCTTCCAGCATGCAGGTGTACATGCAGGCAGAGCACTGTATGCATAATAAATAAATCTAAAAATAAAAGTCATCTCGATGAAACAGAGCTTCTATTTTACATCCCATAATGTATTTTATGGGATGTATCCTTCTCTATAATTTTATAAAGGAAATATAACTATTGAGTTCCATAATCTTTGTTTATTGTTTTTTGTTTGTTTGTTTGTTTTTTGGTTTTTCAAGACAGGGTTTCTCTGTGTAGCCTTGACTGTCTTGGACTCACTTTGTAGACCAGGCTGGCCTCGAACTCACAGCTATCCACCTGTCTCTGCCTCCCAAGTGCTGGGATTAAAGGCGTGTGCTCCTACACCCAGCTTGAGGACCATAATTTTTAAGATTTAACATCAGGTAGGTCCCAGGAATTGAACTCAGGCCATCAGGGTTGTGAGTGCGCACCTTTATTGCTGAGTCATCTTTTCAGCCCAAACTATTTTTAAGAGGTAAAATAAATATAGCAATAACTGCTAATCATACCACACCCCAGCTGCTCCCATGAATCTTTTTGATGTCTCTGTATCTAACCAGAAAGTAGAAAGAACAGGGAATATAACTGCTTTCGATGCTACTGATTCCAGAACCACAGCTATGAAAGGGGGTGTAAAAGACAATTATGTGGAACATAGTGTAAGAAGTGACTCTGGACAGTGAGACTCATGTAAACATGTACATACATGTGCTTGGTGATTGCTTTTAAAGGTTGAGAATAGGCTGGGCACAGTGCACACTTCCGTAATCCCAGAACTCGGGAGGCAGAGCCAGGTGGATCCCTGTGAGTTCAAGGCCAGTCTGATCTACAAAGCGAGTCCAGGATAGCCAAAGCTGCACAGAGAAACCCTTTCTCAACACACCAAAAATAAAAAAAGTTGAAAGAATTTTGTTTATGAAGAACTTACAGATCAATGGGAATTGTGCTAATAGTTTGCTTAAAATAAACCCAGTGCTGGAGAACACTGACTAAACAAGATGCCATGGATGAAGTTAAGGTAGGTGACACACGCACAAGAAGATGCACTGTGCTAATCTTACTGCTCTGATAGATAGCTAAAGTTTTCAGAATAAAACCTGAGACAGAAAATATATTAACAAAACTGTCTGTCTTGCTTCCAAACTTCTACCCTTTGAACCCTCTGCCTTTATGGAAAGTATTGGGAATTATTAAAAAGCTTTATACAAAACACTGAACAACAAAGAAGACACACTTTTACACGATAGAAATTTTACAGTAACCATTAAGAAACACCATTTTTCTTTAAGAAAAATTGAATAAGAGATTAAAAATGAAACCAACACAAACGGAAAGAAAACCAGGGCAGTTACTCTAAACATGCACTAGATGGCAGCATCACAACACAGAGTAACAAGGTACCCACTGAAAAACTATGTCCCTGCCCTACATCAAACCCCTTCCTTTGGAGACAGGGTCTCATGATGTAGCCTTAGCTGTCCTGGACTTTATAGACCAGGCTGGCCTCAAACTTACAGAGATCGCTTGCCTCTGCCTCCGGAGTGTTGGGATTAAAGGTGTGTGACACTATGACTGGCTGAGAAAGTAAGTTTTAAACATGCGACTATAATAAAGTATTAGAGCACTTATTTATAAATTATAGTCATATACTATAAACAGTACTACAAAAATAAAAGTTAAAAAGAAAACACAAACATCGTCTTACATGTCGTCCACGATGACAGCTGCATACTAACAGTGGGATGTACACTGAGAGTGGGAATTGGATGTTACGGGACATAAACACAAACTGCAGTATCTACACGAGCTTTGTTTAATCACTGGCTTGCCTCATATTGACAGACATGTAGCACAAAGCTGGAGCAGGCAAGATGTGCTGCTACTATTAGTTTCTTTAATAAGCAGTGACTCTGCAATGTCTTTGGCACATCTAGGCAGTTATTTTATCTAAACAAAACTAGGTAATGTAACTGCCCTCTGAATGAACTCAATACCCTCTCCGCTGAGGAGGTGAACCAGTGCCTGATACTGCAAGCCTGGCAAACAATGAAGGCACAGAGGGGTAGTAGACTCATGTGGAGAACATGTTCCTGATAGTGAACTAGACGTAGCCCCAAGTTTGCTCTCTATAGACAAAAATGTTTCCCAGCTCATGGCTGCGCAGGGTGCATAAAAAGTTATAGTGTGGGCCCATCCCTAAGCAGGTCACTTATACCACTCCCTCAAAGGCAGGGAACACGACAGACAGAAGAGAGGGCATGTAGCATGTAAGAGCCAGAAAACTGAGGGAAAGGCTACAAAATGCCACTCTCTAGATGTGATGGAAGTACTGTAATCACTAACTTATCAACTGCAGTTCATGTATGAGGCCCACAGAGGAGCAGTTATTATCAATAAGTCAACGGGTTAATGGGGTCTTAGCCTTTTACCTTTGGACTACAGGATAGTACTCAATTCTCAAAGAGGGGGAATCCTTATTGGGGGCTTTGTGGGGAGCAGGTAAGGCATCCAGAGACGACAGGGAAGTGGAGGCTGAGGATGGTCAATATGAAAAGTATATTGTGTGACCACTCATCTAACATAAAAGTGTGACAACAACAGCTTCCAAGGGAGGGCGCTACTCTCAACAAGCAAGTCTCCTTTAGAAGATCCCATGTATGGACATGTGGTCAATGGATCCACACATGAGATATTAGTCTGATTAAGGGAAAAAAATTACAGGAACTGGAAAGATGGCTCAGTGGTTATGAGCACTGGCTGGTCTTCCAGAGGTTTTGAATTCAATTCCCAGCAATCACATGGTGGCTCACAACCATCTATAATTGGATCTGATTCCCTCTTCTGGTATACATATACATAATAAGTTTTGTTTTGTTTTGTTTTGTTTGGTTTGGTTTGGTTTTTCGAGACAGGGTTTCTCTGTGTAGCCTTGCCATCCTGGACTCACTTTGTAGACCAGGCTGGCCTCGAACTCACAGTGATTCGCCTGCCTCTGCCTCCCGAGTGCTGGGATTAAAGGCCGCCACGCCCGGCTCATAAATAAATATTTTTTAAATAAAAAAAATTAGAACATGCGTCTTTAATCCCAGCACTCAGGGAGACAAAGGCAGGTGGATCTCTATGAGTTCCAGCTTGGTCTACAAAGGAAGTCCAGGACAGCCAAAGCTACACAGAGAAACCCTGTATCGGAAAAAGAAAATTACAGCCAGGTGGTGGTGGTGGTGGTAGTGGTGGTAGTGGTGGTGGTGGCAGCAGCAGCGGCGGCGCACGCCTTTAATCCCAGCACTTGAGCAGAAGCAGGCGGATCTCTCTATAGAGTGAATTCTAGGACAGCCACAGATAGAGAAAACATGTCTTGAAAAACAAAACAAAAGGAAAAGGAAAAAGAAAAAAATTACACATATGGTGTCACATGTTCTTTCCATCTCAGTGCATTCTTTTTTGTGGACAGATTCTGGGTCACTCAAAAGTGGCTGGTCTCAAATTATTAGAGATCTGTCTGCCTGCATGCCCAAGCCCCAGGGATTTCCTGCTTCCCTTTAAGAGAGAAGGATACGACCTTTTTCACTGTATCCAAGTACCTTGCAACACTGCCCTGCCCGGTAACACAATAGCTACCCTATGATGTACTCTATCCTAGTCTAGTCTAGTGACAAATCCGTTCTTGAGGAGTCATCTGCAGAGACACACCCATGTGACCCTTAATGTAACATTAAAATCAAAACCTCTTGCTAGAATGTTGACGTCTCTCAAAAGTTGGGATGAATTGAATGACTCCAGCTCTCATGTAACACAATAATTAGTTTTTTCAAGAGAAAAGATAGGCTTTGGCTACCTCTTACAACTGAGAGGCTTAAATTATCTAGGGCTTTTAAGAACTTGAGTTATGAAGCCTGTACAAGGATCAGGGCTCAGAGGAAAAATTGAGGCGTTTTGCAGTTGACATTTTTTATCAGTTAGTAAAACAGATATCACAATTTCTTCTTAAACCCAAAGTACTGCCCAGCATACTAAATTATGTAGGACTATTTCCTGAATGATTTGCCTCCTCAGTTACTGCCCAAAGGGATTCAAGCACTACCCAATGGCATCTTTGAAACACACACACACACACATACACACACACACAAACACTACACAACATTGTATTTATAAGAACTGATGTCATACTAAGGTAGTGTATTCTAATGTGCATTTACAACCATCCAGACAGGCTCACTCTACAGCTCTGAGAACAGCAGCAGCACACACATTGCCAATGCCCGGATGTAGAAGTTGTAGGACTACTGCAGGCATAGTCAGCAGCTCTGACACTGTGGAAAGGGAACGTTTGTCAATTGGGCGGTGCCTGTGCTGCCTCTACCATTGGGAATGCCCAGAAAGACGCATTCTCCTCTTGAGCTCACTACTTCAGAGCATTAGTTCACAGGACGCTCAACTGTTCCTCTGTAAAGACACTGTCTGGGGTTAATAGTATATAGCCGTGTTATGTAACATTGGGGTTCCATTACCTTTTCATATATATTTATCCCCATAACACTTCTGTATCCCCCACTCCCACTGTTCCCTTCTTGCTCTTCCCTACAGGATTATGGGTACCGTACATTATTTACAGATACATGGCCATCTCATCAGTGGATATGTCACTGAAAAAATGTCTCCTCCCTCTAGCAACAACTAAAAGTATCCACATATTCAGGGAAGGACAGGTGTCAGGATCCCTCCAGAATTTTGTTCAGGCTCTGGAAAACCACAGCTGCTGAGAGTTCATGCCAGTGTAGGCATGTGGAGAGGAAAGTGTTCTTCAGCACTCTGCCCCTCCCCCCACCTCATCTGTCATGTTCCCCGAGCCCTGGATGAAGGAAGAACATTGCTATATTGTTCTATTAAGTACTTTTTAACAGACTCAACAAACCTTTGACTTTTTTTCTCGTTTCATCATCAGCAGTCTTAGTTGTTGGGTTGTTAAATGCTTTCAGAATGCTGGCTTGTATCCTCTGTAAAACAAAGGTATCAGAACCCAGTGGTGGTTAATGAAGATCCCATTCTCAACACAGGGATGACTTTCAAACAGCAAAGTACACTATGGCTCTCAGTTCCTACCCTTGAAATAAAATATTTGAATTTTAAATTGGGATTTATTGTTGGAATACGTAGTTTATTCTATCTTTCAGTTGTACAATTCCACAAAGGAACAAACCCTCTAACTGGGCATGATAGCATAAGCCTGTAATCTCAGCATTTGGAGGAAGGAGCAGGACTGTGAGTTAGGGCTAGTCTGGACTTACAGAGTGAGACCATGCTTTTAAAACAAATTCAAAAACAAAACCAGAAAGAACAACAACAACAAAAAAACAAAAAAACAACAAACAAACAAACAAAAACAAAAAAGAACCCAAAAATCTAAAACCTTTCTAATGCCACATTTTCATATATAAGAGTCAACTTTCTGTTCGGGTTCCCTCTCACATTAGAAGCCTTTTTAGCAGTTACACAAGCAAATAACCCAGTTCAGCTTTCCTTTAGGTTTAGAGTAAGTGTCTTTCCCTCCCATAGTCCCTCTATCTAAACTGGCATTCCTCATCAAGACAAAATATGAAAAGGGAGACAAAAAAAATCAGATCACCAGATGGTGCTGGCGCATGCCTTTAATCCCAGCACTTGGGAGGCAGAGGCAGGTAGATCTCTGTGAGTTCGAGGCCAGCCAGGTCTACAAAGTGAGTCCAGGACAGTCAAGGCTACACAGAGAAACCCTGTCTCGGGGACAGGGGACCACATGAAATCAGATCACATAAAATTTTCTACCTACAAAGAAACCTTAAGGTATAAGAAGCTATCACTAGCCACTTCGGTCTCTCCAAAGAAAGGGCACATACACAGGGACCCTAAAATCCAGACTATCAACCAACATTGATCAACAATTTCTCAAACCATGATCATGGTGATCATTAGTGTTGTCAGTAATGACTGTCTCTTTAGCTGCTTGTAGTAGTTACAAGGTTTATATTTCTACACACCTGTGTTTGTGTGTGTATGTGTGTGTGCATGCACACATGTGTGATGCTAGGCTCTGATCCTGGGCTCACACATACTACTTAAGAGTCTACCACTGAGTCACAGTCTCATGGCCCTTACTTTTACATATTCTATCTATATGTTAGGCAAGTGCCAAAAACCTTTCAAAACAGAATAAACTATATATTCCAACCTTTTTAAGTCCACAAAGTATTCACATTTGCTGTGCCTCTAATTAATATAAATTTTGTCAGCCAGGTGGTGGTGGTGCACGCCTTTAATCCCAGCACTTAGGAGACAGTGCAGGTGGATCTCTCTGAGTTTGAGGCCAGCCTGGTCTACAGAGCAAGTTCCAGAACAGCTTGAACTGGTATGCAGAGAAACCTTGTCTCGAAAAAAAAAATTGTCATCTTTCAAAAGATCTTTTTCTATGTATTGGTCACAGGTTTTACTATATAAATCTTCTGTCTGAGAGGTAGAAGGTTGGGGAGACAGCTCAGCGGGTAAAGTCCGTGCCACGTAAGCATGGGGAGCTAAAATTTCAATCTCCAGAATCCTTGCCTCCCACAAAGCCACTGTGACTGTGGGGGCCTGACTGTGATTCTAGTGTGTGAGCAGTGTAGATGGAGAATCCCCCTAGTAAGCTGGCTAGCTAGACTAGCCAAAATGATGACTTCTGGGTTCAAGAGACACTGCTTCAACATACAGCATACAGCATATTAAGGAAGATGCCAAAGTCAACTTTGGGCCCCCATGCAAAAACATGCATGCACTAACATATGGGAACACACACAAATTAGAACCAAAAAACAACTCTACTGCTTGAAATAGACTTTAAAAAATTATTGATTTTTTTATATGTGTCTGTGTGTAAGGTGTGTGTCTCCATGCAGGTACCCAAGGAATCCTAAAGAGGGCATTGGATCCCTTGGAGCTAGAGTTGCATACTTTTGCAGCCCAATGTGTGAGCTGGGAACAGAACTTTGGCACTGCAACAAGAGCCAGTGTTCTTAAATGCCAAGCCATTTCTCCAGCCCCTGAAATTGCTTTTACACCGTGAATATGACACAGAATTCTGTTCAAAAAATGCCAAAGAGAATATGGTATATTTCAACAGAAAATAAAGGCACTATATATCAGAATCTAAGATACTTTCCAATGTTTATAAAAAAATTATACCTAAATATTTAAATAAATTGAAAATAATAAAAGCAAATGGATGAAGCAGTCAAATTATGAATTTAGAGAAAGAATGCCAAAATCAAATAAAAGTAGAAAGAATAACTTTAAAGGAAATTAAAATAGAAACTGGAAGGCTGGGAGTGGTGGGGCATGTCCTTAATCCCAGCACTCAGGAAGCAGAGGGAGGTATCTCTCTGTGAGTTTGAGGCCAGCCTAGGCTACAAAGAGAGTTACAGGACAGCCAAGACTACATATAGAGAAACCCTGTCTCAAAAAAATCAAACAAAACAAAACAAAGCAAAAACCAGGACTGGACAGAAATAATATATGAACCCACAGGTAATTATTTGAATTTGGGATTCATTTGGTTCTTGGTTATAATTACTCATTTGAAAGGCAATATTATAACATAACATAATATAATATAATATATCATATAATATCATAATATAATAAAGGTAAGGTGAATATCACACTTAAAAGAAAAGTAAAATAAATAATGGTATGAAAGCAAAAATAATAAATAAATAAATAAAAGTTAAAGAAAATTTAAATAACCCCAAGAGGATACTCTCTAACATAATTACATTTGAAACTTAGAGAAAATATATAATGGGCAATTTTCCAAGAAAATATAATTTTTAAAATTAGTTCTAGAAGAGACAGAAAATCACCCACCATGCCAGGCAGGAGGAGGGAAGGAAGGATGAAAGGAGGGAGGGAAGGAAGGAAGGAAGGAAGGAAAGAAGGAGAAAAAAAGAATAAAATCCTAATAATTTCACAGATTAACACAAAATCTGTTTTAAGAAGTAGAACAAACACTTTTTAAAAGGTCCAAGCTGTGCTGTGGTAGGGCACACCTTTAATCCCAGCATTAAGGAGGCAGAGGTAGGTGGATCTCTGTGAGTTCGAAACTATCATGATCTACAGTGAGTTCCAGGACAGCCAGGGCTATACACAGAAAACTCAATCCCAAAAAAACAAAACAAAAAACAAAAAAAGAAGCTCCAAATTACTTTTATAAAGTAAATTAAGGGTCTAAAATATGACTCAATAGAGATAGTGGTTGCCTGACAAGGTCCAAGCTATAGTATTGGGGGCATGAAAAAGACCACCTGGCAAACACTGCTGTCTCCCAAGCCCCATTCAACAAGCACGGAATCATCTCCCTCTTAAGCTCCCATCTGTGGATCTATGACAAACTCAAAATACACACACACACACACACACACACACACACACACACACACACACACACACACACTCATCTTTACATTATGGTTAAAAGGAAATGCCAAGCATGGAGCTGCTTAAACACACATGTGAAACATTCTGCCTTTAACATGTCTTGCTGAACAAGAAATTACAAAGTTGTATCTTTCAAATTATAGAAGTCTATTGTTAATGACAGCTCAAATGAGAAGGTAAAAAAGCACAAAGAAAGCATGAATTTGAAGGTGAAAGGCTGTCCACGAAGGACCTGTTTATAGTAAATGTAATTATATACTCTGTACATGCACAAACATGTATGATTTTTACTCACATGTCCACTTTAGCCCTGTATTCACTTTAGCAATACTATATTCCTCAACTTTAGAGTCACAAGAAAAGTCTTTAGGGAAACACTAGGAAAGGTCCATAGTGTTAAGTCATTTCTACACAATTCTGGTGGACGACACAACACTGCAGCCTTTCTTTCATCAAGAAATCCAGGGCAGCGATACGTGTCCACCACAGCACACGTAGCATCTGTTCCTTCCCAGGCTCGACAATGCAGCCCCTGCCTGCGGACTCAATGTAACTGACTAGCACGGCTGTTCTGCTTGTGAGGCTAAAGACACCCACAGACGCGACGTTTTAATTTTGTCACACTATCTATGCCCCTCAAACAACAGAATAAGAACGTGTTCTGACTGAGTCTTTATGATACTGTACAACAGAGAAAAATGATGCAAAGAAAAAAAGCTTAATTAATTTATATTGATATATCACTATCACAATAAACATATTTCTACAGGAAAAACTATAAAGCTGTAAAATGAGCAAATTTTAGCACAGGGAATGTTAATATCTTCAAAACATAATTGTAAATTTTTTAATTTAAAAAAAAAATATAGCTATAACATGGTATAGTAGTTACCTATCAACTTATTCAAATGATAACATATTCAAAATAGCTGCAAATACCCAGGAAAGCAGACAGAATAAACAATTTAACAGGCGACTTTGTTATCTGTCCAGCTCAAGTTCTGATATGGAGCTGTAATAAACTCATCCAATATTTATAGGACTCCACCCAGGTGTAAAGGAAGGAGACAAAAACAATGCCTTTCTTGGAGGAAGACATAACTCTAGAAAAGTTTTAGAAAATTATACCAATCTTTTCTATTTTGTTTGGGTATTGAGACAAGCTCTCACTATGTAGCCTAGGCTTGCCCCAAATTCACCACCCTCATTCTCTTGCCTCCAGAGTGTGCAGTTACCAGAATGTGACACCTTGCTAGGTCAAGACACAAATCCTTTTTGAAAAAACTGATTTATTTATTTTCATTTCATGTGCATTCATGTCTGTCTGTGTGAGGGTGTTGGGTCCCTTGGAACTTGAGTTACAGACAGTTGTGAGCTGCCATATGGGTGCTGGGAATTGAACCTGGGTCCTCTGGAAGAGCAGTCAGTGCTCTTAACAGCTGAGCCATGTCCCCAGGCTCCATAAGACAAATCTTAACAGAAGGTTCAAAATCAAAATACATACAAAAGTGTTGGAGCGGAAGAAGGAGTGGAAGGCTCCAAAGGCTGGACTAGGTGAGTAAGAAAGTCAGCAAAACAGTGTAATTACAGCATATTCTGTTTTGTAGAATGGAGAAATCAACTCACTCATTCTTTGTTTTGCTGAGATAATTTCTAAGAAAACATTAGACTCTCCACTAAAAACTAGCCATTAATACAAATGTTACAGTTCAAATAAAGCAGGCCTTGCTGGGCAGTGTGGTACACACCTTTAATCCCAGCACTCAGGAGGTAGAGGCAGGTGGATCGCTGTGAGTTCGAGGCTAGCCTGGTCTACAAATCAAGTCCAGGACAGTCAAGGCTACACAGAGAAACCCTGTCTTGAAAACAAAAACAAAACAAAACAAAACAAAGAAACCAAACAACAAAAACAAAACAAAAAACAAAGCAGGCCTTTAAGAGTACTTGCTAAGCTTCTGTAAGGCCCTGGGGTGAGTGAGGGGCGGAGGGAGAACTCACGCTGCCCAGGAAGCACTCTGGCTATACTTGACTGCTATATTTCATATCACTACAGAGATTAAAAACTAGTTGCCTTGAGAAGTTTTAACCTTATTATCTGGTTATAACTAACAGAGCGGCTCATAGGATCTGTTTAGGCACTTAGTAATGCCTTCTGAGAGAAAGGGAGAAAATATAGTGTTAGTCTATTTCCTGTTTCTGTAACAAAATACACGAAACAAGGCTCAAGTTCAAGGCCAGCCTGGTCTATATAGCAAGACCTGCTTTCAAAGTCCAGGGAAAAGACAACGGCATAGACAAGAATCCTGGTGTCTGGCATGGTGGCGGAAGGCACCGTAGGTGTGGCAGTGCAGATATGTTGACATGGATCCCTCCTCCGCTTCATTCGCACACGTTACCCTATTTACACCAAAGATCCCATTTCCAAATATCATTAACACGTGACTTTAGTGATCAGCTTTCTAATATGTGCACTTTTAGAGAACACATCAGGAACATAGCAATGTGCTATATTTCTGACATCTTTATTATTTTATGCCCTCTCTGATAAATTATAAAGTATTTACATGAAAGACCCAAAAAGTTAACTTTCACCAATGTCATATTAAAGCAAATAAACAACCAATATGTTAAGGTATAGGATGGGAATAAGCACTGTCTGAGGAGGCCACTTTAGCAGCTGTTTTGGTTTTTTAAAGACAGGGTTTCTCTGTGTAGCCCTGGATGTCCTGGACTCACTTTGTAGACCACGCTGGCCTCGAACTCACGGAGATCCTCCTAGCAGCTACTTTTCATAGAGAAGTTTCCTGATTTGCATGGCTGAACTTCCACTCCCCTAGCCATGAACCTAAGCCAGTATAGGGCAGTGAAGGTTTCCACTGAGAATTCAAAATCACAACAGTCAGTTTAGGTTTTGTACATGGGAAACTGAAGTGTGCATGTTACATTGAGCATGCGCTGATTTCCAGCATGAAAAGCAAACCCTACTCAGTCTTCTGACAGAAATGAAAGCACTCTAAGAGCCAAAGAAACTAGAAGAAAGGCAAATACAGGGGTGAGGGGTCACTTTCTAGACTGCTGTTGACTTTCTTCTATTTATATCCCTTGCCTTCAGCATTTAAGATATTTCCTCCCTCCTTTCCTCCCTCCCTCCCTTCTTTCCTTCCTTCCTTCCTTTCATTCTCTGGCTCCCTGCCTCCTTCCCTTCTAAGACAGGGTCTCACTTTGAATGTGGATCAGGCCAGCCTCAAACTACAGAGATCTGCCTGCCTTTGCCTTCCTTGTACTGGGATTAAAACATGCAACACCACACCCAGCTCTTCCTTTCCTCTTGAGAGGGATCTCCTTATAACCTCCTGGGTCCCAGCAATCCTCCTTCCTCTGCCTCTTGAGTGGCTGGAACTATAAATATGCACCACAGCAACACTGTCTCTAAGCTACTTTGAAATCATTTATTTTAAAAGCTACAGGACATTTTTTTAAAGGGGGAAATGGGGGAACAAAGGTATAAAAGAAATAATATTACTGAAGAAAGGCAAAAATGTAGATAAAAATTACATCTCACTATACCTTAAAATTAGAGAAATAATTTGCAATTTATACCTTTGCCTTAAAGAGAACGTGTGACAAACATTTAGAAATCTGACCTTTGTCTCCTCTGTCCTCACTGCATCCAACAAATGGTGCAGAAGCTCCTGACTGTCCTGCTGCTGGAAACCTTTAAACCGAGGAGCCCTAGAATTTTAAAAAACAAAGCAGAAAAGAAAACAAAGGATAATCATTCCATGAATCATCAGCAACATGTCAGTCATAAATTATATCACTTTGAAAAGTTTATTACTTTCAATTAAAGAGAAAAAAATGCTATTCCCATTCCAGTGAAAACAAGCCCATCGGGTATGCACTAAGACCAAAATGGCTACTTTTTATTAAGTATATCATACGCAGTACTAACAGTTTTACAAACTTTAACTTCTTTTTCCCAAACCCATTGAATGAAGGGCCGGAAAAGTTGTTAAAATAATATGCAAAGTTATACAACCAGCAAGAAAAATAGCACTCAAATCCAAGCTGCTTTAATTTATCACTTTACCTCAAAGAATAAAAAGATTAAGATATATCCTGTACCTTACTATATTAATTTGCTTTTTATTTTAGAATATATTTGCATCATTACAGAATAAATCTTAATATAACTATACATTGATAACTATGAATATATATTCCTTCTAAAGATTTAACAATTAGATTTTCCATATGAATGAATGAAACAGTTAAGGGATATGTATAGAGGTACTAATAGCTAATATTTTGTTGATTTTGGTATTTTTTTAAAGTCTGCAGAAGAACACTGCTGGGAGTATCACAATACTTAATTTCAATTTATTCTACAGAGCCATAGTAACAATGCCAGAATGGCAGTGGCACAAAAACAGTCATGTGAGGGGCTGGAGAGATGACTCAGGGGTTAGGGGCACTGACTGTTCTTCCAGAGGTCCTGAGTTCAATTCCCAGTAACCACACAGTGGCTCACAACAATTTATAATGAGATCTGGTGTTCTCTTCTGGTTGGCAGGCACACATTCAGGCAGAACATTGGGTACGTAATAAATAAATAAATCTTAAAGAAAAAATAACAACAACAACAGTTATGCGAACCACCAGACTGGAACTGACGATACAGACACAAACACACACTTCAGCAAAGGTGTCAAAGGCATATGTTGGAGAAAAGACAGCCACTTCAGTAAATGGCGCTGAGAAAACTTTGATACACATAGAGAAGAATACAACTAGATGTCATCTTTCACTCTATAAAAATTAACACAAAGCCGGGTGGTGCTCACCTCTAATTCCTGAACTTGAATGGCAGAGGCAGACAGATCTCTGTCTACAAAGTTAGTTCCAGAACAGCCAAAGCTGTTAAACTTAGAAAACCTGTCTCAGAAAAACAAAAACCCAACCAACTAAACAAACAAATAAAAACATAAAATGGAAAAGACCTTACTGTAACACCTGAAATGTTGAAAACTACTAAAGGAAAATACTTCAAGATATAGGTATAGGCAATGATTTTCTGAAACAGCATCTGATAGCTTATAAAATAGTAACTAACAAGTGAGATTGCATAAAATTAAACTTTTCACAGAAAAGTAATCACCAGCATAAAGAGACTGCCTTCAGACTGAGGGAAAACTCCCTGCCATAAATGACTAGTAAAGACAAACCAAAACCCACTACCAACACACACACACACACACACACACACACACACACATATACACACACAGGAAGAGGAAACAACCCAGCAACAAATGGAGTAATGAACACTGAAGAGACAGTACTCAGGTGGCTAAGAAATATAGAAGGAAGGTTCCATATCCTTAGCCACAGGGAAATTCAAATTAGAACTAGATACTGAGGGGCTGAAGAGATGGCTCAGCGGTTCCAAAGGTAATGATTTCAATTCCCAGCAACCACATGGTGGCTCACAACCATCTATAATGTGATCTGCTGCCCTCTTCTGGCCTACAGGTGTATATGCAGGCACAACACTATACATAATAATAAATCTTAAAACAAAACAAAACAAAACAAAACTAGATACTGAGGTTCACCCCAGTCAGATGGCCAACATTAAGAAGCCAACTCTATATACTGTTGCTGGGACTGTGCAATGCCACAGACACTATGAAAATCAATGCATGTGACCCAGCACTACCATGACTGAGCACCTAAGTCCACACACAGAAGTTATGCACACTCACGCTTACTGCAGCGCTAGCCACAACAGCCATCACAGGATACAGGATTAGTTTAGGTGTCGTGCCCATCAATACACAAATGGATAAAGAGAATGTATGCCTACACAACAAATTTTTACTCAGACATTAAAAAATAAATCCAACAACCATTTATAATGTGATCTGATGCCTTTTTCTGGCTTGCAGGTATACATGCAGGCAGAACAGTGTATACATAATAATAAACAAATAAACCTTAAAAACAAAAAAACCCATGCCATTTTTAGAAAAATGGATGGAACAGGAGATGTTAGGTCAAATAAGCCACACTCAGAAAGAAAGAATTATGTTTTTCTCATATGTGGACATCTCAATAAAACAAAGTAAGATATAAAAGTGAAAAAAGAGTATTTGGGAAGAGTAAAGGAACCAGTGCAGGAGAATGTAAAATTTGTAGATTACAACCATGCATTAAAAAAATGTCATAATAAGGGCTGGAGAGATGGCTCAGTGGTTAAGAGCACTGTCTGCTCTTCCAGAGGTTCTGAGTTCAATTCCCGGCAACCACATGGTGTTCACAACCATCTATAACAGATTCTGATGCCCTCTTCTAATGTACAGGTCTACATGCAAATAAAACACTCATACATAAAAATAAATAAATATTTTTTAAAGTTATAATAAAATCAACTGTTTGGACAATAAATATATGCTAATTTTAAAAAATCTTAAAAGCCTAAAACAAATTCCAATGTTTAAGATGAATGTTTCTCCGTAATGCAAGCTACCCCTAGAATACAGACTAATCTAAGATGAATTTTATGAAATGAACACAGAATAGTATTTAATTTAGTACAAAACAAACTTAAAATATTTTCACTATTTTATATATATTATATATATGTCTCATTTACCATCATTGTTAAAGAATCTGTGAAAACAAACTACGTTTTCTACTTGAGAAGACTGAAGAGGAACAAGCTAAATGTCACTAAATACCAATCCAGGTCTAGTGACCCAGAATCTAGTGCTTTTTTTTTGTGTGTGGGGGGGGGGAGATGCTTTTTTCAAGACAAGGTTTCTCTGTGTAACTGCTCTGGCTATCCTGGACTCACTCTGTAGACCAGGCTGTCCTCGAACTCACAGAGATCTGCCTCTGCCTCCCAGTGCTGGGATTAAAGGCATGCGCCTCCCCCCCCACCCCCGCTCCCCCGAGAATCTAGTACTTTCAGTAATATTCCTCATTATCTCATAATTAGTATCCAAACCACAATGCATTAATGTGCCTGCCACAAAATTAAGCGAATTGGCAGTGACATTAACATAGAAAACAACGCCATTTCAGTTACTCATTTCCTAGGGAGCTGCAAATAGCACCATGTTATAGAATGCTTGTTGGAGGTCAGAGAAACTGCGGCCAGAAATACAGCCCAGTGTGGCTTGATCTTCCACAGCTACCGTCACAAGAAGTGGAAAACACCTAGTACACTTGTGTCATCAGAATCAAGCAACACCGGTGACATCAGTTGGAAGAGGAATCTTGGGGTTTGGGGCAGACACACAGGGTGGAGATCATTTATGAACAAAAACGCTGCCTTTCTAAATTATCTCCACCACAGACAAAGTGCTTGTTGTCTTCTAAATAATCGCTGGGTGGGGGGGGGGGGACTTAACCTAGAATTTTTTCATTCTTTTACTGAGAAATCAAAAACATAATCCAATAACTTGCAAGATTGTTGAAGTAGCCTACCTGAGGTACCACTATCAAGAGACCTTTAAACTTACTTTTTAAAAAGTTAACAGATTCCAAATGTATGAAGACATTCAACCTATTTGATAAGATGAATATTCATAGGAAATGTGCCTTAGGACAATAATTATCTCCCCACCATGATGACAGTTTTTCTGACAGATTCAGCAGAAGGGAAAGTTGACTTGAGCTCAGACTTCCAGAAGCTACACTCCATCACGCATCCCGGTGGGCAGGGATCGGCATCCAGAGCAGGATGGTCCGCAGCAGCGGGACCTTGTCATGCAGCTCATTCAATCTTGGTGGATCAGGAAGCAGAGGGGAGGCTGGACCCGGAATCCACCAACTCAGCCCTATGTGGCAAAGTTCCACAACCTCGCAAAACAGCACCAGCAGCTGGGGACCAAGCGCTGAAGCATACGAGACTCTGAAGGACGTTTCCAGTTCAAATCATATCACTTAACTAAATTGGTGCCATCAGGAACAGGTAAGAGGGGATTGGAAAGATGGCCTGGTGGTTAAAAGCAATCACCATTCTTAACAGAAAACCAGATTTAAGTTTTCAATACTCATATCAGACGGCCCACAATTGCCTGTCACTCCATTTCCAGTGAGCCAATGTGCTGCTCTTCTCACCTCAGAAGGCACTAGCATACAAGTAGTGTACATAAACACACACACACACACACACACACACACACACACACACACACATACACCTTTTAAAAAGAAACGAGTAATGGCTTTTAAAATCCTCAAGATACAGTGGCTTAGCAGTTAACAGCACAGGCCATCCATCCAGATGACAGAGTTCAATACTGAGATAGTTTGTATAAATAGCTAACAAATGTCTCTAACTCAAGACCCAGGGGATCCAACACCCTCTTCTGGCCTCCTGGGCAGTGTATGCATGTGTGCAGACATACATGTAGGCAAAACCCATACACATAAAATAAAAGTTAAATCTAAAAAAAATTAAAAAGAAAAATCTGGAGATATAAAAGGAAAACTATGTACAAGGATAAAATTGGTGACTGTCAAGAAAAAGAAAACAGTTGGGCATGGTGGCTCACCCCTTTAATCTCAGCCCTCAGGAAGCACAGGCAGATGGATCTCTGTGAGTTTGGGGCCAGCACGGTTTACATAGTGAGTTCCGGGACAGCTAGAGACACATAATAGAGACCCTTTCTAAAAGAATAAAGAAAGAAAACAGAAAAGAAGGAAGAAGGAAGGAAGGAAGAGGGTTTGTAAAGATGTCTTCTGGGTAATGACACATCAATCATCTCATACTTTAAAGACTTCCTCTACAACAAACGTACCACCAAAATATAAGAGAAAGCAAGGGCCTGCAATATGCAATAAACAGGAAATAGTACTTGCTACCCAACATGCAATTCTAACAAACCTGAGTTGGATCCCTAGAACCCACTTAAAGGTGGAAGGAAAGAACTATCAGACAAAGTTGTTCTCTGACCACCATATACATGCTGTGCCTCAAGCAACAATACACACTACTGCTACTAACAATAATAATAACAATAATAAAGAGGAAACAAACAAAAGCTCCAAGTGGTATTCACTGCAGAGTGAACTCCAGGGAACACAAATATTAAATAGGCAAAGCAAAGTACAGCCATGCTGGCCTAAAAGAGTTCAACCTTGAGAGGCTATAAAGACATATGTAGTTCATCAGGACCAGAAGGAAGTTTAGTGTTTAAGGGTTGGGAAAGTCCCTTCAGGTTGTTGAAGGAAGGCACTGGACAATGTTTCCAAAGGCCACAACAGGACAGACAGCCTGAATACCTAAAGCGGAGCCTTTTACAGGCTACCAGACCCCCAAATTATGACCACAAAGTAAATAAAATATTAGGAAACTTGATCTCCAAGCCAGCTAGAAGGGCTATGTGATGGCACTTAAGATTTAAAATGAGTAAGCAGAGAATGAAGAAAGTTGAGGAAGAAAGTGTAGGAGTGGCATGCGACTAGGAGTGAGAAAGAAGTGGGGACACAAATCAGGAAAACAGAATAAGCAAAAAATACACCTAATAAGCCTAAATCTGAGAAATTAAAACACACGAATGAAGCCTAAATAAAAGATAGCAAGAGTATGAATTAGCTTCATTTCAAATACATTTTACAGAATCGTCCAAAACGTTCCCATGAATATTGTGAGAATGTCCACTAGGCGCTCAGTCGTTAAGAGCTCTTGCTGATCTTGCAGAAACCAAGTTCAGTTCCCAAAACTCACAACCATCTCAAACTGGAGCTGCAGGGGATTTGATGCCTTCTTCTGGCCTCAACGGGCACCAGGCACAGGTGGTACACAAACATATATGCAGGCAAGCTCTTGTACATGTTATAAACATAATGTTGTTAAAAAATACGATTACTGCCAGGCTATGCTCGTAAGGCTCATAGACAACATGAGTGAACTTTGTACTTGCACTTGAATCCTTTCTTCAAGATGGCTCATAAAATATGAAAATGTTCCAAAATCAGAACCAACCCAAAGGGTAAGACATTTCTGCCCCTAAGCATATCAGGTGAGGGGTGCTAACCATGTAGTAATGACTCCTGAAGAACAGGGTAGGCAGGAGTCTGAATTTTTAATCTAGGTGCACTCAACCATTTTAACATACTTTTAATTTTTATAAATTTTTTTTCAAGACAAGGTTTCACTGTATCCTTGGCTGTCTTGGACTTGCTTTGTAGACCAGGCTGGCCTTGAACTCACAGCGATAGCAATCCGCCTGCCTCTGCCTCCCAAGTGCTGGTATTAAAGCACTTTTTATAAATCTTAATAAAAGGAGGAAACATACAAACAAAAAATGATGCTATTCTGGGCAGAGTTAAAACAAATTTCTAAAGCATACAACACCATAAAACTATTTAATTTTATCAGGCATCCAGATCTCCAAGCTTCTCACAGACTTTTCTGGCCTTCAGGTGCCAAAGAAACATTATGTCCCGAGTAATGAAGCATGCTAAACCCTCTATATTTGGGACTAGTTTAAGTTCAAACAAAACTTTACAGTCTGTAGATACTATAAAATGCAAGCTCTCACTAAAGAACTTCCTTCTTTCACACCTCAGTTACTGGCTTGCACTAGTTTATAAGGATCAAGAGAGCAGTTTTAATTCTACACACAGTAACCTGACGTAATCAATCTCAATGTTTCAGAAAAAGAAATGAGTGAACATTTTAACAATGCTGAGTAACAGCCTCAGGCCATGTGTATTTACAGGAATTATGTCAAGCTGCATTTGGCAGTAGCCCCAAGCTACAAAGAATTGTGTAGCAAAACAGGTTTGATGGTTGACACCTTTAATTCTAGCACCAGAGGCAGGTGGATCTCTGTGAGTTTGAGGCTAGCCTGTCAACAGCCAAGGCTACCTAGGGAGACCCTGCCTCAAACAAACAATCAAACAAACAAGCTTAGCCACAGCCTGACTGTTCAGTTCCACCTACAGAAACAATATACCCAGATAGCAAAAGTAACTCATGCTACCAACATGTATCCACCCACCCTCTCTCATCTCCTGGATCCTCTAAATGCAATCAACCTTCATCCTGAGGAAAGGCTGAGACCCCTCACGGTTCCAATAAAGCAGTCTGTTTTGACTGAGTCTGTCTGGTTCTCTGCCTCATCTTTTACACCTCGTGTCTGGGCAGAACGCTTTCCTTCCTCCCTTGTGGCACAGATGCCTCTGCTCACGATAAAGGTGAAACAGCCGTTGGTTTCAAACTGTTATCTCTGACCTGTGTGTGTGTCCTCTGTGCCTGAGAGCAGTCAAGCCCTGGGGACGATCGAGGCCGGGTGGACCTCAGTTCTTGGGACTTTATTGGCACTCTATGTAAACCCAATGCAATCACAATCCTCCAGTCTCCTCCAAATCCTCCCTACCCATCTTCCTCTGACCTCTTCCTCCCAGACTCTGATCTCAGGCTGAGAGGCCTTTCACCATATCTCCACTGACATACCCAAGTTCTGCAGGACAAAAAAACCTCCTGGCTCTGATACAGAGGCACCCTGACAAGACCCTAGAAAGTCCGGGAGCTTCTCACTCCTCCAGATCACCTGACTTTGTGACACCCCATCCCAGTCTTAAGCATATGAATGCCCCCCTCAGCTTCATTTTCATCTTTTCTCTAACCCTGAGGGATGTCCCAGACAGTCAGATAAGAAGACTCTCAACTGGCTCTGCCTGTCATTTCAAATTTAAACCAATTTTTTCAAATGAGCTCTAAATTCATCAGTCCCTAGACTTTTTCTTGACTTGTCTCCAAAGTAATCTTAAATATCCATCTTAGAGAGCTCCAGCCCACCAAACTCATTAAATTAACCCGCTCAAATCTGGCCACAGTACTCCCTTGGTAATAGCCATTTCCCGCCCCAATTTGGAACTTTCAGTTTTGACTTTCTTATTTATAGACCTAGACAACTTTCTCAATGAAATGGCCAGTGGTCCAGCCTTATTACGGTGGTCTGAATAAGAACGGCCCCCATAGACTCACAGATCTGATCTGAATGCTTGGACATTAGGAAGTGTTGCTTGACAGGGATTGCAGGGTGCAGCCTTGCTGGAGGAAGTGTATCACTGGGGATGGGCTTTGGGATTTCAAAAGCCCAAGCCAGGTCCAGTGTCTCTCTTTCTCTCTCCCTTCCTGCTACCTTTGGATCTGGACTTAGAATTCTCATACTCCCTGCCTTGATAATAATAGGCCAAACCTCTGAAACTATAACCGAGCCCCAATTAAATGAGTTACAGTGGTGCTCGCCTGTAATCCCAGCATTTGGAAGGCAGAGGCAGGTGGCTCTCTGTGAGTTCAAGACCAGCCTGGTCTACAAAGTGAGTCCAGGACAGTCAAGGCTACACAGAGAAACCCTGTCTTGAAAAACAAAACAAAACAAAAGACTCCAATTAAATGCTTTCTTTTACAAGAGTTATTGTGGTCATGGTGCCCCTTCAGAGCAACAGACAGTTGATAAAGACATCTATGCCCAAGGCTATATTGCCCTTCAGTCTCACCCGTCTCTCTCCAGTTCCAGTCCTGCCCACCAGGTCTTTCTCTGCCACCAAAAATCTGGACCCATATCCAACCCCGACTCCAGTTGTCTGGCTTTTGATCCTGGTGATGAGGCCCCACCCTAGAATACCACAGCCCCAAACAGGAACAGTCTCTCTGCTGCCCAAACTTCATCATCACCCTCTGCACCTCCCCTTTCTTGGACTCCTACTAACACTCCTAGGTGTCAAAAAGAGCAACAATATTTATCACCTCTCCAGAACCTCTGAAGAGTCAACCAGGCCACTGTTCCTACCTTTCTGTGGTCTCTAACCCATACATGCTCATTCCCTCTATCTTCCTTTCTGCTGCCTTCTTTTCTGTCCCTGACCTTAAAGATGCTTTGTTTGGTTGTTTGGTTGGTTCGTTGGTTGGGTTTAGTTTTTTTCGGGTTTTTGTTTTTTGTTTTGTGTTTTGTTTTGTTTTTGTTTTTGTTTTGGCTTTTTGAGACAGGGTTTTCTCTGTGTAGTCTTGGCTGTCCTGAACTCTCTTTATAGACCAGGCTGGCCTTGAACTTATAGAAATCTGCTTGCCTCTGCTTCCCATAGTGCTGGGATTAAAGGCATGCATCACCACACCTGGCTAAAGATGCTTTTTTTACTATCCCCCTACACACACACACTCTCAACCCTACTTAGTGGCACTTCAGAAGGCCTGGACATACTACAAGCCCAGCAGCTTACTTGACAGTTTTGCCCCAGGAATTTCAAGACAGCTCTCACTACTTTGGCTAGGCCTCAAAAAAGGACTTCATCAACCTATATCTATCCTCTAATTTCTCCAGTATGTAGATGATCTCTTACGCAGCCCTCCCTTACAATCTCCAACACTCCACCACCCTTCTTAAATCTCTTGCCTCCTGGGATTTCATGGTCTCCAGAGATAAGACCCAGACAGCTGACTGGGGCCCCATAATCGCACTAGAAGGGAGAACTATACCCCAAGGAACTCCTTGTCTACCCCATCCCATGAAGCAAAGGCAAGCTATTTGCACCAATTTCTTTTGAATATGAATTCCCAAATTATCCCTTGCTGCTCACTCATCCTCTTTATAAAACCAATAAGGTGGCTCCTGGAGGAGCTCCAATCTCTCCTGTCTCCCATAAACCTACTTAAGTCTACTTTTCAGTGCATTCCTATGCTAGCACTTCCAAATCCAAGCAAGCACTTCTATCTCTTTTTAAACACCAACCAAGGACAAACCTTTGTAACACTGACAAAAGGGAGAAACATATATTGCCCCATGGCCCATTTCTCCAGGTAGCTAGACGTGGTCATCAGAGGCTGGCCACCATCCAGAACCTGGCCACTCCCTGAGGCAAATAAAATATCACTTACTTCTGACAAAGCTGATTGAAAAGAGCTTTAGGAGAAAGTGGTCCTTTTTCAGCCTCCTTCATGCTGTGAAGGAACAGGAACAAGGCTGAAGTCAATGGTCCAGGGCTTGAAAGTTCCACCACTAATGGATCCTTTGAAAACATGAGCAATGCTATGGTCAGAAACATATCATTTCAAAACAAAACATTACCAAGAATCTAAGAGTTATGCTTTATTTAAATGACAGTAACTAAATTATCTTGTGAGATTAAATGCTTTAACGGACTAGCAAAAATGCAGGTATACTAAAGAGACTCCTATCACTCAATCTGAAACAATGGACCCCCTAAAAAATGGGGATTTCCCCAGGAAAGGTGCCTCCCAAGGTGGAAGTGTATTTCACAGAGTTCAAAGAATAGGTCAGGTCACTTTACAGAATAAGGCTTAAGGCTTAATCCCAGACACTCTTGAGATTTAAGCCCTTGCATACCTTGGGCCTGTTATTTAAATAAGAAGCTGAGAACCTGTGAGTTGTGACCTCTTCACCAAGACCCTTAAATAAAAACCATGGGTACTTACATTATGATTCATAATGCTAGCAAGGTTACAATTAGGAAGTAACATCAAAAATACGTTTATGGTTGGGGTCATCACATACAGGGTGACAGCATGAGGAAGGTTGAGAACCATTGATTTAACGCTCCTCACTTCAAGCGTTGGCTGGATCTCTTCGTCTCTCTCCACAAATGCAGCCTCACTGAACAACTCCCCTTTTCTACTTTCCACATTTCTTTTGGCTTTTTTAGTTGGCTTACTAAAGTAAGTGGCCGGACATGCCTAGGGACACAAATTTGGTAACTATGCCTTGCTTAAAGAAACAAAAAAACCAGCCAGGCAGTGGTGGTGCATACCTTTAATCCCAGCACTTGGGAAGCAGAGGCAGGTGGATCACTGTGAGTTCAAGGCTAGCCAGATATACAAAGTGAGTTCAGGACAGTCAAGGCTACACAGAAAAACCCTGTCTAGAAAAAACAAAAGAAAAAACAAAACAAAACAATAATAACAAAACCCACAGTATTTTCAATATCCTCTGCCTTTTACTGAGACCACGAGCCTGAGTGAGAGCACTAACCCTCAGTTGATTCTACTTGTCTCTTGATGTGCTTTTCTGCAAGCAAAATTATAAACCTTCTTGGTATTTGAACAAATTCACAAATAAACACAAAATGTATTTGCGAGAACGTCACCTTACTGTTGGGTCTCAGAAAGCCCAGACAAGGGCTAACTGAGGTGCTATTAGCACATCAAAGCGGAAGCTGGCCAGCTCTCCCAGCATCCCTCAGTACCAGTGGCTCTGCCCAACACTTCTCACTCCTCCCCTAACCCTCTCCCTCTGGTAGCTGGGCTTCTGCTTCCTTTCTGTAGCCTTTTTTTTTTTTTTAAACATAAAGATCAAAAGTCTCACCACATTGCCTAGGCTGCCTTGAATAGTCTCCATTCAGCTGTCTGAGGCAGTATAGGCACATGCACTATACTAGCTCTCAATAACTATTGATTACTAATGTCAGTCCTTTCATGCAAAAGTCCATCCAAAACTCACATACAGTGAAATAAAGTTAGCCAACTATATGTTACATGTTACCATGAGGTAGAACATACATTTTTGGAGAATGCTGAGTGTCTCAGTAAGAGGTGTTATAAGATCCTCCAAAGATCTGTACTTTGGTTAAGTAATTTGACATTGAATCTAAAGAAATGAGTATTTACTCTCGACAGATGCCATCAGCAAACAGAGGTGATTCTACCAGTGACAATCTCAATAGTCTAATCTACAGAGAGGGCAAGAGAGGTCTGAGGTACGCATGCTAAAGAAGTGGATGTCATTCACCCTCAAGTTCGCCAACAGAGGTACTCAGGTTTTCTAAACGGCCGAGTAAATATGTTTCTAAATGGCAGAGTAAATATGTTTAGTGAGGACTTAGATAAATTACAAAACGGCCTTACTTGGTTCTCATTTTGTCCCAATCTAAGAACCCGAGCCTGAGGGTGCCCTATCGTGAGACTGAATGACATGGCCTGACTGGGTGTTAGGTAGGCCAGCTTCTGGCCAGCAATGGCTCTCTTTGTAATTTCATTACCTTAAAATCTCACCATCAGACTAGACTTCAAAACCCTTTATATGAAGAGCCTGTGAGGTGGCTGCCTAACAGGAAACGGCACCTGCCGGCAAGCCCATAACCTGAGCTCAAGCACCAGGAGCCACACCAAACAGAAGAAATCCGCACAAGTTGCCCTCTAACCCCTGCACCATGGTGTGCGTGTGTATACACACCAAATAAACTGTTAATAAAAACACTTTAATCCCCAAAATGCCAAATATTTAAATCTAAGTTTAAGGAACAACAAGGACAACCTAAATTTAAATACGCATTACCATTAACTATAAAACAAGAGTCCTGGACACTTTGCTCAATAAAAGTCTGACTTGTTTTTTCCAGTATGCGCACATAAAAACTGCCTTAATATTTTTGTACATTTTGATCCATGATATGTCTGAATCATAGCATGTCTTAAAGTTATAATTTCTGAAAAAGTTATCTGATTATTATTTTTATGAGACCCTTGGCAGTTTAGAGAAACAGAAAAGAAACATTTGAAAGCAGATATTATGTGTTCTTGTACTTGTTACTCACCAGCTGTGGAGCTGACGAAAGAGAGATCTTGAGTTTGGTGCCATCTTCTTTCATCTCGTTCATCAGTTCAAACAGAATGTAAGTCTGAGCCAAGTTCTAAACAACAGAAAAGGCCAAGCCTCCTGGTTCAGTTATAGTATGCCTCTGATCTGATGAATACTCTCAAAGTTTCAAACCTCATGTAGCCTGGCAAATCACGTCCACTTAAAACTGTAAAGGTTTAACTGAATACACTTTATGTTTCCTGTCAGTAATGAAGCACTGTAAGACAACAGACTTCCAAGTAGCACTGTGAGGATGCATGTGGTAATGACCAATAACTACTCCAAAGGAAAACAGAGCTTTCTAGAGGGGCATTCAACAGTCCTTGGACAGTCTGCACTACAAGCGTGCCTGTGTGCTGTGCGCATATTAACTAGCTTACATGTCTGTTTGCAGTTTAGAAGTGACTCTGGTGACTCTTACCTGAATGACTGCATTAAAGAAGCAAGTATTTCCTAGATTTGTAATTCCTTTAACAGATGGCACACAGCTGCCTTTCCTTCCCTTCTTTATTTCACCTGTTTCACGTTTTTCTTCACAAAGTTTTATGATTCTCGAAAATGCACCTATGAGTGAGAGAAAACATAACAGACATGAGATGTAACATTAAATTTGTGTTACTTGGCAATTTAAATATAGCACTTAAAACCAAATAAGACCACAAAATTTTTTTTTGTTTTTATATTTTACTGCTATCAATTAAACTCTTTCTAATATATCTATCTGTACCATATATTCCACTACAGAATAATTTCCTGATGAGTTTAAAAATTTAAAGAGAAATAGATGAACAGACCTTCTGTCTAAATACCATTCCCCTGCTGGGCGTGGTAGCGCATGCCTTTAATCCCAGCACTCGGGAGGCAGAGGTAGGTGGATCGATGTGAGTTCGAGGCCAGCTTGGTCTACAAAGTGACTCCAGGACAGCCAAGGCTACACAGAGAAACCCTGTCTGGGAAAACAAAAAACAAAAAGCAAAAACAAAAAACAACAACAAAAACAAACCATAAATAAATAAATAAGTAAATAAATAAATACCATTACCCAAAAGGAAAGTAGTAAAGTGCTTAAACACAAGGTGATTCTAAGCTTCCAGTACCAAAGGTGGGAAATCAGTCTATGAAACTGTTGTGCCAAAGAATAAGGAAGGGCTCAAATAATAGTGAGCACTTGGGTTTGGTGGAATACTCCAACAACTACAGCACATGGGAGGAGGGCATAGAATGACTAGAAGTTCAAAGCCATCTTCAGCTAGAAATAGAGTTTGAAGTCAGCCTGGGCTACATGGAATGAGCTCTTGCTCAGAACAAACAAGCCACTGGCATCAAAATGTGAGCATCGTGGTAAATAGGGGTACTGAAATACATGATTACAGAATGAATGCGAATTAATAATAGATTTTTTAAAAAATGAGATTAAGTGGTAAGGGGAAATTCTGTTGTTGCTGTTGTTTTAATTTTAAAACATTTTAATGTGTATGGGTATTTTGCCTACATGTATGCCTGTGTACTACGTAGCTTGCCTAATGCCCACAAACGCCAAAGAAAGCATTGGATCCCCTGGGAATAGTTACAGAGGGTTGTGAGCCACCATGTGGGTGCTGGGAATCAAACCCAGATCCTCTGAAAAAGCAGCCAGTTCTCTTAACCACTGAGCCATCTCTCCAGTCCTGGAAGGGAAAATATACACACTCTCTGTCTCGCTGTGTGTCTTTCTCTCTTTTTTGAGACAGGGTCTCACTAGGTAGCTCTGGCTGTCCCAGAACTCACTCTGTAGCCCAGGGTAGCTTAAAACTCAACAGAGACCGGCCTGCCTCTGTCTCCTGAGTGTTAGGATTCAAATGGAGCTTCGCCACATCAGGCTCAGAGGGAAAACTTTGATGAAAATATGACAACTAATAAACAGGAAAAAAGACAGAGTCAGGAATACTATCATCTTACAGTGATGATGCCCTTCTGTAAAATTTGGCAACTTTCCTGTAAATTTGAAATTTTAAAAGCTAAAAATAAATGGGATCACAGTATAGTAGAAAAAGTAAACTTTCTAAGTAATGACTTGAGTGCCCTGCTTTGTACTAGACAATTTAGACAACTAGTATATATCTGAAAATTGCATTATTATTTTCCAGACAGGATTACGTAGCTCTGGTTGGCCTAAAACTTGCCATGTAGACCAGGTTGGTTTTGAACTTGCCTCAGCCTCCCTAGTGCTGGGATTAAAGGCTTGTAACACCATGCCCAGTTAAAAACGGCATTATTAGTTTGTGTTCAATGACAGTGTAAGAGTGAGGAACAAGCCGGGTGTGGTGGCGCATGTCTTTAATCCCAGCACTTGGGAGGCAGAGGCAGGAGGATCTCTGTGACTTCAAGGCCAGCCTGGTCTACAGAGCACGTTCCAAGGTGGCCAAGGCTACACAGGAAAACCCTGTCTCAAAAAAAAAAAAAAAAAAAAAGCAACAACAAAAACAAACAAAAAGGAATGCAAAACAATTTCGAACATTTATAAACTGACCTGTTCATCATATCTATGTAACAGATTATACCCCTCACTTCAGAGACTGTTTGTCTAGCACACATGAGGCCCCATGTTCATTCCCTGTATCACAGAGCGCCAGGCTGGTGGCATACACATGCAATCTCAGCATGTGGAAAGTCATCTTCAGCTACATAGTGAGTCTGCACAGGGATACATAAAACCCTATCTTAAAAAAAGAAACAATAACAACAAAAACCATTTACAGTCATCTCTTGATATGTCCATAGCAGATCACAATTCCAGGATTCACAGATCATAGATGCTCCAATTCTTCATGTCCATCTTAGGAATTCATCAGGCATTAAAAAGGCTGGATTTCTCCTAGAGTTACTGTCTGACTTATGGATGTTCACTGATACTGTATTTTTGTTTCTTGTATTCACATATGTTAAGTTTATACAATAATTGTTCTCATTGTATTTTAAATATTCACCCTCCATTATTAAACTCTTGGTCCTCTGCTATGCTTGTCGATCCCTGCTTCCCAGCTAACCTCATCTCTATGTCCCATGGCTGTTCTGTTGTTGATGCTGTTTTGGTGATCCATTTCTTTAGTGTTTCTTACTAAGTGGTGTTCTGATATGTAACATATCTGAGGCAAGGGCTCACACAGCCTTACCTGGGTGCAATCCTCCTGCCTCCCCCTCCAGTGTTCAGGATTACAGACAATTATCAACATACACGGCTTTATGCAGTGTTGTGGCCTGAACCCAGGACTCTGCCATCCTAGTCAAGCACTCTATCAACTGAACTACCTACCAGCTCTGTTCCTTTAACTTTTTACACAAAAGCAATGGTTGAAAGAAATAAATACATACAAATAAATAATACACATAGTCACTTACAAAAATAGCCCTAGAAATAAGCAACACTGAAAATTTTAATATAAATTTATGTATCTGTATACCTCATTAATCCATCACTTTTTAAAACATCTGGGATGACATCCCAAAGTAAACAATGTTCATAAGACCATCTGGACAAAACTGCAGGCAAAAAAAAAAAAAAAAAGCATAAACATATGGAAAAACAGATTTCTCCCTTCCCTTCAGCAGTCAGGGATGACAAATGTCAAAGCTGGAGATATCCACGCTTCACTGTGCGATGCTTTGCAGCACCACCTGGCTCTCCATGCACAGCCACCAAATATGGACAGCACTGCCAGAAAGAACATGCCCACAGGGCAGCAGCAATAAACACAGTTGATTTCATGGTTAAATAGCCACTTCACACAAGTGGCAAGGGTCTGTTTGTTCCCTTTTACAAGTCTATGAGAAAATATCCAAGATTAGCAATATTATTAGGCTGATTAAACAGATCATTAATTTAACCAGAAAACATAGTAGCATTTTCTAAAAGCTACTTTTAAATTTTAAAGTAATAGGGAAAGTTTTAGAATATGGAACAATTTAAATTCAGTTAGTTAATGTAATGTCCACAATGTGCCAGGTATTATGTGAACCACTATTATCACAAAGCCTTAAATTTATGGTATTATCTTAGTGAAACTAAGTATATACATTTTGTACATCTATTCACTAAAGAATTGCCTGCTGAGCCAAGCAGTGATGGCGCATGCCTTTAATCCCAGCACTTGGGAGGCAGAGGCAGGCATATTGCTGAGAGTTTGAGGCCAGCCTAGTCTACAAAGCGAGTCCAGGACAGCCAGGACTATACAGAGAAACTGTGTCTTAAAAAACAAAAACAAAAAAAGAATTGTCTGTGGACAGCCAAGATTCTACTTTAAAACAGGGTGATATCTGAATGAGTCAATTATTTCATACCTAAAAGTGTGTGTGTGTGTGTGTGTGTGTTACCATATCCAGTTTATGTGCTGTTAGAGCTTGAACCCCAGGTTTCAAGCCCTAGGCAAATGTAGGCAAGCGTGCTAGAAAATGAGCTGCACCCTAGTGCGCCCCCCCCCCCACTTTCAAATGCACAGAACCAAATATCCTAAAGATTGAACTCCAAGAACTTTTCAGTGTGTTACAATGAAAACAGAAAAACTTCTACAAAAAAAAAAAAAAAATCAAAGAATATTAAAATATTTTTATTACCATTCAATTTTCTACCTAAAGTTTCACCCACAACTTAAAAAAAAAGAAAGAAAAGAAGGGAGAAAGAAGACAAGGAAGGACGGCAAGAAGGAAGAAAGGAAGGGAGGAAGGAAGCAAAAGAAAAGAGAGCATTTGGAGGCTGAAGAGATAGCTTAGCACTAAAGCATGTGCTATTCTTGCAGAGGACCTGAGTTTGGTTCCCGTACCCACCCAGGGCTCCAGTTCCAAGGACTGGATGTGCACTTCTAGACAACAGAGGCACTTGCACGCACATACGAACATACCCACACACAGATACACATATATACACGAGTAAAAATAAAATCTTAAGGCAACTGGGCTGGGAGTATGGCTTGATGATGGAACACTTGCTTAGTGAGTCTCAGTTCACTGCACCACATGACACATGCACTCAAAGTAAGCAGAGCAACAGAATGGTTTTATAATACTGACAATTTTAGAGTGCCAAAAGACTTTCAGAGTACAACTGGAAAGTCTTAAACACATAATAAAACACACTTATGGATCTAACAACAATGACATGAAAAACTATGATAAATTATAAACAGTTTATTGAGGAATAATGACGCTGTTGTCAACTGCCCACTCTGTATAATCTTTTCTTTCTTAAGAAAGATTTACTTATTTATTATTTATACAGTATTCTGCTTGAATGTAGGCCTGAGAAGAGGGCACCAGATCTCATAATGGATGGTTGTGAGCCCCAATGTGGTTTCTGGGAATTGAACTCAGGACCTCTGGAAAAACAGCCAATGTTCTTAATCTCTGTATCCAGCGCTCTATATAATCTTGTCAAAGAGCACCTTATTTTATTTTATTTTTTAATTCTCATTATTTCCTCAAACAGTTTTTTTAAAGATTTATTTTTTATTATAACGTATTCTGCCTTTATGTGAGGCAGCAGGCCTGTAGGGGGTACCAGATCTCATTATAAATGGTTGTGAGCCACCATCTAGGTCCTGGGAATTGAACTCAGGACCTTTGAAAGAGCAGTCAGTACTCTTAACCTCTGAGCCATCTCTCCAGCCCCTCAAAGAGCACTTTAAAACTCAGAATTTAACCTGAGTTTATAATTTGACTGAAGAAATTCCAAAACAACCTACAAAATAAAAGATAAAGCTTTGCTATCAAGTAATATTAGATTGGAGTTTTATATGAGTATTTATGAATTGCCTCAGTTAAGCCAAAGGAAAATGCTGTTTCTTTCCCCTTTTCTTTCTTTTGTTTTTTAAGATTTTTTTTTTATTATGTATTCAGTGCTCTGCCTGCATGTACACATGCACAACAGAAGAGGGCATCAGGTCTCATTATAGATGGTTGTGAGCCACCATGTAGTTTCTGAGAATTGAACTCAGGACCTTTAGAAAGAGCAATCAGTGTTCTTAACCTCTGAGCTATCTCTCCAGGCCCCAGTCTTTCCCCTTTTCTTACAGGAGAGGACGAAGTTTGTTTTGAGGTTCCCTTATTTAGTGTAAGAGTTTGAGACACACCTATAATCTCAGCATTTGTGAAGTAGGGCAGGTTTGAAGGATGCCTGGGCTTCAGGAGACCCTAACTGAGCCAGGCATCAGGCCTAACCACTCCCCTAGTTTCTTGCTGTCCACAATCTTAGTAGCTGACTAGTTTTATGTCAACTTGACACAAGCTAGAGTCATCAGAGAGATGACTCTATTTTCTCAATTAAGAAAATAAGATCCGGCTGTAGCCAAGCCTGCAGGGCACTTTCTTAATTAGGGATTGATGTAGGAGTTTCCAGTCTCTTGTAGGTGGGGTACACCTAGGCTGGTGGTTCTGGGGTCTATAAGAAAGGAGGTCGAGCAAGCCATGAGGAGCAAGCCCACAGGCAGCACCCCTCCATGGGCTCCACATAAGCTCCTGGCTCCAGGCTCCTGCCCTGCTTGAGTTCCTGCTCTCATTATTTTTGCTGATGAACTGTTTGTTGTTATATGAAACTGTGAGTGAAATAAACCCTTTCCTCCCCAAGTTGCTTTTGGTCATGGTGTTTCATCACAGCAATAGTAACCCTAACTAAGACAAATTGGTACCAGGATCGTGGGGTATGGTTGTAACAGACCTGACCATGTTGTTTTGTCAAGAACCGTGGAAGGACTTTGGATCTTGTGGCTGGAAAAGCCATTGAGTGTTGAAAGCTCACTAGGCTGGGCTTAGAAAAGAGTTTACAGGTCTACAGAAGCTTCTTATGAGCCTGGGTTTTATAAGAAAGCAAGCTAAGCAAGGCAGTGAGCAGTGCCCCTCCATGGTCCCTGCATCAGCTCCTGCCTCCAGCTTCCTTCCCTACTTGAATTCCCGTCCCCACTGTTTTTGATATGGACCTGTGGGTTGCTTTTGGTCATGGTCTTTTATCACAGCAATGGTAACCCTAAAACATACAATTAGGCTGATTCAATGCTCAGCAACAAAGGGTCCTCACCAACCTGACATATGCAGGCTCAACAAAATCCCACACAAGTGCAAAGAGATGGGCTTGGCAGCTTCACAAAGTCCACGCGCTGGGCCCTCATGGCTGAGGCACTCTTCTTGTAAGTGCATCTTGTCCGGCAGCTATACCTTCCTCTGCCATGGCGTACAGCTAAAGTCAAACCTCTGACACCAAAGCCTCTGCCTCACAGGACTCGCCTTTAATCCTAGCACTCGGGAGGCAGAGGTAGGTGGATCACTGTGAGTTCGAGGACAGCTTGGTTTACAAAGCAAGTCCAGGACAGCCAAGGCTACACAGAGAAACCCTGTCTTGAAAAACCAAAAACCAAAAAACAAAAACAACAACAACAAAAAAACAACAATCCAAACAAACAAACAAAAATATTGACTAATAGGTGCTCTAGAAAATGCATGGAATTTTTAGTCTCCTGTATAGTTCACAAAAAGCAAACCAATATCCACCGATATTCTATCAGGAATTCCTAAATTTGATATTTATGTAATACTCTCATTACACAAGCCTACTAACGTAGCTTAATGACCCTTTCAGAGTACATGGGTCACTTAAAAAATGTGAGATTTTAGGTTCAAAGTAAAAATGAGCCCCACACACTTGTCCTCACACGTCCAAAAACTCTGTTATCCACATCCACCACCAGAATGGTTCATTTGTTAGAACTGATGAACCTACACTGACACTTGATTATCACCCAGCATCCGTAATTTATATTAGGTGTCCTCTGGGTAGTGTATGTTCCTTTCAGATGGGCAAATACAGAATGACAGGTATCATCTTATTGTAATAATTCCATGGCCCTAAAAGCCCTCTGCACTTTGCATGTTTTTTTCTCCCCCACAGGCTCTGCCAACATTATTGGTTCTTCTACAGTCTCCCGGTCTCTGCTCTATGACCCATCTTTCTGGTTGGATCTTGCAAGAATTATTTTTGTTGTTGTTGTTGCTCTTTTTCAATCTTGTGCTATATATGACCTTTTCACTGTGCATATGACAAGGGTGAGTGTCCCCCGCAACCCCCATCCAAATCCTAACATCAGATGTGAAATCTACACAGCTGTAAGCATTCTTCTGGGAACCTGTACTGGATTCATCTCAATTGCTTAATGCAATTACCTAAACCAGTCATGTAGTATTAATGCTAATTTGCCCATTTCTACAGCTGAAAGAAGTTTTAAGAAAAACTGTTTTGCCACAATTTCTCTAGTTTGAAAGTGAATAATAATTAATGCACCTATTTATTCTGAAAATCCATTTAATTTAATTAAAGTCTAGTTAATCATCAGCCTTAGAAATATTTACTCTTTTAGTCATACGATCTGTCACTGGCTGGTATGTATCCATTTCTACCTGTCTTATATTACAAGTCAATAATCTGACTAAAATACAACACTGACCATTTACTTCTGGACTGAAAACCTAACAATGGCTCTTCACTGTCCTAAGGACAAATCCTTCAAGTAGGAGGCCCTAGACCACCCAAGCCCAGTTGTTCTGTGTTTTTGTGTTCTTTGTGTTTGTCTTTCTTCACACCCTTTGTGTTCCAGTCAGTCTGCAGCATAGCCTGGAGTAGTGCTGGATGCAGCAGTAAAACACAGGTTTTCAGAGCCTTTCAGGTCAATTGACAGCACTTGTGATACAGAAGCAGATAGAAGAATACAGCTATTTTTGCCAGGCATCGTTGGTGCACGTTTTTAATGCCAGCAGTTGTGAGGCAGAGGCAGGCAGATCTCTGAGTTTGAGGCCAGCCTGCTCTACAGAGAGAGTTCCAGGACAGCCAGGGCTGAGAGACAGAGGTGGGGGGGGGGGGGGTAGAACCAGACAGAGACAGAGACACAGAGACAGAAAGAGACTGCAGCTATTTTCCACCAATCAGTAAGGACATTTATAAAAATGTAAAACAGTACTACTCATTCAACCTTATTTTGAAAAGTATTTGTTGTTTCTAAAAATACTATTTATGTTAAAAGTCATAGAATTACTGATATTTCTCCATGAACATTCAAACTTTTTTTATTTTCACTTCTAACAGAGACTATCAGCTATAGCTATATAACCAAAGCTCCTTGACCCTCAAACATTCTCTTAAAAGTGCAAAGGAGCAGTGACATCAAAATCTTGAGACTCAACAAGCTCCTTGTTTTTAGAGGTACAGCGGGAACTAGCCTAGATTCTCTATAAGCGACATTAAGAGTGTTAGAAAAGAGGCCTTGCATAACTTGAAGCAAGTTTCAGGAACAGGTACTGGCTTTCTTCTCGGTGGTTATTTTTACTTCGTGCAAAATCATAAAAAGAGTTTTTCAATATCATTATTCCCTACACAAAGAACTACAGGCAACTGGAAGTTGAAATCTGGGGGTGGGAGAAGTGGCCCTCCCCAGGGAAGAACAATCCAATTGGCTGTCCAGCAACAAATGGTCAGCCCTGTAAATATACACACAGGTAATACTATATACACTAAACAAGTTATACTTGGGAATATATATTTATATACAAATACACATATACATTCAATAACAACTCATAAAAAACCAGGTCATGAATTTGAAGGAGAGCAAGGAGGAGGTTTAAGGGGGAAAGGAAAAGGAGCAATTACAGTCTGGGGGCTGGAGAGATGGCTTAGTGGATGAGAGCACTGGCTACTCTTCCAGAGGACCCAGGTTCAATTCCCAGCACCCACATGGTGATTCAAAGCTGTCTGTAATCCCAGTTACAGGGGATCTGACACCCTCACACAGACATACATGCAAGCACAACACCAATGTACATAAAAATAAATAAATCTTTAATAAATAAATAAACAAGTAAGTAAATAAATGAAGACAGACTACACATCCTGGCCCTATTTCCAGTTCACTCTCTGATTTGTGTGATTGTGTGACCTCTGCTTCCTGACCTTGTTTGTCACTTGTTTCAACACCTCCTTGCCCCATGATGAACTCTTACCCCTGTGAAACTATAAGCCAAAATAAGCTTTCTTCCTTAAGTTGCTTTTGGTCACGATATTCTATCACAGCAATGGAAAAGTAACTGATACGAATATGAAATTCTCGCCAAAGCTCATGAACTTGACTTGAATGTGCTATGAACAGAAACAGTAGTTGAGTAGGTCACTGTGAGCATGTCCTTGGAAGATGCATCTTGCCCTGGCCCCTCCCTAATTCACTCCCTCTCTCTGCTTCCTAACTATTACAAGGCAGGCAACTTTCCTGTGACTACAAACGAAGTACACACTGGACTGCAGGAATACAGTTGGGAGCTATGCCTTTTGTTTGCTTGCTTGTTTTGTCTTTTATGACAACTAAAGGATGGAGGATGGAGCTTAGTGGTAGAGTGTTTGCCTATCCTGCACAAGGCCCTGGGATGAAACCCAGCACTGGTAAAAAGCAAATAAACAATAGCCAGGAGTGGTGGTGCAAGCCTTTAATCCCAGCACTGGGAGGAAAGCGGGGAGAGGAGAAGAGAGGCAGGCAGATCAGTGTGAGTTCAAGGCCAGCTTGGTCTACAAAGGGAGTCCAGGATAGCCAAGGTTAGATGGAGAAACTCGGTCTCAAAAAAACAAAAACAAAAACAACAACAGCAAAAAGCAAATAAATAAAACAAACCTTTTATCACAACTATATTTTTATAAGCCCTTTCAGTTGCTGGTACAACATTTCAAGCATTTAATTTCTTCAAAGGCATCTCAAGGGCCAACACGGTAGTTCAGGAGTAAGAGAACATACTAGCAAGCCTGGTGACGTGACCCCAGGCCCCACATGGGGAAAAGAAAGAGCCGATTCTCCCAGTTGATCCTCTGGCTGCTGCACAGGTGCCCTGGTCTGAGCAGCTGAGATCAGTGGAGCGCTGCAGTTACGCGACACTGACAGGAGACGCAGCTCGGAGACGTGCCATGCTCTGGTCAAGCATTCTCACAGACATTATTTCTAAATCTGCACAAAGGATCACTGCCAAGCTTCACAGCGCTCCTCAAAATAGAACTCTTATCCCAGTTTTATCATAAGGAAAGTAAGGAGCAGAAGCCCGTAGCTAATAGTATAGGACACTAAATTCAAACCAGGACTGTTACATTTTAAAGCTCATGCTAGCTACACGTTTCCATTTCTCATGTTAGAAAGATAAACACGTTACGTGATAGCAGGCTGAGGCTGCTGGCTAAGCATGCATGACACGGTAGTTCTTACTCAAATTACACACTGAGAAAAGCCATAGTGAAATCGAAGATGTGATTTGTTTTGTATTTGAGGAAGGCTCGCTATATGTAGCCCGGGATGGCCTGAGACATACTATGTAGACAGGGCTATGCTTGAATGCACAGAGGTCATGGCCTCTGCCTCCTGGGGGCTAGGGTCAGTGGTAGGTATTCTTTATGTATACTTTACGCAAAGTGCAAAACATCTTATTTTAATCCAAATTGCTTTAGCAGTTGCTTAAGTTACCTGTTTGTGTTTTAAGAACATGTTTCTGGAGAGAGTCAACTATCTGAGCCAAAACCTTCTTGTTACAATGCGTCGATAACTGCTCGTTACATTCATAGCACCTGAAAAACAGGAATGCGAGCAGATGTTATGAACTCAATAGTTATATGTGAGGAACCCACTTAACAACTTCTGTCTGGACATTGCATAGGAATCAGGAACTCAAAGAAGAAGGTATTAGCTAACCCTGGACCAATAAGCAAGAGACAGTTCACACAGACCTTCACCGACCAAATCAAATGGTGGGAGTTTGTCTTAAATGTAATAGAATGTCACATGGTTTCAGGCAGAACAATGACATGGTCCGACTTAAACATGTACCCAACTCATATGGGGGCTGGGGGAGGAGGGGATGTGTTGGTGTTTTGGGGGTTTTGTTTTGTTTTTTAAAGGCAGTATCCAATACATAGTAGGAAGAGTCTGCAGATCTGTGTTGAGTTTAACACCCTCTGGTTGAGTTCCAGAACAGTCAGAGTTATGGAGATAGATTCTGTCTCAAAACCAAGATGAAACAAGAGCAGTGCTGTGCATGGTGGCACATACCTTTAATGCCAGCACTTGGGAAGGAGAGGCAGGCGGATCACTGTGAGTTCAAGACCAGCCTGGTCTACAAAGCAAGTCCAGGACAGTCAAGGCTATACAGAGAAACCCTGTCTTGGGGGGGGGGGGGGGGGGAAAGAAAGCAAGAGCAACAGTAAAACAAAGGCAGGGTCTCTCTCTATAGCACAGGCTGTCCTAGCACTTGCAATTTAGACTAGGCTAGCCTACAACTCACAGAGATTCCCTTGCTTCTGCCTCCCAAATGCTGAGATTAAATTTGTGCATCATCAGGCCTTTTTTGTTGTTTGAGTCTTATTATTTTTATTTTATGGGTATGAGTATTTGTCTGAATATGTGTCTGTGCATCATGTGCATGCAGTACCCAATGAGGCCAGAAGAGGGCATCAAATCCCCTGGAACTGGAGTTACAGACCATTGTGGATGCTGGGAACTGAACCTAGGTCCTCTGGAAGAACAGCCAGTGTCCTACCTGCTGAACCATCTCTCCAGCCACAGTAGTATACACACTTAACCTCTGAAGCATTTCTTTAGCCCCAGATTTTTGTCTTTCCAAGACAGGATCTAGCTATATGTCTCAGGCTGGCCTGGAACTCATGAGCACCTTCCCAGTACTTGGCTCCAATAATATTTTTAAAACATCACTGTGTGAGTCAGAACATCTCTGAACTATCTGAGTGCTTAAAGTACCATCTACCTCTTAGAGTGCTGGAATTCTACATTAGTTCATTACAAAAAAATTTCAAGTAGACAGACTTTTTCTTTATGGTACAAACAAAAGATTAGAGAGATATAAGATTTTTTTTACTTTAAGCTTGATGTTCATGAGTAAAATTATTTTTTAAATTACCCCACAGATTGTGTGTGAGAAGGATATATACACTGATATTACATCTTTATTTTACTTTGTAATGCTCAAAGTTTTTTCAGCAGATAAAATACTAACAAAAGTTAACTTACCAAATGACCCACGTACTCAGGCTAATGACAACACAGTGGGACTCTGCCCCAGAGTTCTTGAAGTGTCTCAGTGAATGCTGGCTTTCTGAATTTTTACCGCATCCCTGAAGATGAACAGAATGCTATTCATATGATTCACGCATAAGTTTCTTTCAAAATGACCAAATCTTAAATTATACTTAAGAACAGTTCTGATTTCAAGCAGGAGGGAACAGCTTCAAAGAACAATACAGATTTTTACTAAATGTAATTCTTTGCAGATAACATACTGTCCATTGTGTATTTACCTATAATGACCACAGGTGACTGATTTCCCTGTCATTTAGGAATGTATACACTCGCTGTCCAGTATATTACACACTGTGGGACACTGAGCATCCTCCTAGGCCAGGGGTGCTCTCCTCACACACATAGTTCCCAGTTCTCCACCCCAGCCTCACTGAGAATAAGAACAGGAAAGTGCAGTCATTTCCTCGCTGGATAAACAAGAGAATGAGTACCACATGGGAGGAAGCCCAGGAAAAGGTCATGACTCTGAAAAAGAAAGGCACATACGTTTCCTTCCTTTTGGCTTTGGAAATTGTTGCCTGACACACAGTGCCTGAAACATCTCCAATCTCTGAAACCATGAAGCTGGAGATGACACAGTTTTGTTTTGTTTTAAGCTTTATTTTGAGAGTTTCCTTCTCTTAAATTAATCACTAACTCTAAAGTGACACAATTTCTATATCTTAACTATTTCATTTATTTATTTGCTTACTTACTTGTTTTTGTTTTTTATTATTTTTGTTTATTTTGTTTTTTGTGTGTGGCTGTGGCTCCCCTATAACACTCTCTCTCCTTCTCTCTCTCTCTCTCTCTCTCTCTCTCTCTCACACACACACACACACACACACACACACACACACACACACACAGGCTAGCCCACAATTTAGAGTTCTACCTGATTCTGCCTCCCAAGTGCAGAGATTAAAGGCATGCACCACAACTTTCATTTCAGTAGAAAATGCCTTTATTAGGGTTAGTGAGATGGCTCTAAAGGTACCTGCTGCCAATCCTGACATCCTGAGTTTGATCCCTGGGACATACATGGGAGTAAGAGAGAACCAACTCCAGGAAGCTGCCCTCTGATATACACACATGTATTGTGGCATGCACACACACACAAAGTAACTTCATATAAAAAGGGAGACGAGGTTAAAAAAAAAAAAAAAAAAAAAAAGGAATGAAAAAGGGAATCTAAAAGGTTAGATCCATTTCCCAAACTTAAAAAGAAAAAAAATGGCAAAAACAGATCCAGATATGAGAACAAGTGTGTCAGATTCTCTTTCAAACTATTTATGACTGACACATGCTTACTTTCTAAAGAGAGCAGCCCTTAGTCCATCTTGGAGTGCCAATCTAAATGTGAAATGAATCTATTTTAAAGCCTATATCACTTACAGTCTAACTTTCAGTAGGCATTTTAAGGATAACAGGAGACATACATATAAGTAACACATTTCTTACCTGAAAGCCACACTTGAGGCACAGCCAAACATCAGAAGGAAGTACTGGCTGTCCATCACAGACTCTTCTCTCTTTCAGGCACTCTGAACAGACTGACCACAGATTCTCAGCCACTGCTTTCTTCACATGATTCACGCTGACAGCATAGCTGATGTGTGGACATGTTAAACCTACTGAATAATATGGGGCAACATGAAAACCTTTTCTCTGCTAGGCAAAGGCACTGCCCTTAGCAAGCGTGTTGGTTAGTTCACCGATACGACACAAGCTGGAGTCTCTGCAAAGACAGAACCTCGGTTGAGAAGCTGCCCCTCAGATTGGCCTGCAGGCAAGTCTGCAGGCACATTCTTGATTAATGATTGATGTGAGAGGGCCCAGCACATAGACGGCCCAGCACATATGGGCAGCACCATCACTGGGCAGGTGGTCCTGGGCTGTGTAAGAAAGCAAGCTGAGCAAGCCACAGGTAACAAGCCAGTATGCGCTCTTCCTCTGGCCTTCACTTTCCTGCTTGCCTCTGTTCTGGCCCCAACTTTCTTCATGACAGACTATAAGCTGAAATAAGCACTCTCCTCCTCAAGCTGATCTTGGCTGTAGTGTTTAGCACAGCACAGAAAGGAAACCAGGACAGTAAGCAAAAGCCTGTATTGTTATAATGATACTAACTAAAAAGCACAAACGTCAAGAACAAACTCATAAGGATATATAATTACATCAATGCACAAAACATTCTTGAAATAATTACAGAAGCAATTAGTGGTTGCTAGGAGCTATGGGTGAGGACAAAGGTGTGTGTGTGTGTGTGTGTGTGTGTGTGTGTGTGTGTGTGTGTATATGTATATATGTAACGCAAAACATGGTTACAGGCATGGCGCACTGAAATACACAAAGCTACAAGCATAATAAAGTTCCAAGAACACACTAACATACACAGAGACTAGCACACACAAAGTGCATGCAACTCTGGTGATATCTCAATAAGCTAAGGTTGTTCCATCAGTATTGATACTGTATTACAGCAGTGTAGGGAAGGGCAAGGGAAAGCTATGAAACCTCTGTAGATTTCTTTATGCTTTCATGTTACTCTAAAATTAGCTGAAAATAAGAAATAGAATTAAGGAGCTGGAGAGATGCTCAGTCGTTAAGAGCACTGACTGCTCTTCTGGAGGTCCTGAGTTCAATTCCCAGAAACCACACGGTGGCTCACAAGCACCTATAATGAGATCTGATGCCCTCTTCTGGCCTGTAGGGGTACATGCAGGCAGAGCACTGTATACATAATAATCAATAAATCTTTAAAATTAAGCCAGGCATAGTGTTGCACACCTTTAATCCCAAAACTCCGGATACAGAGGCAGGTGGATCTCTGTAAGTTCCAGGCCAGCCTGATCTACAGACAGGCCAGGCCAGCCAGAGTTGTTACAGAGAAACCCTGGCTCAAAAAAAAAAAAAAAAAAAAAAAAAAAAAGAAAGAAGAAAAGAAAAGAAAAAAAAAAAAAAAAAAAAAGAAAGGAAGGAAGGAAAGAAGAAATAGAATTAAGATTAATATTTACTAAGCCAGGTGTAGTGGTGCACGCCTTTACTATCAGCACTAGGGAGGCAGAGGGGGATCTCTGTGAATCCCAGGCCAGCCTGGTCTACACAGTAAGTTCTAGAGTTCCTGTTCTTCCAGAGGACTGGAGAGTTTGGTTCCCAGTACCTACATCAAAAAGCTCACAACATCCTGTAATTACAGTTCTAAGGGGCCCAAAACTTCCTTCCGGCCTCACCCATACATACATGACATACACTGACAGTGACAAATACACATACATAAAAATACAAATTAAAAATTTTCTTAAAGAGTTATCCATATGGTCTTTCCCCAGTACTGGAAGAGAGCAGGAAAATATATATTTAGCTCAGAAACAGAGTTGGCACTTAGCATCTACCAGGCCCTGGGTTCATTTGCTAGTACCAATAAGTAAGGAAGGAAAATAAAAAGATAAATAAATCTTTTTGCATATATTCATTTTGCTATGTTGCTATTTTCCTCATTGTTAGGATAAAGGAAAACAAATAGTGGCACAATTTACAGGAACCAGAACTTTTTGTTTGTTTTGCTTTTCGAGACAACGTTTCTCTGTGCAGCCTTGGCTGTCCTGGACTTGCTTTGTAGACCATGCTGGCCTCAAACTCACAGCAATGCACATGCCTCTTGCCTGGGATTTAAGGCGTGCAACACCACGCCCGGCTTCAGAATTCTTCTTAATGATATTCGTACATGACAAATTTTTTGCCTAGTCCCTAAATATCATTTATAACAGCTTCCACTGCATGTGGGGGAAAACGGCTAAAACTAAGCATGTATCCAAAGTCTTCAAACAATTATATTCTCCTTATAAGGGCCCAGTTAATACTTCCATTGTCCTCAACTACCTGGACACTTTAATTTCTCTTCGTGACATATCTGCATCAAAACTACAACTACAAGGGCTGAAGAGATGGGTCAGTGGTTAAGAGCACCACCTGCTCATCCAGGGTTCCTGAGTTCAATTCCCAGCAACCACATGGCGGCTCACAACGATCTATAATGTGATCTGATGCCCTCTTCTGCAGATAAAGCACTCATATAAATAAATAAACGAACAAAAGAAAAAAACCCTACAGCTACAAAGCCCCAACCATCTACCAACTGACTCGAGAAGGACCATTGCTCAGCTAGCTATGCATTAACTATTTCAGACACAAATATCATTCCTCGCTAGGTATTTACAGTGAAATATGTAAAACATGAAAATTCCTAATTTTACATTAAGAGTAAACCATAAAAACAGACATGAAAGGATTAATTCGAAGAGCTTGGGGTGGGGAGGGGGTGTCTAGACTTCTCAGAGCTGTGAACGCTTGCCAAGCATGCACCAGGCCCTGGGTTTGCTCCCCAGTACCCCATAACCACGTATACTATACTCCGAGCACCCAGGAGATGCAAGCACGAGAATCTGAAGTTCCAATTGATCCTCACCTACACAGTGAGCTTGAGCTTAGCTAGGGCTGGAGACCATGGCACAAAATAAAAACAAAACAAAGGAGTAATTCTGATATATATTAAATAGCAAGGACCCATGTCACTGAGGAAAGGGACAGTCAGGGAAAACTGATGAAATGACCAGCTCGTCCAGAGCAACAGTTTACAAAACGTTACTACTTTGTATGAACTTTATAATCTAAAACTCTAAAGTGAAAGGTCATTCTATGCTGTGTATCTTCTCCATAATCATGGGATGGGACCTGAAGGACAATGTAAACATTTTGATGCTACCACTCAGTCTTCTAAAATCGAAATAAGTGGATGGACTCATGATAATATATTTTATGGAAAGATGTAAACAATTTATTTTATGTTAAGTAAATTTCCTTTAGGTTTTCTGTAAAGTATATAATTATCTAATTCATATGATAAGTAGGTTACATGGATATTCCTGAAATCAAAATTGTTATAGCCCATAGCTTCCATTAAGTAAATAAAAGCCAATAATATAGCTCTGGCTGGCCTCAAACTCAGAGACCTGCCTGCGTTTGCCTCCTGAATGTTGGGATTAAGGGCATGTACCATTATCCTCAGCCTAGTGTACCTATTTTAAATATTAATAAAACTCTACATGGAATTTGCAATTGGTGATATAAAGGCAACACTTTCCTTCTTTTCTCTAAATTATTAAGTGACAGCAAGAACAGAAAACAAAGGTTCCAAGTTCATTTTTAAGAAACACAAGTCTTGCTAGCTGGAGTGATGCACACCTCAGGAGGCAGAGGCAGGTGGAGCTCCTGAATTCAAGGCCAGCCTGGACTACATACTGAGTTCTAGGCCAGCCAAGGATATAGTGAGACTGTCTGGGGCGGGGGGGGGGGGGGCAAGGGGGAACAGGGAGAAGCATGCACTATGGGCCAGGCATATGGCTCAGTGAGAGAATGCTCAGGTAATATATACAAGGCCCTGAGGAACTAAGACTATTAGAGATATTTCGACCCCATCAACACAGAAATCAAAGAAGGAAAGGAAGGAGAAAGAAGGGAGAAGAAGAAAGTGGAAATTGGCAGGGGAGGGCAGGCCAAGGAAATCCTACCGTTAGCAAACCAAAAGATTACCATCAGTCCATCTCTGGTGGCTTAGAGATTTAATTTTAATGAGCCATAAGAAAAGAGAAAGAATAATATGACAATTTTAATATTCTTATAACTTAACAAAACCCCAATAAGAACAACAACAAAGCCAGGTGTGGTGGCGCACACCTTTAATCACAGCAGAGGCAGGTGGACTGCTGTGAGTTTGAGGCCAGCCTGGTCTACAAAGAGAGTCCAGGACAGCCAAGGCTACACAGAGAAATGCTATCTCAAAAAGCTGTAAAAGCAAAACAAGAAAGAACATCAACAATGATTTTGTGCGGGGGGGGGGGGGGGGGAACTACACAAGACTTATGCAGAAAATGGTAAAAATACGGTACTGATTTTATTTACGAAAAGCATCTGTTGTTACTTCCTTAACCCACCACTCTCTAAGATGCCAAATATCACAAATTACCAGCAATGTCGTCTGAAGAATCTTCATCATGAGGTAGCAAGGGTCTCTTACTTCGTTTGCCTTTCTCAGGGAGATCTTTCGATGGATCTTTTACCCGCATCTGTTATTTACTGAAAAGTTTCAAGAAAAATAACAATACTTTAATCTTCAAACTTAAATATACTTAATGAATATTCAAATGAATCAGCTAAAATAAACCAAAAAAAAAAATCAATATACAAGGCTGAGAGTACAGCTCAGTGGTAGAGCATGCAGGAGCGTCTGGGTACTATCCTCAGGACTGCCACAAAAACAAAGTCAAAACTCACGTGGCATGTTTCCACTACTCTGTTATAGACTGCTTTTACCTCCTGAGCACCTCCAAATCCCTAAGCTGAAATCTAACCCCCAATGTGATAGTACTTGGAGAAGGGCCCTGAGCTGGGCATGGTGGCGCACACCTATAATCCCTGCACTTGGAAGGCAGAGGCAGAAGGATCCCTTGTGAGTTTGAGGCCAGCCTGGTCTACAAAGGAAGTACAGGACAGCCAAGGCTAACACAGAGAGACCCTGTCTAGATATGTATATATGTGTGTGTGTGTGTGTGTGTGTGTGTGTGTGTATATACATATATATATATTTTTTTTTTATTTTATTTATTTATTTTTTTTTTGGTAAATTGGGGTCTACCTTACCCTTGCATGTAGCAAGGTACACAAGATCTGCCAGCACTTTGAATTTGGACTTGACAGCCTTCAGTACCCAACTAATGTTTGCCATCAAAGCCACTCAGTGGACAGTAATTTTTCGTTTTCAATTGCCCTGAATTAAGACATGCCCTTGGCATGCATGATGTCTCGGAGATAAAGTTTTCATTAAGGAAATAAGTACTGCTTCTTATAATGGGCCCTCTCCTCACCCTGTCATCTACACAGAAGTGGCGTCTGGAAGATGTACACTGGACTAGGGAAAAGTAACCCTACTAGTCAGGAGCCCTAATTGCTATACGTCCTAGTGGGATCGAAGGAAAAATTATTTCTACTTTTAAGCTACCATAATTTCTCCTCAAGCTTTTATTATGAAGAAAATTTAAATCTACAAAGGTTAAAAGAACCAATGGTCAAGCTGGGCGTGGTGGCGCACGCCTTTAATCCCAGCACTCGGGAGGCAGAGGCAGGCGGATCGCTGTGAGTTCGAGGCCAGCCTGGTCTACAAAGTGAGTCCAGGATGGTCAAAGCTACACAGAGAAACCCTGTCTCGAAAAACCAAAAAAAAAAAAGAACCAATGGTCATACACTGTTTAGATTACACATGTATAGACATATACATGTGCAATCTAGGATACATCTAGTATACAAAATACATGTATACATGTACTTTGCTGTACTTTTTGTCAAAATATCAGTATAAAAACATACTTTTTTGTTGTTCTTTTTTTTGGGGGGGGGGGGGTTGATTCAAGACAAGGTTTCCTCTGTGCAGCCCTGGCTGGAACTCACTCTATAGACCAAGCTGACCTGAACTCAGAGATCCACCAGCCTCTGCCTCCAGTGTGCTGAGATTAAAGGTCCCTATGCCCAAGTAGGAACATACAATTGTTAACGATTGTAAAGCCTGTGTATGTCTATGGTATGTGCATGTTAGTGCAGGTGCTCATGGAAGGCAGATGGACAGAGCGCCAGCTCCGCTGCTGACAGAGTTACGGGCAGCTGTGCACTGCCCAATGTTGCTGCCCTTCAATTCAGTGTGTATGATTGATTTTGATAGTAATCTGAAAATAAGTAGTAGAAATAATGAAAATTTATCCCTAAATACTTAAGCATAGTCCTTTAAACACAATGAATAATTCTCATATATAACACCTCTATCATATCTAAGAAAGGTATTCCCTGGTATCTTTTATCCTAACACATTCTAATTTCCTTATCTGATTCAAGCATATTCTATAGAGATGGGGGAGGGGGGAATTCAGTCTTTTTTTTTTTTTTTCTTTTTTAATACTGCTTTCCCATATGATTTTTTTAAAAGTATGTGTATGTGGGGGGGGGTATGCAAATGTCCTTGCTAACACATCTTAGCAAACACTTTAATTCCTATAGCAGAATGGGGAAAGATTCTAATACAAAGCTAGTTTTTAAGGTTTTACCTGAAGGCTCATATTGACTGGGAAAAAAAAAAAAAAAAAAAGTCATGTGGTCACATTTAACATTAGGTAAGTAAACAATACATCATCTATTTAGCAGAAGCCAATTGTAGAAGAAACCCAGGTCGTCATTTTCTCATGAACTCACAAAGTCTTGTAAGAAAGCTGGATCTACCCCCTGTCCACTCCATCTCTCTCTGGCCAACTTCTGTGCACTTTACTCAGCCATTTTAAACCCTTTTCAATCTCCTTAACCTTTTCAATCTCCTATCTCCCACAATCACATGGCCAATCCGGTCTTCCCACCTCTAAATTTACAAACCTGCATCCATTAACTTTAATTTGAGTCCTGGACAGAGAGAGAGGCATTAACAGAATCTCAGAAAGAAATAGCTCCTAAGAAATGGTCTTATTTCCCCCCTAGAAAGAGGATAAAGATGAAGATTTCTGTACAGATATGGATAGTGGGAAGAATTCTCCTAGCCAGGTATTTGATTCAATTTTGTAAATAACCTGTTCCAAAAACAGTCTCACACTTATCTTGGAGGAGGAATCTCTTTTTTTTTTTTTTTTTTTCTGAGACAGGGTTTCTCTGCCTTGACTGTCCTGGACTCACTTTGTAGACCCAGCTGGCTTCACAGCGATCTGCCTGCCTCTGCCTCCTGAGTGCTGGGATTAAAAGTCTGAGCCACCATGCCCAGCTGGAGGAGGAATTTCTAATCATCTTTTTAGGAGATGTAATGGATCTGAGCTTAAGCCAGCCTTTAATATCACAGTTTCATGTAACTTTCTTTTCTAACTTCCACTTAAGGCAAAACCAACAACAACAACAAAAAAAATCCAAATATTAGACTTTCAAATACTTTCCATTATTAACATCGTGTCTGGAGCCCTCCAAGGCTCCTGGGGGTACTGAGGAGTGACCAGGATTCACAGGACTCAGCACCTGGTTGTACATTTCATAGAGTACTTGCGTGAACATACAACCTGATTAGAATGGAAAAGGGCGCTTTTCCATAACTTCCATAGCGCTGCTCGCCCTCTCAGGTGGGTGAGCCCACACTCTGCCTCACAAGGAAGGAGCAGAAACGTAACCTGAGTTCAGGGGAACCCATTAGAAACTTGTTGGAGTCTGGCAATTGTATGGTAACTGGTAATTTTGGCATAAAATACAGTGTTGGGTATAGAACAATGACTACTACATCAGAACACTCCCAAACTCCAAGTTTCCAGACGCCAAACAAGGGCCAAGGTTGCAGGCAGAGCCATCAAAGAGCAGATGTCTGGGGCCTGGTTTGTTAACTGTTCGCCACAAATATGTTCTGGCTTCCCCCCCCTCCCCCCACCCCCGTGAGGTCTTCCCAAACATCAAACGTTACAGCTTTCTTTAAAAAAAAAAAAATCCATTTATGCCTGTCTTTTCTGTGTATGGCTGGGCACGTGTTTAAGTGTTCCATTTTGAATCCCTGAAGCCAGAGTGGCTTTTCTATCACCGCATGGGTCCAGGAGACTGTACCTACCATCAGGCTTGTCGAGCTGCTGAACCATGAACTTCAGTTTTTAATTTAAACATCATCCAGCAACTCAATTGTCTTTAACACAGGATGTACATATTATTAGATATATTTAATATTATGCTTTTCAACTGGCTACAAGCATCCCATGTCTAAATAGTGTTTTCTTAAGTTTTGGGCTGCTATTCTCCAACGTGAGAAAAGGAAATGCCTACCTTCCTTTTAGATACCCGGGCTCAAAACACTCAATTCTAAGAACCTTCTCACAAGCACTTGGAGATGCGTCACTATCATCATCCTCATTTTGCACTTGGAACTGGATCGAGGTAAACCCTGATTTGCCAGAGGTGGACTCAAGTAGGATCAACCCCTAACCTAATATTCGGTGTTGCCAGAAAGCCGTGGTTAGGCTTTTTTCCACGGGGCATTGATGCACCCCAAGTAAGCATAATGGAATGCGCTGCGACGAGCGATCCGGAAGCGAGAAGTGGCTGCTGCACGCCGGAGTCACCGAGAAGATGGGACTCGGCCCGGCCCCCTCCCCAGCACCCCCTTCCCACGGCCACCGGGACTCGGCCCGGGAGGCCGTCCGGCGCACCATGTGATCTGGACGTGAGAGTACGCGGGAAACCTCTCTTTTTAGGCTGGTTCACCTACAAGGAGGCCTCGGCGCCCAAGCGAAGACACAGGGCTTGCAGTGACCCCAAAGCCTGGGCCCCAACTCACCCCGCCCGCCGGGCCGCAGCTTCTACAAGCAGGAGCTTCTGCGCGTGCGCAGCGGCCAAGCCGGAGAAGGCGGGGCCTGGCGTCCTGGGTGGGGCCAGGGCGGGGTCCGGTGTTCAGGATGGAGTGGGGGCGGGGCTTAGAGTCTAGATCCTTTCGGGGTTGTCCTTTTGGCAGCTAAAAGGTGGGTGGCAGCTAGAGGGCTGTAGGTGTACTGAGGGAGGACCCCCTGCTGCCGGCTGGTACTTAGCCAGCCACAGGGCCTGGATTCAGGTGCTGGCTTTAGGGAGCTGCTCTGGTACTTTTGGCCGAGAGCCCACTTGCTGGCCACTTTTGGAACGGCCTCTCCTGTCCCATCACCGTTCTAGGAACTCCAAAGTTACATCTGACATTCACTCTAAATGATTTTAAGGGTTGTTGTTGTTGTTGTTGTTGTTGCTTTATGTGTTTCTCACTTCTGAACTAGATGCTACATCACGTCTGTAATTCTTCAGAGTCCGAGTGTCTGTTTCAGCTATGTACACCTTGCTTTTGAGTAAAAATGGTTTGAAATTATTTTGTTGCAAGCACTGGTTGATGGGCCCTAGAAGTCTCAATCTATCACAAAGGACAAGTTGTGGCCTAATGGGTAGAGTGCTAGGTTAGAAGTTAAGAGATTCCAGTTAAATGCCAAAAACTGACTTTTTTTTTTAAACCTTAAACAATGAAATTTATTTCCATGGGGAAACTTGAGAAAGGAGGAAGCTATTCGTTCACATTGTTTATAGGAACGATGCATTGGGCAGATACAGTGGATTACAAATAGGTTAGTCCAGATGCTGTGTATAGGGATACGTAAGTGCCTTTTAGGAGGCCATTTTCTTCGAGGGAGAAAAGAAAACATGGTATCAATAAGAACAGATTGTGGGGGGCTTGAGAGATGGCTCAGAGGTTAAGAGCACTAGCTGCTCTTCCAGAAGTCTTGAGTTCAATTCCCAGAAACTACATGGTGGCTCACAGCCATCTATAATATGATCTGATGCCCATTTCAAACATGCAGGTGTACATGCAAATAGAGCACTCATGCACATAAAATAAATAAATAAATCTTCCAGGTGTAGGTGGCCCACACCTTTAATCCCAGCAGTTGGGAGGCAGGAGCAGGTGGATCGCTGTGAGTTCAAGGCCATCCTGGTCTACAAAGCAAGTCCAGGAGAGCCAAGGCTACACAGAGATACCCTGTCTCGAAAAAACCAATTAATAAATAAATAAATCTTTAAAAAATAAACAAAAACCAAACTTGTGTTTGTTTCTCAGCTTATCTCTTAACCTGGCTATCACTGAGACTCCTATATTAACAAACTTCATGACACAACAGTTGTGCAGTAATTTATTTTCTTTATTTTCTGGTTTTTCAACACTGTTTCTCTGTATAGCTTTACCTGTGCTGGAACTCACTCTGTAGACCAGGCTGGCCTCAAACTCATAGATCCACCTGCCTCTGCCTCCCAAGTGCGGGGATTAAAGATGTGCGCCACCACACCTGGTCAATTATCCCATTCTTTTTTTTTTTTTTTTTTTTTTTTTGGTTTTTCGAGACAGGGTCTCAATTATCCCATTCTTAACCCTCTAGGCTAGTCTGGTTTTCTTCCAGTATACATCCCTGAGATATGCATTTTGTAGCTTTCCCTGCTCCAGCTCCTCTCTCCTGAAATCTCTGGACCTCTGCTTGTGGCCGAATTCCTCCTCTAACTCCTTCTCATCCATCTGGATGGCAGAATGACCAACACTATTCTCTCCCCGGCATTAAACTGTTTTATTGGCATATCAGACGATGATTGGGAAACAGTATTCATACAACATTGAGACAGGAGATTCTAGGACAAGGATTACAACCAGATATGGGGAGTACAGAAATCAGCATTTGAATTGCACAATAACCTTGTGCCTAACGTTGTTCTCATATAATTTCTGTTAATGTGATAAAATGCCCCCAACAACAAGCAAATTAGGAGAAAAGAAATCCATTATGTTGGGAAATTAAGGCATCAAGAACTTAAGACAGCTAGAAATATCACACTGTAAGAAATATCAAATATAAGTCTTTGTATCAAATACTATAGAACTTGTGTTTAGGGCAAGGAATTCAAATCTTTTTTACCCTCCTCCCTGGAAAGGATTTATTGAAATATCTACTACTGTATTCCAGGAATTTGATGGCCTGGAGCAATAGCCACATTCTTCTTCATTTTCTGTTCACCAGTTATTTTCAGATTAGCCAGTTAATGCTGGGGGCTCTGACCCCATTCAATGGAGAAAAGACAGTCACCACCTAAATCTGAATAGAAACCAAGTGTACTTCCTGTCCATGTTCAATTTTCTGAGCACATCTTTATCAAGAGTAAAGTCTGCCTTGATGGAGTTGGTATCAACCCTGAACTCATTTCTAACAATACATAGTCACAAGCAGATAGATACAAATGAACATGTGGATGCCCATTTGCTTGTGCACAGCTTGATTTTGCTGCTTTTTTTTTGTTTTGTTTTGTTTTAGTTTGGCTTTTTTGAAACAGGGTTTCTCTGTGTAGTCTTGGCTGTCCTAGACTCACTTTGGAGACCAGGCTGGCCTTGAACTCATAGGGATGATTTTGCCACTTTTAAGAAGTGGAATATTTAGAGCTGGGTGTGGTGGCAGACACTCTTAATCCCAGCACTCAGGAGGCAGAGGCAGGTGGATCGCTGTGAGTTTGAGCCCAGACTTGTCAGGACAGGCAGAGTGACACAGAGAAACCCTGTCTACACACACACACACACACACACACACACACACACATACACACATCAACAATTTAAAAATTAAACTCTAAATGATTAGGGGAAACCTAGTAGCAGATAATGTCATTGGTATAGAAATCTGATGTGGGTTATTAGTCATTAAGTTACTGGATCTAGGGAGAGGCTCGGTTGGTGGAGTGATTGCTGCATAAGCATAAGGTTCGAGTTTAGAATCTCAGAACCATAGAGAGAGCAGGATGTTCCTGTAACTCCACTGCTGATGGGTACTGGGTCAGAATGCAAAGACAGGCTGATCCCTGAAGCTCAGTGGCCAGCCAACCTAGACGACATGTTCATCTTATTTTTTAAAATAATTTTGTATTTATTAATTTATATGAGTGTTTTGTTTCCTTGTGTGTCTGTGCATCACATGCTTGCCTGATACCTTCAGTGGTCAGAATAAGGCATTGGATCTTCCAGAACTGGAACTATAGACTGTTGTGAACCACCATATATATGTTGGAGATTGAACCTGGGTCCTCTGCAAGAGCAGTAAGTACTCTTAACCGTGGAGCCATCTCTCTATTGATTTGGTCATCTTCAGGTTCAGTGAGAGACACTGACTCAAAAATAACGGTGGTATGATTGAGGAAAGTCACCCAGAATCAACCTCTGCCCTCCATACACTCTAACAAGTACTTGCATACACATACAGACAACACACCACACACACACCTAACGTACAATAAAAAAATACGGAGTTATTCAAAGTGTGTACTTAATGGAATTATTCCTTGGGCATACATCACCCGTACAATGAGAAGCTGTAAGTGGGGGAAACAAAGCCCCAGTACAGCCAACTCCAAATAGGCCTCAAATTCTAATTCCTGGAACTAGTAATGTGTTATTTTACCTGGTATCTTAGCCAGTGTTCTATTGCTGTGAAGAGACACCATGACCACAACAAATATTTGTTTTTTTTGTTTTTGTTCTTGCTTTTGTTTTTCACAACAACTCTTATGAAGGAAAATATTTAATGGGGGGTGGCTTCCAATATCAGAGATTTAGTCCATCCTTGTCATGACAGGAGATATGGCAGCACACAGGCAGACATGGTGAGGGGGTAGGGGGAGGGAGGGACACTGGGCCTGGCTTAAGCATTTGAACCATCAAAGCTCTCTCTCACTTTTTTCAACAAGGCCACACCTTTCTGAAGGCACTCCCTAAGTATTCAAATATATGAGCCTATAGGTGCCATTCATTTGTGTGGGGGGGGGTGGGATTTTGGCAGGGTTTCTCTGTGTAGCCTTAGCTTTCCTAGACTCACTTTGTAGACCAGGTTGGCCTCCGAACTCACAGAGGTCCACCTGCCTCTGCCTCCTGGAGTGCTGGGATTACAGGCATGGGCCACCTGTACTCGGCTGGGAGCCATTCTTATTTAAACCATCAGACCTGGTAGAGGGGACTTTGAAGATATTATCACATATAAACTATCCAGAAGTGGGGAGACTGACTTGAATTAGTTCAGTGGTCTGAATGTAAAGGTCCTTAGAGGAAGAATAGAGGAAGGACAGATGAAAGGACATACAAACAGAAGCAAGGGTCAGCCAGAGAGATTTGGAGATGCTAAAATACTGGCTTTGAAGATAGATAAAGACCAGGTGCCAAGGAATCAGGTGGCCTCTGAAAAGATGAAAGGCAAGTAAAATAAAACAAAATTTTCCAAGAAAGTTTTCAGAAAATACGCGTATTTTCTGACACATTGATTTTAGTTAAGTGCGATAATTTAAACATAGTAAATCATTTCTGTTATATTACTCTAGTAAACATGTGGTAATTTGTTGATGTAGCAGTGGGAAGCTAACACTCTAAAGCAGTTGGATTTAACCTTACCCTAAAACATGTCAAAGTATTAACTGTATGGCAGTGTCCCGTTCTGCCGGTGCTGGCTGCGGGGGCGCTCAAGAGCCTAGACAGCGCCTGCGGTAAAAATTGCAGGAAGAAGCCGTGGAGGAGGAAGTGGTCAGCGGCTCCCGGGTCCCAAAGAGCCCTTGGTGATGCTGGCTAGGCGGATGCTTGGGACCGCATGCAGGGCGGCCCTAGGATCGGTGCAGCCTGCGCTTGGCGGTGAGCTTGATCCCCGGGGACTGGAAAAGCGCTTGATTTCGGGTGCCGGGGAGGGAGTGACATTGGCTGTACTCTCTTCTTTAGATTTTCAGTTATTAATAAAAGTGAAGCCTGTTACAATTGGCGCGTAGGTATGCAGTGCCCGCCTGGAGCTTTTGCTCTTTTTGATCCTCCGGATTCCACGCTCTCGCAGCCTGGAGATGCGCTGATGAACACAGCGACGGAGTAAACATGGCACCAAGGTTGTTTATAATAGGAATGCATTGTGCAAGTTTAAGGGATGAAGGTCAATTCCCGCACTGAAAGGAGCCAGCAAGAAGGCCCCGGAGAGACTTAATTACAAACCTACCGTTTTAACTTACCATTGGGACCCATCAGGGCACTGCGCTCATCTCTTCATGAAACAGACACCCCCACCCCCACCCCCACCCATCCGAATTAGAACCAGGAAGATGTTTCCCCCTTCTATTGATTTTGCAAATTCGGAAGCAGAAGGCGGAGACCTGAACGTGGATATTGACCCAGCTGGGTCTAAAGCTCAGTCCAGGGCTTCAGTACCTTCGGGGTATCAACTCCACCCCCTTTTCCTATTTTAAAATACGGTCTCTTCTTTTGAGCCTATTTTCTTCCAAAGAAGCAGCTGCAGGGGCCTATCAAGCTAGCCATTGCTCCTTTGTGAACACCTTTTGTTACTGAAGATGGGCTTTTCTGTGAAAATTGTTTTCTTTCACCTTTCTGTAGCAATTATTTGTTAGACACAATCTGCCAGACTTCCTGCAGGGGCTACAGCTCCAGCAGCTAAAGAATTCACCATTTGTGCCCGGGTGGGCAGCGGCAGGGACACAAGTACACAGCCTGATCCAAGTGTAACTGCAATGGGAAAGCCTCAGCTCGTGAACGCAACGCCAGAGGAAGGTGTCTTTGTGTACTTTAAAAGTCACACAAATAGCACATGGTTATATTCTCACTGAAGAAAAAACAAAACAAACAAACAAACAAAACCACACAGCCACAGATCTCCTTTAAACACCTCACATCCCACTCTTCTCAGATATAGATTTTGAAAGACTCTTTTATACTTCCTATGGTTATCCATAAATAAGTTCTTATTATATGTAAATATTGTGTATATACTTCTGTATTTTGACTCACATATTATTTAGCGTTTAAATTTGCATGCCAAAGGTGTGTTACAGAGTACTAACCAGTCACTTATAGAAAAATTTAGTTCCAAGTTTTTATTATTAAATTACTTGAAAATCATTGTGTAATCTACCCTGTGCACATAAACAACACTTTTTCTAGAATGAGTATCTAGGAATAGAACTGTTAAAGGGAGGTGGCAAGCAATAGTAAACAGATATGAAAGGGTATGGTGGCAAGCAATAGTAAACAGATATGAAAGGAGAATAAGCATCCTGTGTAGAAATGAAGGGAGACGGTATGGCATAATTCAGGGAAATAGCAATAGTTATTGATTTCACTGTATATACATTAATTTTATTTAAAACCAAAGGCATATATATTCATCAGTTTTCTCTATAACATACCTGACAAAAACAATTTTCAGAATGCGTTTATTTTGGCTCAAGCCTTGACAAAAGAATATATAGATATTCATTCTCTAAAACTTAGACAGCCATTTTTGGTTTTTGTTTGTTCTAGACAGGGTCTCTCTGTGTACCCTTGGCTGTCCTGGACTCACTCTGTAGACCAGGCTGGCCTTGAACTCACAATGATCCACCTGCCTCTGCCTCCCAAGTGCTGGGATTAAAGGCGTGCGCCACCACTGTCCTGCATAGACAGCCTTCCCCTCCCCCCCTTTAATGTAAAACTGATGAGTGCTTCTTTGATTGAACACTAGATCAAGGGGTCAATTACAAGAAGGATATGGTATACAAAAACACCTATAGCTTGATGCAAGTAAACAGTGCACAGTGTAGGCTCATGACCTTGAGAGTCTTGAGGAAGGTGAGACTAAAGAGAAACAGGTGGTTGCTCCAGGCTTTGATCTCTGAGTGGAAAGGCAGGAAAACCTGTCTTCCTTACATATTACCTTACAAGTGAGTGGTGAGTGCAGCTGAATTCTAGGAAGTTAAAAGCCAGTCTGATGACAAGAAAAAGAAATTCTCTTTGATCCAGTTTTAAGATTTGCTTCTTAGCCCGGTGTGGTGGCGCACACCTTTAATCCCAGCACTCCAGAGGCAGAGGTAGTTGTGAGTTCAAGGCCAGCCTAGTCTACAAATCGAGTCCAGGACAGAGAGACCCTGTCTGGGGGGAGGGGGGATGCTGCTTGTTGCTAGAATCAAGACTAACATAATTTGTGAGATTACATCATTTTCCACTTGATTATTATGCCACATAGAAGATTGTGACCTCAACCTACTGTCTGTAATTTGAATTGGTTTATTCCAATTTTTAAAAGATCTAATGCTAAGGGCTGGACAGATGCTCAGTGGTTAAAGGCTCCCATTGCTTCTGCAGAAGCCCTGAGTTTAGTGCCAAGGATCCGGCAGCTCCCAGCCAGGTAGTCCAGGGGAGCTAACACCCTCTTCTGACTTCTGAGGGTGCCATTTGAGACCTTCATATATGTACTGTGAAGACATATAAAAATAAATTTTGGATCCCAGCACTTGGGAGGAGGCAGAGGCAAGAGGATTGTTGTGAGTTTGAGGCCAGCTTGGTCTAGAAAGTGAGTCCAGGACAGCCAAGGCTACACAGAGAAACCCTGTCTTGAAAAGCCAAAAATAAAAATAAATAAATCTTGGGCTGGAGAAATGGCTCAGTGGTTAAGAGCACTTACTGTTCTCCTAAAGGACTTGAGTTCAGTTCCCATCACCAATGTCAGGTGGCTCACAAATGCTTCTAACTCCAGCTCCAGACATGTGGCCTTGCCACACGTATGTTACACACATACACAAGAAGAAAACCTTAAAAGTTAAAGAAAAAGAATTTAAATCTCATCTTGAGGCTGACAAGATGGCTTAGTGGGTAAAGGTGCTGGCCAGCTACTCTGATGCCCTAACTTTGATTCCTGAAATGCATGTAAAAGTGGAAGGAAAGAACTGATCCTACAGAATTGTCCTCTCACCTTTACATGGGCTCCTCCTGTAGGACAGATTCCTAAAAGTAAAGCCATCAGGCAAAAAAGAATATGCTTATTTAAAATGTTATCCCTACTACTTCTCCACAAAAGCTCTATTTAAAACTTTAATCCTCTACAAAATGGGTCCAGAATAGCCAAGGCTGCATAGAGAAACCCTGTCTTGAAACACCAAACCAAAACAAAACAAAAACTTTAATCCTAGCACTCCAGAGGCCTAGGCAGTCAGATCTCTGTGAGTTTGAGGCCAGCTTGATTTACACAGTGAGTTCCATGACAGCAGGGCTATGTCAAGAAACCTTGTCTCCAAGAAAAACCAACAACAACAAAACGATATATATTTTATTATCTTTCCTGTATAAATATTTTGTCCACATATATGTCTTACCAACAAGCCTGGTGCCTGAAGAGGGCAAAAGATGGTTCTGGATCCCTTAAAGTTGAAGTTACAGATTGTTTTAAGTCACCATCAGATCCTAGAATCAAACCCAGGTCCACTGGAGGAGCAGTAAGTGCTATTAACCACTTAGCAATCTCTGCAGGCCCCATTTAAGACTTCTGAATGACAATGTCTGAGAAAATACATTTCTTCACACTTTCACTAATATTTGGCATTATCAATATGCTTAAGATTTACAGGCCTGACACCAAGTTCTCACTCTTATATGTCTTGTTGCATTTTGTTTTTTTTTTTATTATTTCTGTTTTGTTTTAGACAGGGCTTCTTTCTGTAGCCCTGGCTGTCCTGGAACTTACTCTGTAGACCAGCTTGGCCTTGAACTCAGAGATCCGCACATCTCCGTCTCACTAGTACTCAGATGAAAGTCACATGCCACCACTGCCTGGCTACGAGTTATATTTCTTTAATTATAGTGAGATTGGGCCACTTTTCTCATTTTATTGGTCATTTAAATTTTTCCCATCAAGTTTCTGTTCATATATTTTCATCACTTTTCTATTGGGAGTTTGACCTTATTCTGTTATTCCTATGGGCTCCATTTTAGTAATTCTACTTTGTTGTTGTTGTTTGTTTTGTTTTGCTTTTTGTTTGTATTTTCAAGACAGGGTTTCTCTGTGTATCTCTGGCTGTCCTGTAACTCTCTTTGTAGACTAAGCTGGCCTTGAACTCACAGAGATCCACCTGCCTGTTCTTCCCAAGAGCTGGGATTAAAGGCGTGTGCCACCACCACCCAGCTAGTAAGACTACCTCTTATTTTCATCTACAAATGCCTTCTTATCTGCAATTTGTTATCAAATTGTTCATTGTACATTCGTTTAAGGACAAACCCTTTATGACCTTTGTCCCCAAATTTAAATTATCTATACACTATCTTAGTATCTTTAAGGTGTTACCTTTATATTTAGAGTTTGTTTAAACATAAGGAATCAAGGAGGCTGGAGAAATGGCTCAGTGGTTAACAGTACTGGCTGTTCTACCAGAGGTCCTGAGTTCAATTCCCAGCAACTACATGGTGGCTCACAACCATCAATAACGAGATCTGGTGCCCTCTTCTGGTGCACATGAAGACAGTATACTCATAGACATAAAATAAATAAATAAATCTTTAAAACAAAACAAAACAAGGAATCAGGAGTGTGCTTATTACATTCTTCTAATTAGTTGATTGAAAATTTTATTGAATATTTTTCCAACCAATGTGAAATATCACTGTTTGCGCGCTTCCTTTTGACTAGAGTCCAGGTACACCTTTTGGCATGGATAGTAACAAACTTGTGCGCTCTTCTTGGTGCAGCACATCAGATTGGCCAGTGGGCATGTCTTTGGAGCATTTTCTTGATTTAAGAGTTAAGAGTGATGTGGGAGGGGCCAATCCGCTATAGGTATGCCACCCCCCTCCACCAATGATCCTGGGGTTATTTGTTCCCAACATACAAGAAAGCAGGTTGAGCAAGCCATGGCTAACTAGAGAATATAATATAGCAATTGTCCTGTCTCTGTATCAGCTCCTACCTCCAGATTCCTTGCTTGACTTCCTGCCACTAACTTCCCTCAGCAATGGACTTATGAGCTATAAAGTGAAATAAACCCTTTCTTTCCCAGTTTACTTTTGGTCATGGTGTTTTATCACAGCAACAGAAACCATAAGATATACAGGTTACTGTCTTATTTTTAAAGGAGAATGAAGTTAATTTTTTCTTCATACTGTCATTTGAGTTAGAGTGGGACTAATAAATTATAAACAGGACTCAATTATTAAATGTTTGATATGTTTCCAAGCTCTTGCTAAATAAAGGGTTTTGAAAGAATATGGAACTGGCTGAAGGTTGGCAATCTAGCATTCACAGCAATGTGGCAGGTCGTATGCTCTTGTTCAGTCAGAATGTATGTGTGTTGGGAAATATTTTTCATGATCTGCTAGTTTTCCCACACCAAGCTAATTCTCTAATTACTTTGTTTTTCAAGACAGGGTTTCTTATGTATCCTTGGCTGTCCTGGATTCTTTGTAAACCAGGCTGACCTTGAACTCACAACCATCCACCTGCCCCTGCATCCTGTGTGCTGGGATTAAAGGTGTGTGCCGCCGCCGCCACCACCACTACCGTCTCTAATTACATTTTAATTCTGAACCAACTACCCAGAGTTAATGAAGAAACCATACAGTGTTTCCAACAAAAAAGTCCTCACTTTAGACACCAAACCCAAAGTCAGGCTTCTTTTACTTCTGACTATGTATCAAAGATGCCCATGACTCCTTCCTCAGGTTCAGTAATTTGCTAACAGAACAAAGATAAACACTTTTTTTTTTGGTTTTTGGAGACAGGGTTTCTTTATGTAGCTACACAGGACTCACTGTGTAGACCAGGCTGGACTTGAACTCATAAAGATCAGCCTTCTTCTGCCTCCGGAGTGCTGGGAGTGCACCACCACGCCCTGCTGAAGGTAAGCACTTTTAAATTATTTATTAGGGAATTCAGATGAATAACCTGCTAACGAAGTCATGGTATGAGATCTTGAGGAGTCGTAAGTGCATTTGTGGAGGGGGTGGGATACCTGTAGTGGACTGGCTCCTCCCACATAACTCTTAAGCCCTGGACCTAGGGTGTACCATGTTTGCAACACATGGATGCTACCTCAGCAGATCTCCAAACTCCAAAGATGAAAGAGCTTAATGGGTGTGCCATAATGTTCGCCCTGTTGATTGCTCATTCAGTCTTCTAGTCTTGTTCCACTGCATGGAAGACCAGGCATAAAAGTTCCAGGTTCTATTCATGGCTTGGCCTTTCTGGTGATCGGTGCCACCCTGAAGTTGTCTAGGTCACAGGAGTCAACCTCACTAAAACAAAGGAGTCATCTACAAGCCTCAGAAGTTCTATATACTTACAAGTCAGGAAAACAGGGACAGAGTATGTATCAGAAGGTGGACTCAGTCATGTCTGTCTAGTAGTTATAATTATCTAACTATTACTACTTAGGGCCGTTGATACTAGTGTCACTTAAGTCAAAGTTGTCTAAGCTTTCATTTTTTTCAGGTTTGAAGTCAATATGGGGAAGCAGCCAGCATTTTTATTCTACTCTTTCTAAGGATGTGACCTATTGGGAACTAAAACACCTATTGAACTCCAAAGACATTATGTTAATTGATGTTAGAGACACATGGGAAATTCTTGAGCATGGAAAAATACCTGGATCAATCAACATACCATGTAAGTAATATATGTTTTAAACAGATTCATTTGTATGCTTAACTGATTATATTCAAAACTTAATTGAATGCCTTAATATTTTCACCCAGTGGATGAGGTAGGCGAAGCTCTACAGATGAACCCAAGGGACTTCAAAGAGAAGTACCATGAAGTGAAGCCATCCAAATCTGACAGTCTAGTGTTTTCTTGTTTAGCTGGAGTGAGAAGCAAGAAGGCCATGGACACAGCAATATCACTGGGCTTTAACAGGTGTGTAGATTGAGCACTGTGTATTGCAATATTACAAGGACATTTGGGAGTTTGGGACTATAGCTTACTATGTGAAAAGCCCTGGATTCAATCCACAGCATAGCAAAAATAGAAATAAACATCTCTTACTTTACTTAAGAATGTCTTAGGGAGGGGCAAGGCTGGAGAGATTACTCAATGGTTAAGAGTGCTGTTTTAATTCCAGAGGACCCAGGTTTGATTACAAGTACAAACATGGTACCTCATTGTTGTCTGTAACTAGTTTCAGGAGATCTGATACCTTCTTCTGGCTTCTTTAGGCACCAGGCATCCTTTGGTTTACCGACGGCATGGAGACAAAACATCTATAACCATATAACCATGTAACAAAAATTCAAAAGTTCAAGGCCAATCAGTGACACATTGATACTTTGTCTCAAAAAAAAAAGTTTCTTGGGGCTGGTGATATGATTCAGTGGTAAACCATATATGTTTGACATGAACAAGTCCCTGGATTTAAGCACTACTATGACAGGGGTTTAAAAAAATTATTTAATAAAGACAGTATAGCCAAGAGGTAGTGCATGCCTTTAATCCCAGCACTCGCAAGGCAGAGAAAATTGGATCTCTGTGAGTTCAAGACCAGCCTGGTCTACAGAGCAAGTTACAGAACAGCCAGGGCTACACAGAGAAGCCCTGTCTCAAAAAAAAAAAAAAAAAAAAAGCAAAACAAAACAAAAGAAAGGAAGGAAGAAGACAGGCAGGCAGGCAGGCTCTTAGAAACTAAGAGCATTTGTCTTTCCAACCTACTCAAAAAACAACAAATTTTATTTATTTATTTATTTTATTTTTATTTTTTTGGTTTTTTGAGACTGGTTTCTCTGTGTAGCCTTAGCTGTTCTGGACTCACTTTGTAGACCAGGCTGGTCTTGAACTCATAGAAATCCACCTGCCTCTGCCTCCCAAGTGCTGGGATTAAAGGCATGTGCCACCACCAGCCGGCTAAATACATAGGTTGTTTTGTTTTGGTTTTGGTTAACACATATTTTAAAGACATGTAGAATCTCCATTGTATGGTGAGTTGCTATTGCAAAGTTCTGCTCAGTCTGTTATGAAACATTATTTGACCTATGTTTTCAGTGCTCAACACTATGCTGGAGGATGGAAGGAATGGATAACCTATGAAATCTCAGAGAAGAAACAAGAAAATTAACTTCTGATATAACAGACTGTGTTCCTATATCCAAGGATAGTGGATTAAGCAAAAGAAAAAATCCAATCTTGGCACCAAAGGCTAATAGATTCTGTATAACTACTTGGCTTCTCTTACTTCTCTCATCTGTGAACTAAAGACACTGCTCCCCACACTGGGCATATACCTTTAATCCCAGCACTTTGGAGGCAGAGGAAGGTGGATCTTTGTGACTTCAAGGCCAGCCTGGTCTACAGAGTGAGTCCAGGACAGCCAAGGCTATCCAGAGAAACCCTGTCTCGAAAAACCAAACCAAACCAAAAACAAAACAAACAAGATACTGCTCCCCTGAACATTTTCAAAGTCTACTGAAAACTGAGATAATATGAATTACCATGGAAATATACAGATTCTACAGCTAATGTTTTTAATTATTACTCTTTCATACATTGATCCAGACCAGTTTCCCTTCCGTCTAATTTAATTTTTAAGTATTTTGGTATTCCATAATATCAGGTAGTTTGTATTAACAAATCATGTACAGTCATGGCCATGAGCAAAAATGGTATATTAATAAGCAGTTCTGATCTCAAACAATGATGAAGCATCTAGTTTTAGGCCTGTACCTGTAGCTCCAATACTCAGGAGATTGATGCAGGCAGATTGCTATGAGTTTGAGGCCAGCCTGGACTACAGAGATCCTCTTTCAAAAGAAAAGACTCTGGGGTCTGATGAAGTCCACTTGGAACAGTAAAACACATTCACAGCCTCTGAAGACTCAAGTGTGGCCAGAATAGTAACAATGCAACTAATTTTGAAAATTAAAGTTAAGGTGAGGATAAAAATTGCAGTGGGTTATGACTATGGCAAGCAGACCAGCTCAGCAGAAGAGGGAGGGAACTTTGTAGGGTAGCAGAGGTGTTCTGTGGCATGACTGAAACATCAGGGGTCTGTGTGTCAAAATTCATCAAAGCAAACATAAAAATACGTTTTACAAGTAATATACCTCAATGTAAAAACTAATAAAAACAATTATTATCCCAACCTGACTCCTTCTGGCATGCATGCATTTCTTTAGAATGTTAAGTTACATGGCTATTACTGTGCTGGCATAATAGGAACAAAGTAAACGTGTGTTTTCCTACCGCTTCTGACCCATTTGTTTTTTTTAACTCTCATTCATGTAGTTATTTAGATCATGTAGGACCTACCTACCAAAGCTCTCTAAGCATTTCCTTTCCCAATATGAGATGGAAAGCCATTAAAAAAATCTGGAAATAGTTAACATTTGAACTTTTTGGTTGTTTTTTGGAGTTAGGGTTTCTCTCTGTATAGCTCTGGCTGTCCTGGACCCACTCTGTAGACCAGTGGCCTCTGCCTCCTGAGTGCTGGGAAACATTTGACTTTCTATTTTCACATGTCAGTCTGGTTTCTTGATTGTTCTTCCTACTAGGACTAGAAATATTAAGAAACACACACATGAGCACACACACAAATGCATACATGACACACACAGATTCAAGAACAGGTTAGTCTCCCTTTTTTTTGGTTTTTTCGATATAGGGTTTCTCTATGTAACCTTGGCTGTCCTGGACTCACTTTGTAGACCAGGTTGGTGTTGAACTTACAGAGATCCTCTTGCCTCTGCCTCCCGAGTGCTGGGATTAAAGGCCTATGCCACCAACGCCCAGCTCAGGTTAGTCTACTTAAAGGCATTACTGAAGTTGCAAGACTTTTGAAGATCTATGATCTTAAGGAGAAATAAGCTGTAGAGAATCAACCCAAATTGTAGTCAAGAGCCCAGATAATAGTGTCAGGCTTTTAGTTACAACTAATAGTACAGATAAGCCATCAATTGACCAGTTGGCTCAAGAGCTAAATATCAATTAAACCCTGAATGAAGGTGTCTTCTTAATCATATGACAGATGGATATATAAATGTGACTATATTCTCGTAAAATTTCTTATGGACACTACAGTTTGAATTTCATGTTTCATGTGTCACCAAATATTCTTTCAACTATTTAAAAAATATATCAAACATTCTTACCTCAAGGCCAGACCAAAAGCATGTGACAAACTGGCTGAATCAGACCCAAAGGCTATTTCTACTTTTCATATATAATGTTGGGACTTTTATCAAAACTTGCTAGGAACAACAGTAAACATGGTCATTTTTTATTTGTTTTTGTTTTAAGATAGAGTCTTACTGTATAGCTATGACTGGCCCAGAACTCAGTATGTAGATGAGGCTGGCCTCAAACTCATAGAAATTGCCTGCCTCTGCTTCCCAAATGCTGGCATTCATGGTGTGGGCCACCAGCAGTAAATAGGATCTTATGGTTGAAAAATAATAAGAAAGAAAGAGCTGGGTATGGTAGTATATGCTTATAATCCCAGCACTTGGGAGGTGAAAGGAGGAAGATTAGAAGTTCAAAGTCACCTGGCGTGGTTGTGCATGCTTTAACCCCAGCACTTGGGAGGCAGAGGCAGGCTGATAGCTGTGTGTTCAAGGCCAGCATGGTCTACAAAGTGAGTCCAGGACAGGCAAGGCTACACAGAGAAACCCTGTCTTAGGGGATTTACATTTTGGACTTTCAGACACAAGGATTAAAGTAACCATCTTTGGGTTTCTATTTTACTGTGAAGAGATGCCATGACAACTGCTATAAAGGAAAACATTTAATTGGCGCTGGCTTACAGCTCAGAGGTTTAATCCATTACATGCAGGCAGACATGGTGCTGGAGGAAGAGCTGAGAATTCTACATCTTGATCCAAGGCAGCAGGAAAAGATTGAGCCACTGAGCCTGGGCATGAGCTTCTGAGAGCTCAAAGCCTGTCCACAAGGACACACTTCCCCCACCAAGGCCACACCTCCTAATAATGCCACTCCCTATGGGCCAAGCACTCAAACACAGGAGTCTATGAGGACCACTGCTATTCAAACTACCACAGTGACTGTAACAAAGAAAGAAAGAAAGAAAGAAAGAAAGAAAGAAAGAAAGAAAGAAAGAAAGAAAGAGAGAAAGAAAGAAAGAAGAAACTAAAATACATTCAGTAATTTGTTGACAAAAGTAAGGGGAAATATATCAAAACAGAAGAAGTATCTAATAGATTCTAGAACTTGAAACACAATAACTAAGCCATACTCATTGGAGCATGCCTGTTATCTCAGGCACTCTGTAGGGCCAGGCAGAAAGACTGTGAGTTCAAATCCAACCTAGGCAAATTAATAAGAACCTGTCTCAAGAATTAAAAAAGGGTAGGAAGGTAGCTTAGTGATAGCACATTTAGCTAGGACACACAAGGCCCTGGTTTGATTCCTGGTAACCAAATATAAGAACAGAAAACAACTAACACCCAACAGATTTAAAATAGTTTTAAGAACAATTAGACACAAACAAGATTAATGCTAATGAAAAATTAGGGGTTTATATGTTAATATTGTAGTGATGTGGAAAAGAGAAAATTATAGAAATATACTATGTAGCCTAGCTTTTTGTTTGTTTTGGTTTTGGTTTTTGGTTTCTCAAGACAGGATTTCTCTGTGTAGCCTTGGCTGTCCTAGACTCACTTTGTCGACCAGGCTGGCCTTGAACTCAGTGATCCACCTGCCTCTGTCTCCTGAGTGTTGGGATTAAAGGTGTGTACCACCACGCCCAGCTTGTAGCCTAGTTTTAAAACGTGAAATTATATGATTTATTGTATATCAGTTATTTAACCATGGCTATGGAAATAACAAATGCCAATTTCAAAAGAGGAGAAGCACCCAGGTATTAACAACACTGTTTACAGTCTACCTAATGTCTGTTACTTATTACTGCCACCTTTTCTATATGGGGGAGGGGACAGTGATTATTATTGAGGGAAGAGTTAGAGGTACATACAGAGAGGAAGCGTAAGAACGGGCTTTTTTTTTTTTTTTTTTTGGTTTTTCAAGACAGGATTTCTCTGTGTAGTCTTGGCTGTCCTGGACTGGCTTTGTAGACCAGGCTAGCCTGGAACTCACAGCACTTTGCCTGTGACTCCTGAGTGCTGGGATTAAAGGTGTGTGCCACTACACCTAATGCCTTATTTTTAAAGTAGCTGTTTTGTCCACAAATTTAGGGATTTCCTTGTTTTTAATAGCTGAGTAGTATTCCACAGGGTAAATGAACCACAGTTTCTTTATCCATTCTTCAACTGAGGGACATTTAGGCTGTTTCCAGGTTCTGGCTATTATGAATAGAACTGCTATGAACATTGTTGAGCATATGTCTTTGTTGTGTGCTGCAGCATCTTCTGGGTATATTCCAAGGAGTGGAATAGCTGGGTCTTGAGGAAGCCCTAATCTGAGATAGCACCAGATAGATTTCCAAAGTGGTTGTATAAGTTTATATCCCCACCAGCAATGAAGGAGTGTTCCTCTCTCTCCACATCCTCGCCAGCATGTGGTGTCACTTGAGTTTTTGATCTTAGCCATTCTGATGGGTGTAAGATGGAATCTCGGAGTCGTTTTGATTTGCATTTCTCTGATGGAACTAGAAATGATCATACTGAGTGAGTTAACCCAGAAGCAGAAACACTAACATGGTATATACTCATAATTGGGCACTAGCCCAAAAGGCACATCCCACAAAAGTCTTCACTTACCAGGAGATTGGGATAGATCTGAGGACATCCTAGTGGGACTCTAGGTAAGAGAAATATAGGAGATGGGGAAATAGGAGGACCCAGAGGGTCCTAGAAATCTACAAGAACATCGGGATGGGTGGATCGGGGCCCAGGGGGGTCTGCTCAAACTACTGCACTAACCAAGGACAATATAAATAGCAAACACCGAACCCCTACTCTGATCTACCCAATGGACAGGACATTCTCCACAGTTATGTGGAGAGCAGGGACTGACTCTGATATGAACTCTGGTGTCCCATATTTGACCAACTCCCCTTGGTGAGAAGGCCTGATGGCACCCAAAGAAAGAATAAGCAGGTTACCAAGATGAGACTTGATAGCCAATGATCATATAGTGGGGGAGGAGGTCCCCCTTGGTCATAGACCTAGGAGATGGGAATAGGGTGAAAGCGTGAGGGAGGGAGGAATGGGAGGATACAAGTGATGGGGATAACATTTGAGTTGTAATCTGAATAAATTAAATAAAAAAATCTTTATAAAATAAAATAAAATAAAGTAGCTGTTTTATCTCCATCATTGGAGAAGATAACTTCGAGAAGACTAGATCACAAGGGAACAGAGGTAGTCATAGAAAACATGCCAACAATGGACAGAATTTTGAATTAATCAAATGTCTTTCCCTTCACTATCATCTTCATCTATTTTATAATTTCCAAGGGGCCTCTTTGATTCTGTAAGAATGTATTTTGCTTTTTACTATCTATGTGTCATAATACTTAATGGATACAGGTTCAACACAAGATTTATTGATGTTTTACATTCTTTTAGAAAATATTTATATAAGCCATGCATAGTGGTACACATCTTTAATGTCAGCCCCTGGGAGGCAGAGGCAGGTGGGTCTCTGTGCATTCAAGCCAGCCTGGTCTACAAAGTGAGTCCAGGACAAAGAGGACAACACAGACAAACCCTGTCTCAAAAAAAAAAAAAAACAAAAAACAAAAAACCCCAATATATATATATATATATGTGTGTGTGTAACTGTTTCTCTTGCACTTGGTAGTACAGCACATGCACACAGTGCCCACATATGTCAGAAAAAGGAGTCAGATCTCTTGGAACTATTGTTACAGATGGTGCTAGCAATTGAACCTGGGTCCTCTGCAAGAGTAGCAAATGGTCTTAAACTCCTGAGCCATCTCCCAAACCTTAAATACTGCCTTTTTGTTGTTGGTTTTTTGTTTTTGAGACAGGGTTTCTCTGTGTAACCTTGGCTGTCCTCGCTTTGTAGACCAGGCTGGTCTCGAACTCACAGTGATCTGTCCGCCTCTGCCTCTGGAGTGCTGGGATTAAAGGCATATGCCACTGTGCCTGGCTACTGTGTTATTTTTTTAAAATACTTCTAAATAATTTTTATGTATAGTTATTTTATCTACAGCATCACTTGCAATGATTGGTCCCCGCAGAAGCCAGAAGAGGGAGTCAGAGCCCCAGAAACTGGAGTTACAGAGTGGTCATGTGGATGCTGAGAATTCAACCTAGCAGCTAGTGCTTTTAACTGCTGAGCTGAGCCCAAATGATAAAGATAAAATAAAGAAGCCAAGCCTGGTGGCTCATAACTTCAGTTCCAGCATTACAGAGGCTGAGGCAAGGGCGTCAATGGTTTGAGGCCATCCTGGGCGGAGACCTTAATTCAATCAATCAATTCAAATGAAAGAGTGAACAATTCCCACAGTGTCCAGCAAACTATATTGTTCCCTGTGTGGGGGAAACAATTTATTTTTAAATTACCAATACCTTTTCAACACTGTAAATTTTTTCAGCTCCAAGGAGTGGGGGGAGAGGGGGAGGGGGAGGAGAAAAAGATGAGAGATTCAATAAGGAGAGAGAAGGGGAAAGGAAAAACTTCTAGAAAGTATTATCCTGGTAGAATTTCAGATTATATCTGAGCGTGTTTATAAATTCCTACTTCACATTTTCTTTGAAGATTGTATCTGATGATAGGTTTAAAATTTTTTTTAGGTTCATTTTAATCATATGAGTGCTCTGCCTGTTTCTGTGCAGCACGCTGTGGTGAGCTACCCTGAGGGTGCTAGGAATCAAACCTGGGTCCACTACAGGAACAACCCATTTTCTTTACTACTGAACCAACTTTCCAGTCCTGATGACAGTTGTTTAATCTTTGATTCTATGCTACTTATTTTTTTATTTTTTTGGTTTTTCAAGACAGGGTCTCTGTGTAGCCTTGACTGTCCTGGACTTGCTTTGTAGACCAGGCTAAGCCTGAAACTCACAGCAACTCGCCTGCCTCTGGCTCCTGAGTGCTGGGATTAAACACGTGTGCCACTGCCTCCTCCCACCTTAGCTCTATGCTCCTCTTTTAAAGCCGTGCTGCTAACTTTATTTTTTTTAGTTTATTTAATTTTATTTCATGTGCATTGGTGTGAGGGTGTCAGATCCTTTGGAAGTGGAGTTACAGATAGTTGTGAGTGCTGGGTGCAGGGAATTGAACCCAGTTCCTCTGGAAGAGCAATCAGTACTCTTAACCACTGAGCCACCTCTCCGGCCCCTGTATGCTATGTTGACAAGACAGAGAAAGGTAATAAGAAAGACTGTTTACCTTTCTCTGTCTTCTCAACTATGTACGATCCTTTAAATTATGGCAAGATTCTAACTTGAAACAGTGTGACTAAGCCAAACAGAAGAAAAGGAACATGAAGGAAACTGCTAAAATGGAACAGCCAGTGGTGGTGACGCATGCTTTTTATCCCAGCACTTTGGAGGTAGAGGCAGGCGGATCTCTGTGAGTTCCAGGACAGCCAGAGCTATACAAAGAAACCCTGTCTAGGAAGAAAAACAAAACAACAAAAAACCCACCAGGGAACAAAAAGCACCTTAAAACAACCAACAAGCCTAATAGTCTTAGACAGAGAATAATCTAAATTCTCAAGGTGCTACTTCAAAGGCTTGAAATCCCAAGTTTGGGGACTAAATAATAAAAAATAAAGGGTAATCCCAATTTAGTCACTCCTACAGCAGCAATGATACTTGGTCTTAAAATCAGTCATTCTAGCCAGTAAGATAAGACTCAGCAAAGTCTTCCTAAGTGTGATTGACTCCACATCTCAAGTGCTGGTACTACAGGTGTGGGCCAGCTCAAACTGCATAGTTAAATGACAGAAGCCCCATTGTAGGGGGGAAGGGGAAGATGTGTGAGAAAGCAAGATCTTCCATCTTTCAAAGTAGGATAATATAAAAAATGAAAATAAAGCCAGATATGATGGCGCACGCCTTTAATCCCAGCACTCAGGAGGAGAAGCAGGCTGTGAGTTTGAGGCCAGCCTGGTCTACAAAGTGATTCCAGGACAGCCAAGACTACAGAGAGGAAACCCTGTCTCAAAAAACTAAAAAAAAATACAAAGGGGAGGGGTAAGCAGAAGAGGAAATACGTAAAGTGTTTGGACTTCAGGTGTCCAGGTTTTACAATTAGAACCTGCATCTAAGCTGTTACTCACGTCACCTGTGGCTGAACAGTAAACCTACTCTGAGAATTACCCTAAACTCAGGCAGCATAGAGTGTAACTTGGCAAACAGGGAGTGCTTAAATTAACAATATCAGGAGTTTGCTAATTGGATTGGAAATGTTGAAGTAAATAGCAGAGAAGTATCTAAAAGTTAAAAGGAAAAGCAGGAAATGCAAATGAAAGGTAGTGGGATGAGACAGAAATCTAATATTTACATTATTATCTGGTAGCAGCACTGTCCAATGTAAGCCACTCTGTAATATTCAATGTTGCTACATTTAAAAAATTAAAAAGAAACAAGAAAAATTAATTGTAATAATATTTTATTTAATTCTATGTATCCAAAATATTATCATTTAAAACACATAATAGTTATAAACAAATTGAAATTTTAACATTCTTTTGTTTTGTATTAAGTACCTGAAATCCAACATGTTTGCACATTTACAGTGTATCTGCATTAAGACAAGCCACATAGTAACTCTTCAACCCTAAGTGGCTGGTGGCTATGATACTGGACAGTGTGCCTAACAGTAATTGATTTCAAAAACAATACTTGTCATAAGTGGGTGACAATACAGCAACAACCACTACCTGTTTACTAATGGAAGAGATGCCACCTGATACAGTAGTTTAGCCAAAACAAAAAGTATCAGCCTTTATATTCAATTCCCAATTTACAGAAATATAAAGAGCAACACAGAGTAAATGGCATTCTAAAGATGCTCACAGCAAAACTTAGGCTATGGGAAACTTAGTAAATGAACAAATGAAAACAGGGATTTCTTTTTTTTTAAACATAGAGGAAGACTCCATGACTCTAAAACTAAAAGATTTTTATAAATGAATACATAGAATGTTCTGCAATTTTCAGGGAATTAAGACTTTTTTAAAAAAAGATTATCTATTTATTATATATACAGTGCTCTGCCTGCATGTACATCTGCAGGCCAGACAAGAGCATCAGATTACATTATAGATCGTTGTGAGTCGCCATGTGGTTGCTGGCAATTAAACTCGGGACCTCTGGAAGAGCAATCAGTACTCTTAACCTCTGAGCCATCTCTTCAGCCCCCAGGAATTAAGAATTTTAATGTGATATTTGGTAGTTACGTTACCTCTTAGAAGTATGAAATATTTATGGATGAAATGATATAGCTGGAATTTTGTTCAAAATAATATGCAAACTGGAGACTGGTGTGGAAGTTTAAATAAGGTGAAAGTGGCTATGAATCAGTAGTTGCTAGGCTAGAGCATACACACATGGAGCTTTATTACACTGCTTTGTCTGCTCTTCTAAATGTTTTGTTTTCCACAGTAAGTGATTGCAAAGAAAACTATGAACCACAGAGATTAGACCAAAAAAATAAACTGGATTAAAAGAAGCTTGAAGATAAAACTATAGTTAACGACTATGATTGGCTATCACCAAGCATCCAAGCTAAGCTCAGATTAACCCCTTCAGGCCTGGGGAGAGCTTTTTCCCCCTTTTTTCTTTCTTTGTTTCTTTTCTTTCTGTCTTTATTTATTTATTTATTATTTTTAAAGATTTGTATATGTGCCTGTCTGCCAGAAGAGGGCACCATTATAAATGGTTGAGACACCATGTGGTTGCTGGGAATTGAACTCAGGACCTCTTGAAGAGCAGCCAGTGCTCTTAACCTCTGAGCCGTCTCTCCAGCCCCAAGGCCTGAGGGGAGCTTGGTTTCTTGTTTCTTATTCTTACACAACCTTAAGAGGACCATATTGGTGGTGATGCATCGTCTCCTTTCCAGCACTGATACTCTGCATAAGGACCAGGACTTTCCTTATCATCTATGCATAAACTATATAAAACCAGCCGTTTATACAGGATAAGGCTAATTTAACACACAGAAAGATTCTTAGAAAACCTAAGTCAAATTTAGCAACATGAATTCAGGACATTAGTAAATATAGCCGAAGAACTTAAGACATTAACACTTAGTAATTTTTTTCATGATTTTTGTTTTGTTTTGTTCTTTTTGGTTTTTCCAGATAGGGTTTCTCTGTGTAGCTTTGGCTGTCCTGGACTTGCTTTGTAGACCAGGCTGGCCTTGAAATCACAGCAATCCACCTGCCTCTGCCTCCCTAGTGCTGGGATTAAAGGCGTGCATCAGGCCTGGCCTCATGATTTGTTTTTTAAAAGTGCAAAACTATACAATAATATCCCATTATTCCACATTTTATTTATCATTCTTCCTTCAAGTGCAAAGAAATGAGTTCATTTATGAAGTTCCAGAGATAGCAGTCCCACAGATATAACATTTACTCTGAAGTCTATACCTACAAGAACTAAGAATAGTCAGTATCTCACTGGCCTGAAACCTGACTAGGCTCTTGATTCAGGATACTTGCTATACACCTATCAGCTTGCACTAAAATAAAGCACAAATTAAACTGGTGTATGTGTCTCATAAAAGTTTCAGGACAGATTAAAGATTAACATTAAAATTTTTGTTTTGTTTTGTTTTTTGAGACAGGGTTTCTATGTGTAGCCTTGGGTGTTCAGGACTCACTTTGTAGACCAGGCTGGCCTGGAACTCATAGAGATCTGCCTGCCTCTGCCTCCCAAGTACTGGGATTAAAGGCGTGTGTGCTACCACACCCAGCAATTATTAAAATTTTAACTTAATTATTTAACCAAATTAAGCTTGCTTATTTATTTATTTATTTGTTTGTTTGTTTGTTTATTATGCAGTGTTCTTCCTGTATGCCAGAAGAGGGCACCAGATATGGTTGTGAGCCACCCTGTGGTTGCTGAGAATTGAACTCAGGAGCAGTCAGTGCTCTTAACCTCTGAGCCATTTCTCCAGCCCTCCTCCCCTCTTTTTGTTTTTGTTTTTTTAAATTTTTTTTTATTAATTTATTCTTGGTTTTGTTTTTGAGACAGGGTTTCTCTTAAGTCTTGGCTGTCCTAGACTAGATTTCTAGACTAGCCTGGCCTTGAACCCATAGCGATCCAACCAAATTAAACTTGTAAATGCTTATTAACTATAAATTAATTGCAAATAACTCTTTCAGATTTCCCAGCATTTCAAAACAGCTAGTAAGTCAACATAACCTTTAAAATGCCCAAGTATGCTGTACACATTGCACTTTCTCACAGGCTGGGCTATCTTCTGTGATAATACAAATCAATAAAAGACATTTTAAAATCTGTAAGTGCTTGATTAATCTCCCTCACATTACAATTACCATTCCCAAAACCTTCCCGGATTTTCTAAGATTTCATTTCTTTTTTTTGTTTTTGTTTTTGTTTTTCAAGACAGAGTTTCTTTGTGCTGCCTTGGCTGTCCCGGACTCACTTTGTAGACCAAGCTGGCCTCAAACTCACAGAGACCCACCTGCTTCTGCCTCCTGAGTGCTGGGATTAAAGGTGTGCACCACCAGGTCCAGTAAGATTTAATTTCTTAGTTTTAAACTTTTAAATATTAACTGGGTAGGGGGAACTTTTATTGACACTTTATGTTCTTTTTTGGTCCCTCAATGTATAAAGAAAATTTTAAAGAAATGACATTTCATGTTTCCTACCTTAATTAAAAAAAGCTATTAATAAAAAATTATACTAATCAAAAATCAGTATTAATGTGGGTGTGTGTGTGTGTGTGTGTGTGTGTGTGTGTGAGAGAGAGAGAGAGAGAGAGAGAGAGAGAGAGAGAGAGAGAGAGAGAGAGAGGTTAACTCTGAAATGTCTGTGTATGGCTGGCTATAGGTCCCCTTAGAGCTGTATTAAATTTTATAATTAAGATTTAATAAAATATACACTAGAATCAATTAGGTAAAGAAAACTTATTTTGTGAAAATTAAATCACTTCCCAATATGATTGACAGAAACAAGCTATTCGTTTGCATCTGATTTCCAATGAAGACATTACTCAAACTGTCCAATGCTTTACTTCCAAGTGGTCCACTACAGGAGTCTTCAGGGTGTTTTAAGACTGGCTGTAGCTAGAGTTCTGACTTCCATTTGGACCCTGCTCTCCTTCACTGTTCAAATGAGGAAAAAAAAAGTTTTATGCCAATTAAAAGATTCATTTTCAACACCCTGCTAGTACTACTAATTTCTGAAGTTCATTATTCTGTGGAACAATTCTACGAAACAAAGACATTCCTGATTATAAAAAACAGGTGTAGAAAATTAAAATGCAGAAAACTAACAGTTGGTTTTATGTTTTTATTCTTCTGTAATTTTGTGTTCTCGTACATAACAAGCAGTCTGGAAGTTAGTGTCTATATACATTCAAAGACTTAAGTCAGAGTTTGGGATTTCACTATTATTACAGGTATCACTCAACATAGAGATTACAACTTCTAAACAAATTTCCTACAAAATTAAAATGTGACATGTAAAACTATTCTACTCCTTAGGAAAATCCAAATCCAAAGTGTCCTTCAAAAAAAAAAAGGGAAAAAAAAACCCTGTTGTTCAATGGCATAAATCATATGGTAATGATAACAAATCTTTATACATAAAAAATATGGTAATTTCCTGAAAAAATGCCAAATATTGAAATAAAAATAACTAAAGCTGAAAATACCAGTAACTGTGACAATAGGAGATTGCCTGATCTTGTCCAGCATCATCTTGCAGCTTCAGGCCCTGCCATTAGTGGAGAATCACTCAGGGAGCTTCTGTAAAAAACGCATCCAAAGGTCGCTGTTTGAATGACTGCCTTAAGCAGTGCCTAGTAACACTTAAAAACCATTGTCTTCTCAACTGTAACATGACGTAACCAGCAGCAGTCTATAAATGCATTAGTGCTATATAACCTTCCTAGGTAACGAACAACTCAGCTTATAGCATTTGTTTTCCTTCTCACCTTGCTTTCTTCTTTGAATGATCTGATACATTAGGAAGGCAGAAAGCCACTCAACTAAGCGAACAACAAAAACTTCTTAGCACAGGATGTTCCTCTTTGGCAAAATTATATATAACTGTGCTATCGATCATAGGACCACTCAGAAGCCAAAATTTATTATCTTTAGCATATCAGATCATCAAAAACCTTGAAAATGATTACTGAAATGTATAAAATAGAAGAATAATCATTACTGAAGGGAGAAACGACAGTCAAATAGAAAGATTTACTTTCAAGCTTTTTATCTCTGGATTTTGAATGTTTGTCTAATTCAGCTCCATTTATGTACACAGTGTGGCTGTATGTTGAGGGATACCTGTAATAGACCTCCATTGCATTGGAAAAAGTTACTAGACAGAAGAATTTATCTTAAAACCGAGACATTCTCAATTTATCAAGACAGAAATTATATAAATAAATAGAAATCAAGACATTTTAGCATAAGTTTTCAGAAAAAGGTATAAGACATTCTAAGAATACAGCAACTGAGTATACAATACAATAAAATCAAACTAGTAATGAGATGTAAAATGTACCTGTTTGGAGGTGGTTTTGGTTTCGGCATCTTACTGAGAATAGTTGCCATCTCTTTTCTCTCATCAAAATTCTTCCATTGCTCATATAGTTTTAAAATAACCCTGATTATTTCCAAAATCTAGAAGAAAATATTTAAAAAGATCTCAGTGGCAAAAACTAGCAATATATTAGTGTAAAGAACACAGATCATATTAGTATGTAAAGAACACACATGATGCAGGGCGTGGTAACACGGGTCTCAATCCCAGCACTTGGGAGAAGAGACGGGTGGATTTCTAGGCATTGGAGGCCAGCCTGATATACATAGCAAGTTCCAGACAAGGCAGGGCTATAGTGGGACCATGTGTTCAAAAAAAGAAAAGAGTACCTTCTCCATATCCACAGAAAGTTCCGCAAACCACTGCCTAGCATCTTTCTGTTGTACAACACAGGCTACATGTAGGCAAGCTAGAAAGAAAATTGAAGACAATTGTTCAAATTTACCTGCAAACATAGTCTAAGAACTATAGGTTTTCATAAAGATTGTCTTATTTTCTTATACTAATTTTTTAAAAGTGTCGTTACAATGCTGAGAAACACACACATTATATTGTATATCAATATTTTTTTTTCTTTTTTTCCCAAGACAGGGTTTCTTTGTGTACCTTTGGCTGTCCTAGACTCACTTTGTAGACTAGGCTGGCCTTGAACTAGCAGAGATTGGCCTGCCTCTGCCTCCCAAGTGCTAGGATTACAGGCGTGCACCACCACGCCCGGCGAGTATCAACATTTAATAGAACATTTATCAATTTGATGATAGAGAAAAAAACCTATAGCTACAGGATGGATCTTCATACCCTGTCTTCACTGTGTATTGGTCACAGAGAGGGTGCCTTGAGGGCGAATTTGTTACAGGAGAAACAACTCCAACCAAGAAATTAGGACAGGAAAAAATCACCTATAAAAACTAGTTCAGTTAGTCAAATCACACCCAGAAGTCTGTGACAGAAAACAAAGCACTAACAAAGCACTACCTAACCAATGCACTGCTCAGTCTTAGAAATGTTTGTTGAGGCTGGGTGTGGTGGCACTCAGGAGGCAGAGGGAGGTGAATTGCTGTGACTTGGAGGCTAGCCTGGTCTACAAAGTGAGTCCACGACAACTAAAGCTACACTGAGAAACCCTGTCTCGAAAAACCAAAAGAAAAGAAAAAGAAAAAGAAAGAAAAGTTTGTTGAGGGCACCAGGGAAACCAGGAATGTTAATCAAGCAGAAGTATTTCCTCAGAGGAGAAAATAAAACACCTGTATTCCAGGGGGGCTGGAGAGATGGCTCAGCAGTTAAGAGTACTGCCTGATTTTCCAAAGGACCCAGGCTCAATTCCCAGCATCCATAAGGCAGCCTAAAACTGTCTATAACTCCAGTGTCAGGGGCTATGACACCCTCATACAGGCATATATGCAAGCAAAACACCAATACATATTAGAAAAATAAATAAATCATTTTAAAAAACACCTGCATTCCATCCAGGAGGCTGGGAGTGCATATTGTTAATGACCTGTTGCCCTTTTCCTATCTGTAGAAGCCAACTTCATGCAGATCCCACAGAATGTCTATCCCAGACTCCCTTCCTAGACTTTTATTTTTAGCTCCCAGTTAATAGAACCCATCCTTGGAGAATATAATCTAAATTCATTTAAGCACTTATTGACCTTTGCACTACAGTCACATTTGGTTTGACAAGCTTTTAACGCTGTCATGTGCAGTAAAGGATGGTGAATAGCATCCCTGGCATCTATACCCCTAAGATGCCATCAGCATCTTATCTCACTGTGAAATCCAAGTCCATCTCTAGACATTACTGCCAAATAGTCCCTGTGAGAATGGGAAGGGAGGTTAGCTTCCATTTAGAATCACAAGCTCAGCTCAATAATATGCAGAATATAACTCTAAAAAGAATATGGAGAGGTAGGCAGATCTCTGTGAGTTTGAGGCCAGCCTGGTATACAAAGTGAGTCCAGGACAGCCAAGGCTACACAGAGAAACTGTCTTAGAAAAAAAAGAAAGAAAGAAAAAAAAGGGAGTCATGAAAATCAACAAGAAAGAAAAAAGGAACAGAACCAGTTATTTATATGACAACTAGTACCAGCAGATTTAATCCTGAATGCTGCCCCAAACAAACAAAAACACTGTTTAGATACCAAGAAAAATGATTTTAAGTGAATTAAGGGGGGAAAACCTTACCAAAAAAGGGGAAGAGGGAAATAATGCTAATTCGTGACAGTTGTAGTGCGTATTACTGGAAGCTCACATTCAAGGACTAGTCTACTACTTCATAAAAACATAAGTTATATTCAGGTGAAATTTATTTTAGGATGATCCAAGTAGGCAAAACCAGTTTAACCAATAAAGGCATACCAAATTTACATACCTAAAGCTATCATGAAGGGAGGATACAACAGACAAAGATCCGTCCTGTAGGTGTCATTCACTATCCTCCTGCAAAAATGTACATCTTATTACTAAAAGCACAGCTAGTTCCCACTATGTAACTTCTCCCAGACAGTGCCAGACTTCCCACCTTTGAACACTTACATCCCTGTTCAATTATTGAGCACAGCCACAAAAATGAAACACAGAAGCAAAACAACTGATGCAGGAATGTGACAGCGAAGAGACATATACATGACTAAATATAAAATCCATGTATTAATGAGTATATTTTCAATGTTAGAACCTCACAACAAATTAGGTATAGTAAAAGTTGTTTACATTTTTTAAAAATCAGAAGATGAAAAAGCCCTAATTTAAAATGGGATTGTAGGGCCTGGAGAGATAGCTCAACAGTTAAGAACACTGTCTGCTCTTCCAGAGGTCCTGAATTTAATTCTCAGGAACCACAAAGTGGCTCATTGGCTCATAACAATCTGTAATGTAAATCAATGCCCTCTTCTGGCATGCAGGTGTACATGCAAATAAAGCACTCATATACATTTAAAAAAAAAAAAAGGGTTAGGGTTTGTAAAGTTAGGCAAGGTGGTGCATGCCTATAATTCCAGTACTGGGAAGGCAGGGGTAGGTGAATCTCTGTGAGTTCAAGGGCAACCTGGTCTACAAAGCTAAGGCTACAGAGAAACCCAGCTTTATAAATAAATAAAGTTTGTATTACATCCATTTAAAAAGTATTATTTTAAGATTAAATTCAGTGCCCGGCATGGTGGCGCATGCCTTTAATCTTAGCACAGGAGGCAGAGGCAGGTGGAACTCTGTGAGTTCAAGGCTAGCCTGATCTATAAAGACAGTTCAGGACAGCCAGGGCAGTTATACAGAGAAACCCTGCCTCGAAAAAAGCAAAAAGACTATAATTTCTATGTAAAGTCTGGTTTTTCATACAGAACATTAATATATATAAAAGGTCTTGGGGCACTTTAAACTACTAAGCCACATGTTCAGTTGTCAGCACTCCTGTTCTAGTAACATATGAGTAACATGTGTTCTAGTTACCATGCAAGGGGAAGCAACACATCTTCTTGGCCCATGTCCTGCACATACTGGAGCAGAGGTCTATAAGGATGATACACTATCAAGCAACAATCCTAGAAACAGTTTTAAAATATGTACATATAAATACAGGTGTATTGCAACATAAAGCGTTATCATTTTCCAAATTTCAAATTAATTTCTCTATGTCATACTTGCTCCCTGTTTACCCTTTTACTCTCACACGGCCCTAGGCTACTGTAACAGTGAGGGCAGTGCTCTCTGAAATAACCTCAGTAAATTGGCTGGCACTCAGTCAGCATCAGTAACACACTGAGATGTCTTATTAGCCTATCAGTCTATAATTCTCAGCTAGAGGAGCTGAGTTCTGACAAAGGCACACTCTCTCTTTAACTGCACAAATGCACATAGTTCACAGTGCTTTAATGTTCTGGATTATTTGCTTATGATCCTTATTATAGTTACAATAAGATTACAAAAGTTTTTCCCAGTCCAAGTAAGATAAATTATTTTACAGGCTTCAGAAAGGAAATAGGTGTTGATACTCTTATATTCTATAATTTTTCCCATAACACATCATTTGGATACACTCAAATTTTAACTTCCTTTCAATACAACTTATTAATTTAAGTCTTATTGTATTATAAATAAATACATACCATTAATTCTAAAAGGTAAAATTCACATTCTAGTATCTGTTAAATGAAAAAAAATTACCCAGTAAAAATAAGCATAATTACACGAATACTCTATTTTAAATAACAACTTAAAAGATACAGATAAATTAAATTATTTATCAGTATTACATAAAATTTCTAAATCAAAAAAATAAACACAGTGGCTTAGATTAGCATTAACATTCATAATTACTAGTTTTGTTTGTTTTTTGAAACAGGGTCTGACGTGTAGACCAGGCTTCCTTCAAAGTCAGAGAGATCTGCCCTCCTGACTCTCAAGTGCTGGGAATAAAGTCATGTGCCATTCAACCTGGAAAAAAGTTACTTTTTACCATTATATAATACATTTTAAACTCTTACAGGGAAAAAGTATTATCATATATTTTGGGGGTGATGGGGTAACTTGGAATTGAACTCAAAGTCTCAAATATGCTAAGCACTTACTTTTCTACTGAGCTACTACCTCAGAATTTTTACTACTTAAAAAAAAAAAAGAAAAAAGAAAAAAAGCTTGTTTTTTAACTGTTAGAAACTTCAAATTTAAGCCAGGTATGGTGGCATATGCCAGCAGAGACAGGTAGATCTCTGAGTTTGAGGCCCGCCTGGCACAGAGCAAGACTGAGAGTTCCAAGACAGCCAGAGGTACACAGAGAAATCCTGTCATAAACAAAACAAAACAAAACATTTTTTTCCTAAGTACTTTCTTTTAAAAAAAAGATTTATTTATGTATTATTTATACAGAATTTTGCCCACATATGTGCCTGCACACCAGAAGAGGGCAATAGATCTCATTACAGATGGTTGTAAATCACCATGTGGTTGCTGGGAATTGAACTCATGACCTTTGGAAGAGCAATCAGTGCTCTTAACTGCTAAACCATCTCTCCAGCCCCATCTAAGTACTTTCTATTTGACAAATGCATAGTGTAGTGTCTATACTTAATGGAAGAAACAAATTCCTTGCAAGATGGAAAAAGGTACATCTATTAAAATATCAACAGAGGCTGGGTGTGGTGGCACACACCTTTAATCCCAACACTTGGGAGGCAGAGGCAGGTGGACTGCTCTGAGGCCAGACTGGTCTACCAAAGTGAGTCCAGGACAGCCAAGACTACACAGAGAAACCTTATCTCAAAGAAACCAAAAAATAAGATAAAAAAATAAATAAAATAAAGTATCAACAGAAACTCAGCAGGTAATTTCTCAGGAGCAGTTTTCAAATTGTTCCATTATGGTAGAGCTCGAACAGCTTTGATTCAAGAGTACAGCCAGTGACCACTGAAGCCTGGAAGTTCTGTTTTAGTTTGGAGAAGTCCCAACCTCAAGTTTATTAAAAACTTCCTAAGATGACTTAACTGGGATCCAAGATTAATAATCACTAAAATCACTATAGCTAAGTATTACCAGAAAAATATGCAGAGAGAAGCCACTGAGAGTTAATGTAAAATAATGTCTATATTTTGTAATACTTGAAACTCCCATTTCTAAGAGACTCTGGTTTGTTTATTCTAATATAATTGTAGTTAGTTAATACAGAGTGCTACGTAATATACTTACATGATTCATCCTGTAAGGAAATTCCTTTGGAAAGGCATATGAAAATCTAGTTTTTACTATAAGAAACAAGACAAAACAATTAAAACCAAGAAAATATCAACATGAATTTATTCAAAATTTCTTTAATACAATCCAAAAGTATTAGAAGGTATGGTGTATTATCTCAGTTGGAGCTCTGAGAAATGCAGATCTAGAGCTTTGTTTCCAGAGAGAACAAAGATTGAGTGGTAGGAAGCACACTTGCCTATACAATTGTAGAGTTTTAATTTTATGCTAAAAAAGAAAAGGTTCTTGTTGGAAAGGTGCCATGGGAATATAGGAGAGAGGAAGATTGGAAAGGTAAAGGAAAAGGGATGCGGCAGGGGAGGGGAAAGGACAAGAAAGGGAAGGGAAGGAGAAAAAAGGAGAGGATAAAGAAAAGAAAAGGGGGCCTGGCGGTGGTGGAGCAGGACTTTAATTCCAGCACTTGAGAGGCAGAAGCAGGCAGTCTCCGTGAGTTCGAGGCCAGCCTGGTCTACAGAGCGAGTTCCAGGACAGCCAGAGCTGTTACACAGAGAACCCCTTTCTTGAAAAACCAAAACAAACAAACAAAAAAAACGGCTTCTGCTGCTTTTTTAAAAATTAAAAGACTGGGCTGGAGAGATGAGCTGGCTCAGCGGTTGGGAGCACTGACTGTTCTTCCAGAGGACCAGGATTCAATTCCCAGCACACACATGGCAGCTCACAACTGTCAGTAAATCCAAAATCTGATACCCACAGAATACAAGGCACATAAAATAAAAATAAATAAATTACTAAAAAAAAAAAAAATTAAAAGACTGAAAAAAATCACTAGATTCTGTCATCTCTAAAATTTTTTCAACTCTACAGTGGTATTTTTCTGTTTATCTGTAAGTTAGCTTAAAATGAACACAGGACACATACATATTAACTTATAAAAAGTTGAGAAGGAAATGTTAGGATAATATGCCAAAAAGTTAGCAGTAATTATCTGAGACTATAAAAATTGTATTTTAACTAACTGATACTTTCAGAACTTAGATGTTTTTCCTTTCTTTTCTATTCTTTTTTTTTTTTTTTTTTTTTGCCAAAAGACATAAACAAATAAATTTATTTATTTATTTAGTTTTTTGAGACAAGGTCTCATTATATAGCCTTGGCTAGCATGAAACCTGCTATGTAGGCCAGGCTAGCCTCAAGGTCATATAGATCTGCTGGCCTCTGTCTTATGCTGGTATTAAAGGCACGCACTACTGCACCTCACCAAAGCATATATTTTAGAGAAATTGTCAACACACATGCAAAGTGTCTAGGTGATTTTCTTATACTACATAGTTACTATTTGTATTCACTAATAAAGTGTAAATGAAAAACCATTCTTAACTATCTCAAGAAGTCATGAGTTACCTATACTTAAGTACTATTGAGAAAATTGTATTTAAGTCATTAAGTTACAATATTTAAACTAATTAGGGTTATCAACTGGCAGCTTCGGCAGCTTCAGCAGCTCTAGTTTATAATACCTTCCACTGGTACAAGTGACTTCCTTCCTTCAAAGTAAGAGGAATTCTGTGCATTTTATGTATTTCATTTTCAAAAAGGGTATTTTATAAATTAGGTACTCTATGGTGAATTAAGGCAACATCTGGCAAGATCTGAAGCCTGGAACTATTTAAACTTGACATTAGGAAATTCATTTGAAAATGTTCCTATTGCTGGTTGTGGTGGCACATGCTATTAGGATTTGCTGAGGAGGCTGAGGCAGGAGGATCACAAGTTCAAGGCCAGCCTGGGCTACAAATTGTTTTGGTTGTTCTTACTCTATGTAGTTTATTTTGTATATGTGTAATAATCTAAATTTAAACATAAAAAATATTTTAAAAAATTAAAAAAAGAAAATGTTCCTATTAAGGTTTCTGGGTTTTACAATTCCTTTCAATTTAAGCAGGGTATAAAGTATACAGATAAGATAGGTTCCTACTAATGGCAGAGAATCAACAAGGTAAAATAATGTCTGTACAGGACTGGCATAGTGGGGCACACCATTAATCTCAGCACTTGGAGGGGCAGGTGGATCTTTCTCAGTGTGAGGCCATCCTGGTCTACATAGTCAGATCCTGTTTCAAAAAAAAAATTTGTACCAAAAAAAAGGTTATGTGGTGTGTGGTGTGTGGGGTAGTGGTGGTCATTTTAGCATGAAGTGGAGCAGAAGCTGACAGTAGAAAGCGAATCTAATCTCAGTAGAGGTGGTAGGTGTACAAGCCCAGGCCTTGCCACAGGCCTAGAAGTGATGGAAGTAGCAAATTACATGCAGAATTCTCTGAAGCTATGAGCCAAAAATAAATCCTTCCTTTAAAACTGCTTCACTCAGTATTTTTTACAGCATGAAAACATCTAACTACTGTCTTTTTTGAGACAGAGTCTCATTTTGTAGCCCTGGATGTCCTGGAACTAGCCCTGTAGCCTAAGCTGGCCTTGAACTCACAAAGATCCACCGCCTCTGCCTCCTAAGTGCTGGGATTAATGGTATGTGCCACCACACCTGATCACTGCTGTCTTAAAATGATGTGGGAAACATACAGGGATGGGTAGAGAGATGGCTCCATGGTTAAGAACACTTACTATTCTTGCAGAGGACCCAGGTTTGGTTCCTAGCATCCACATGGCCACCACTATTATTATTAATCCAGTTCTAGGGATACAATCCTCTCTTTTTTTTACCTCCACAGCACAAGCATGGTGCACATGCAAACTATTTATACACATAAATAAATCTTAAAAGGAAAAAGAGGGCTGGGTGGTGGTGGCACAGGAGAGGCAGGCCGATTTCTGTGTGTTCTAGGCCAGTCTGGTGTACAAAACAAGTCCAGGACAGCAAAGGATATACAGAGAAACCCTATCTTGAAAAAAAAAAAAAAGAAAGAAAAAGAAAAAGGTATAGGCATACAGAGGCCCATAGGGGAAAATGTCATAAAAGCCAAAATAAGGAAGCCAGAAGGAAAACCAAACTTGGTGTCTTTATTTTTGGGCCTTTAGCATCTAGCACTTTAAGAAAACCCCATTTTGTTTAAATATCAAATCTGGCATTTTGTTACAACCCTACTAAAGGCAGAGCAAGGCACTGTTCACTATGCTGTATATACTAACTGGTTCTATCCTTACAGATGAGAAAATACATGAAATGTTTCCAGAAAACAATATGGAGAGAGATGTATGGCAATACTAAACTTTTCTTGCAAGCCTCTTCCCTAGATGTAATCTAGGGAGATGGTCTCAGCTGTTGAGAAACTACACTCATTAGAAACCAGAGTTTGGGTCCCCAGTCACATAAATTATTACACATGTGGCAATCCATCTGTAATTCCAGCATCAGAAAGCAGAGACAGAAGATTCCTCAGAGCAAGCTGGCTAGTGGTGAGGCCAGTCATATTAGCAAGCTCTGGGTTGATTTCAGAGACCCTGCCTCAACAAGTAAGGTGGAAAAGAAATGAAGACCTCAGGTCTTGACACTGTAAGCATATACAAGTTTATCGGTGTCTACCACATACAAATACGCTGCATACACAGCAAACCACACAGACCCACCCACCTACACATGAAAATTTTAAAAATTGAGATATAACTTGGGAAAGATGGTGGGTGATGTCAGTACTTAGGAGCTGAGGCAAGAGAGCTACCATAAGCTCCAGGTCAGGGTTACACAGTGATTCTGTCTCATAAGTCCAGAAACAAACAAACCTAAGGCCAAGAGGAAAAGCAACTTGTTAAAAGCTTATATAACTGGATAAGGATGAACACAACTACAAAGAGCCAGAAATGAGGTAAAAGTCAGCTCACTAAGACTAGAGATGGCTCAGCAGTTAAGATCACTTTTCCAGAGGACTAGGCAGTTCACAACCCTCTGTAATTCCAGCTACAGGGGACTAATGCCTCTGGCCTCCTTGGACACCTATACTCACATGCATATCCACATGCACACCACATCCACACATAATTAAAAACAAATCGTTAAAAATATAAGAGTTGCTAGATTGATGATGGAAGTTTTTAATTCCAGCATTCAGGAGGCAGATCTCTGTGAGTTCCAGGTCAGCCAGGGCTACACAGTGACAGCCTGCCTCAAAAAACAAACAAATATTAGCTCAGCTGGCTTACTACAGTCAGCATTCTGTACCATACTTTTCAACTTGAAGGTTAATTCCCATCAATACAACTCACTTTTTACTACTAAAAAGCATTGTCTTAAGCCAAGTATGGCGGCGCACAGGTGTAGTCTCAGCTGGAGGCTAACCACCCTCCTTGGTAGGCAGAAGCTAGAGGAGCCGAAGCTTCAGATGGGACTGGGTCTCAAAAACAAAACAAAACTCACAAAACTCCCAAAACAACAACAACAACAACAAACCAAAAAAGTTAATGCCATAACGAATGTAAAAACTTTTTAGAGATAGTCCAGCCCAGGTTGGCCCAAACTATGTGGGGGAGGCTACCCTTGAACTCCTAATCCTTTACCTCGTAAGCACTGAGATCACAGGATATCACAACATCAAAAAAATCAAGTTCTTCTCAAACATTTTTTTTTCCTGTCAAATATGCTAATGATAAAAAGAATTCTCTGGAGCTGTTATTCACCTACATGCGGTTCATAAAAAACAAAAGCAAAATCTGTATGTTACAGAGCTTTTTCCGATTTCATCCTTAAAGCAGAAGATGCTTTGCACTTACATACAGAAGTAGTAGCAGCGATCAATCTTGTATTTGAGACGACACCAAATTCCTAGAGAAAAGTGAATGAGATCAAGTACTTATTACCCCCTCCCCCCAATTAAAGATATCTGAGATCTATCCAAAACAGTGTTTACAGTCTATTCAGTCCTTACCTATTTAATCTATGAAGTATTTACATTTCTAAATGTATTACCTTTCCTTAAAATTTCAATAATTTGGGTTGGAGATATTGCCTGCCAAGAATATGCAAGGCCCTGGGTTCCATCCTTAGCACAATTAACCAACCAACCAGTCAGTCAAGAAACAAATGCTGCCATTACTCAAAAGACCATACAAACACCCACCTTTCTAAATAATGAAACAGTTATAATGGAATATAAGGTTTCATTTCTTTTTCAATCTAATATACTACCCCTATAAAATAAATAAAATGTATCATGTAATTTACTTTAAATATACTCTTATTTAATTTCAAATAAACCACTTAAGATTTCTAAACCATTAGTTCGTCCCTTATTTAACAAATTAAAAACAATTCAAATGCCTTCTATTAAAAATATGTAGTCCAAACTGGGCATGGTGGTGCACACCTTTAATCCAAGCACTTGGGAGGCAGAGGCAGGTGGATCTCTGTGAGTTCAAGACCAGCCTGGTCTACAAAGTGAGTCTAGGACAGCCAGGGCTGTTACAGAGAAACTCTGTCTTTAAAAACCTTAAAAAAAAAAAAAAAAAAAAAAAAAAAAGAAGAAGAAGAAGAAAAAGGAAAAAAGTAGCCTAAAACCTTATCTCTCTCTCTCTCTCTCTCTCTCTGTGTGTGTGTGTGTGTGTGTGTGTGTGTGTGTGTGTGTGTGTGTGTGTGTGTGTGTGTTTAAACTTCAAAATCTAATAATGTTAAACATGATTTTGTAGCCAGGCATGGAGGCACAAACTTATAATCCCAGCACTCTGGGAGGCAGAGGCAGGGGGATCTCTGAGTTAGAGGCCAGCCTCATCTACAAAGCTAGTCCACAACAGTCAAGGCTACACAGAGAAACCCTGTCTCAAAAGAAAAATTGGTCATAGTTTGAGATAAAATATAATGTAACAGAATGAGAGGGGCAATCAAGAAGTGGTCTGCAATTGATTCCTGCTGGCAAAAGGAGAATCAGTTTTTCCCATGGAGTGACTGATTATACACTTGAAGGCAGCCCAGGAGTAGTTGGCCAAAACAAAAATGCACACCATGGTTTTTATTGTTATCTTGGTTTCTTTGCAGGCTTTTTAATTCTTACTGGCTTTTCATTTGTTTCAATTTTTATGTTTTTGGTTTTAGGTTTTGCTTTGCTTGAGAGAGAGAAAAAAGAACACAAAGTTGGGTGAGTAAGGGAAGAGGATCTTGGAAAAATTGGAGAAGTGGGGAAAATATGATTGATCAAAATATATTGTATGAAAAAAAATTAAGAAAAAAAGTAGTTCAATAACCAAACCTGAAAATACACCTCACCTACCAGACCTCAATATCCAAAAATAGCCTCTACACACACCCAGTCCTAAGGACTGAAATCAGGCCATGGAAACTAGGTAAGCACTCTATCTGACCTCCATAACTACATTTATTCAAATTTTATCTCAAGAGTTAACACAAGTTCCTAGAAATTTAGTATTTCTAATATAGTCAATTTTGTTTACTTAGGAGATAATTTTTAAAAATGTCATGGATGCTTCTAAATCAAAATGAACACAAATACAAACTTACTAGGTTAAAGTAATACCCAATTCACACAGATACAATTACTGTTCTAAGGTCATGACCTAAGAATAGAAACAATAGACTAGGCACTGTGTGGATCAGTTAAGGAAAGCAGCCTGCTCTTAGACTCTGCTACTATCTGTATTTTGGCTGCAAGATAAGCTTTGTCTAACATATTAAAACTCAGTTGCCGGTCCAAGTCCTTACCTGTCTTCTCTCTTACCCTCTGCGCCCCCACTTATGCACGGTTTTCCTTGCTAAAGTCTACAGAGCTATAGCCTTTCCTACCCTTTCCCTTTCCCATATGGCTTGTTACCGAGACGACAGGAGTAAAGAAAAAGCACACGGGCAAGAAGCAGAGACATTCTCAAGCTACAGTAGACAAGCTGTGGTTCTTAACACAGCTTAGCACCAAACAATGTCTTTTTTGTTGTGGTTGCTTCAGGACAGGGTCTCATTGTCTTTAAAAAGTGTAGCTCTGGGGCCTGGAGAGATGGCTCAGTGGTTAAGAGTACTGACTGCTCTTCCAAAGGACCCTGGTTCAATTCCCAGCGCCCACATGGCAGCTCACAACTGTCTGTAACTCCAAGATCTGACACCCTTACACCAGCACACATAAATTAAACAAAATATTTTAAAATATTAAAAATATTAAAAAAAAAAAAAAAAAAGCGTAGCTCTGGCTGTCCTGGAACTCATAATTTACTATGTGATACATGCTGGCCTTGAACTTATAGAGATCCAACTGCCTCTACCTCCCAGATGCTGGGATTAAAGGCACACCATACCTAGTCAAACAATGTCTTTTAAAGATAGCAAAGCAGTGAGATGACAAGCTGGACAGAGCCCTGGCCCTGTCGTCACTATGTGTATGACTGCTGCCCTCTCATTTATAAAATGGGAGTTGTAAGGGTTACAGCTCTGAGGGGAAAGGCTTCTCCATAGAGGTGTTGCAGTACTGATAAGCAAAGTCCCCTCTTGGGAGGAGTTACAGCATGGAGGAAGGTGGTTTCCTGGTGTTGCAATTCTGAAGGAAAAGCATCCTGGCAGTCAGAACAAGAAAAAAGTCACACTGCATAACAAGCCTCACACAAGATATTTATTGGGAAAGATAAGGTGGTTGCCTCTGCTCTGGAAAGAAGCAGCGGGGAACTGAGCAGAAGGCAAGCTTTGTATGGGGTTTCGTGTGTGTGTGGTCAGTCAGTCTGTCTGTCTGTCTACCTGTATGCACGGTACCAGGGTGGCATGGTCTTGGGGCAGGCTCGTGAAATTGATGGGTTTTAGTGCTCAGGGATTGGTGGGATTCTTTTTCTTGACCTTAGTCTCCAGCTTGTGCTCAAGTCAGGGTGTTCTCTTCTTGGCCCTTTTTCTCTACAGGGATACTACTGCTGTATCCAGTTACAGGATTAAATTGGAATTTGTAAAGGATCTCATTAAATAACCTGATACACAGTAAGTGCCGTATTTATTAAATAAAAACATAAAAATATTTGCAAGATGTATATATTATTTTATATAAATTATCATCTATGATTATCCATAAAAAGGCAATGTTAAAGAAAAGATTAACCATACACAGCGACTATACTTTGATGAAGAACAGAAAATTGTTTTATACCTCTACTTTGGATGCCAGAAAAACACAGGTAGGAGCCATTAATACAGGATCTATACTTTTCAGAGAATACCTACAATATGATTAGACAAGAGTTAAACGATGATTGTTTAGAAAACACATCGGGGGGAGGGGGAATCATAACTCTACAGCAGGCAAGTGCTTCACTTATTTATGGCACATAGAAATTAGAAGAGAATTTCAACTAGGCATAACAGAAAAATAAAACAGCCATACCTGGCATAGAATCTCTTGAAATAGACTGTAGCAGTAGCAATAACTTGTTGTCTTAATTTAAGATGTTCACCTAATGCTTGGATAACTAAAAAGGAAACAACAAAATTTATTTTTATTTTATTTTATTATTTTTTTTGAAACAACAAATTTTAAATGCATCATCTGGCATCACTATAACAACACTATTAACACTAACTTTTAATAGTAACTTCTATGCGTTGGAATAATGATCATTCACCCCTCGGCACACTCTGACACCCTATCAACCACAGCAGTCTAAGACTTGTACATGTAGCAATATGCATAAACAAGAAAAAGAAACTGCCTACAAGTTATCCTTGCAATAAGGAGGCTGAATATTAAATATTCTTCCTTTACTACATATTTTAATGATTTTCGTATTACCTATAGAAATAGCTTTAAAGATTAAGATAGATATTGTTATTTCACCAAGAAATCCATAGTTAACCTTTGATACACAAGAAAGGTAGGTTTGCGAAGAGTGACAGAGCTAAAGATCAGGAGACATGAGAGAGGCGTGGTGGTGCACACCTGTAATCCCAGCACTCAGGTAGGAGAGGCAGGCTGATCACTATGAGTTGGAGGCCAGCCTGGTCCACAAAGCTAGTCTAGGACAGCCAGGGCGACACAGAGAAAGCCTGTCTCAAAATACCAAAAAAAGAAAAAAAGAAAAAGGTCAGGAGACAGGACTGGAGATACTGCTCAGGAGTTGAAAGCACTACCTACTGTTGCAGAAGACCTGGGTTCTATTCCCAACACCTACATGGTGGCTCAAAACCATCTGTAACTCCAGTCCCTGGGGATCCAAATCTCCTTAGCATCAGGCACAGCATACAGCACACAGATACAAGCAAAATGCCCATATACATAAAATAAGTAAATAAAAACAAAACCAAAACAAACAATGCCCCCAAAACAGGCAACAAAGCTATCCCAGACATAGTAAAGGTCTCTTGGATGAATCTCCTTGCTAATGCAAAATTATAAGGTAAAAATGACAACTATAGGATTTAATTTAAAGAATCATTTATTCTTTAACTATTTTGCTTTTGCCAGCCTCAAAATGGGCCGGACTAGAAATGCCTAAGGAGCATTTATGTGCTTATGATACATAAGGTGCAGTAAGTGTCACCCAGAACAATCAAATGATAAATACAGAAATAAAAGCTGTAACTATAGACTGTAACAAGCCATTGAAAATTACCACAGAAAATAGTCTCAATATATTACTTCAACCAGTGTAAAAGTTTACCATTTGTAAAAAATATTTGTAATTTCCAATATTCTTCTTCTGAGAGAAACTTTAAGTCCTTCTGGCGCTCCTTCAACAGATCTTGTTTATCCAAAATCCACTGCAAACTAGAAAAAGTAAAGATGTTAAAACATGGTATAGAAAGCAAACAAGCAAAAGCACATAAAACACTAAGATTTAACAAGCTGGTCATATTCTAAGAGGTACTTTTTTGTTTGCTTGTTTGTTTTGTTTTTTGAAACAGAGTTTCTCTGTGTAGGCCTGGCTGTCCTTGATCTACAGATTGAGACTCAGCCTGGCCTCAGTCTCACAGAGATCAGCCCTTCCCAGTCACCACCAAGTGCTAGGATTAAAGGCATGCAGTACAATCCCCAGCTCCTCCTTAATAGACAGTGTGTGGCTGGGAATGTAGCTCAGGGGTAGATAGAGCACTAGCCTACCCCTGAAACTCTAGCATTAATTCTTCTAAATAGGTCTCTAAAATACTGCCTAAATTATATTCAACAATGAAATGCTTGAGTTCTTCAATACATGTTCACCTATTCCAAGTAAAATTCTGCCTCAGAAATTATACATTTTTTTCTAATGAAATACCTTTTTTTCAATCAGCATTTTCACCACCACCCCAAAGTTTCACAGTCTTGCTGGACCAATGTAATCCTTTTGGTTTTTGACGCTAGTTGTGACTGCTTTGCCAACTATCTTCAAATAATTCTGTCAGCCCACTTGACTCTCATTCTGTCTAGTCAACGAATAAGGATGCTGTGGACGCCATTTTAAACTCTCATTTAAGTTATTTATCAGATTTCTCTAGCTTTTCAGCAGCCTACCTGCAGCTCAAACAAGATCCTTTGAGGAAGAAACTGGAGAACTTGAGGGTAAAGAAACTTGATGTTTTCAAAGATTCTCTACCTCTTTCTGGATTTCCTTCAGACTGTCATTTGTACAAAGTACCAGCACCAAAGTACCCTTTATGGTAAGGCCCATCCTTAAAGACAGACTCTTACCATGTGCAAGGACATACCATTGTCTGTGTTACATCACTGAGACAATCAAGGCAGTATCCGAGTGCCAGAATTAAGTACAGGCCCAAATTTAATCCCACTGTATTTCAACTTTAACTAAAACATCTGGGGGGGGGGGGGAGCAACATAAAATAATGCCCCATAGTGACGCGTCACTAGCCATTTCATCTCCCCAAAATCATTCTGTAGCAAGGGAAAACATGCTTCCCAGAAATAGGTTTCCAAATTCACCTTTTTCTTCTTTGTTCTTGGGCAAAGAGGAAAAAGAGCCAACCCAATTCACAGAATTAAAAATTTGTTTTTCTCTTCCCACTAAAATGTACTTGAACTTAATGTCTTTATCAAGTCCTGTTCAGCTTTTATGTATTTAGTGGAAAGCCTGCTCAATGCTTAGCCCAATCACACAACTTAGTGCATGTTAGCCAAATGCATTTAGAGACAAATGTCTTTAGATTTACTTTAGCTCTTCCATGGTCACTGAAAGACATCAAAACTTATTCATTTAAATGGTTAAAGGAAGAGACAAAATCTGGAAAACACACACCTTTAAAACAAAATATAAGACACTGGCTAGTAGAGTGAAAATGGATACATTTTGAGAGTACCTGCACTCTCAGATTCTAGGGACATAAAAGTCAGTCTAGGAGATGGCAAATGTTGGTGCACGCCTTTAATCCCAGCACTCGGAAGGCAAAGGTAGGAGGATCTCTGTAAATTCGAGGCCATCTTGATCTACTGAGTTCTAGGACGGACAAGGCTACACAGAGATACCCTGACTCCAGAAGGGCGGGGGAGGGAGGAGTCAATCCAGATAGAGCCAGGAAACAGCAGATAGAAACAAGCGTGACTCACTCCCCTCCTCAGAGTAAATAAATATCAAATCTACAAGTAAGGCAAATGACAAGAGATTATAATGTCATTGCTACGACAAAACCAGCAAAAGAAAGCCATACACATCAGAAACAGGCAACCTCACAGTGCTACAATGGGTCAGTTGCCCTTGCCTGTGCCCACTTACCTAAGCCCAAAATTAAAAATAAAACCGGCTCGGTCTTCTCGGAGACTTGGACCTCTTACCTTTTTCTGACCCATCCTTCCAGCCCAGCTCCCGAAAATCCCGCTGGGCGAAGAGGGAAGGCCCGTAAGCAAGTACTTTCTTTACACTTGGGACCCCCGGCTTCTCAGGGAGGGCTCACCCCCACTGCACCAGCGAGCGACCAGGATGGAAACCCCGAGGGAAAGGCAGGCCCGGTCCTCCCCGTGCCCAAGAACCGGTCCCACGCGAGAAAATGGAACCTCACTTACTAGTGGGAGCTCTGCCAGAAGTTCCCTGCCATGGAATACTGCTTGGCCTGATACAAAAGCACCAGCCGGTAAAGCGGCCAGCGGAGCAACCATAGACCCAATGCAGAGGACCGTGCTCCTCAACCAGACTGGCTGGACTGAACTCCACAGCAACCGCAGCCGGAGGAAGAGAACAGCATCCCTGTTGCCTTGACGCCGGTCGACAACAATGAACTGCGTACACCGGTTCCGCCCGACAAAAGTTCCGGCCCCGTCCTAGTAGCGGAGGAAGCAAGCAAACACGCGACTGCCAATGGGAGAGTTGAGACAGGTGACCGGAAGTAGAATAAACAGAGGCGGAACCTTTCCCGAAAGATTTCTTGCGAGTTCCGCCTTTGAGCAAATACATCACGGTTTACTGGTCTAGTACAGTTTTCATTTGGTTCCATTTAGGGACCTTGTTAATCCACCTTCTAGGCCTTCAAAAATAGCACTATGGCCAGATGTGGTGGTGCACGCCTTTTATCCCAGCGCTCGGGAGGCAGGGGCAGGCGGATTACTGTGAGTTCGAGGCCAGCCTGGTCTACAAAGTGAGCCCAGAAAAGCCAAGGCTACATAGAGAAACCCCATCTCGAAAAACCAACCCCCGCCCCAAAAGCACCCCAGCATTTGTAAGAAACCATGACATTAAACAACTGCTCTCTTTCCTAGGACTGAAAGGAGAAATCAATGAAAATATTTTTAGCCTTACAATCTAAGTGCTCTCAGTGAAGTTCCTGCCGGCATTAAGTCTAATTTGTTTATGGGTTTTAGTATGGTAAGGGTAGAATTTCTAGTACAGTCAGAACTGTCTGTTTGTACACTGAAAAACATATGTGAGCATATGGTTGCACATCTAGCAACACTTACACACCCCTAATTGATATATCGCAAAATACAATAATTTAACTTTAAATAATGAGATAATACCTATTGTTTCTATTATCATTGTAACATTGCATTTAGTATGCAGTTCTGTGGCTGAGATAGGAACATTAGGGGTTTCCAGCCAGTCCTTGCTTCGTGCTGAGACCCTGTCTGGGGTAGGGGCAGGGGTTGGTGCTAGGGGAGCAGGTCAAGGGGATGCAGTGCTTGCTACTGCCCCGAAAGCCCTGGGTAAAAATTCTCAGCAATATATGAATGGTAAGATCATTCATCTGCAGTTTCATCATTTTAGGACAGTCTAGGATACTTGAGAATCTGTCTGATTTTTAAAGTTTTAATTTCAATATAAAAATGTCTCAGGCTGAGCCCGGTGGTGCATGTTTTTTTTTTTTTTTTTTTTTTTTTTTTTTTTTTTTTTTTGTTTTTCGAGACAGGGTTTCTCTGTGTAGCTTTGGCCATCCTGGACTCACTTTGTAGACCAGGCTGGCCTCGAACTCACAGCAATCTGCCTGCCTCTGCCTCCCGAGTGCTGGGATTAAAGGCGTGTGCCACCACGCCCGGCCTGGTGCACGCTTTTAATCCCAGCACTCTGGGAGGCAGAGACAAGCAAGATCTCTGATTTCAAGGCCAGCTTGGTCTACACAGATCGAGTCCCAGGATAGTTAGGACTACAAAGAGAAACTCTGTCTCCACAAAACCAAAACAAAAAACCCCCTTAACAGCAAACCACCAAACTCTTCCCCCGACCCTGCCAGTCTCTAAATGATTGGGCACACCTGAAAAGTATTCAGGAATTCTGAAGCAGGTAACACAAGTGTTTTTCCCTCATTGGGTGGAGACCAACTGAGGTGTGGAACTGAGTGAAAATTATTTTTTCAAGTAAAACTAGTATGCCAGCTATAAAAAGATGTTTTAAAATTGGATCCACTTGTGCATACACACAATTAGCCTGTGAAATAAATTTATTTATGAATTTGGATGTGCTAGACTAGGCTACATTGCCAAACCATCTCTCCACTCTCACCCCAGATATCCCCAATTTAGCATAAAAATGCATGTCATTCTCATGAAGTTCCCTAAAGCTGGCTAGTTCTTCATGCTTGCCCTCTAGATCTCCAGAGAACTAGAGTGTTTCTATTTCCCAACTATTCATCTCAAGGTTTCTTGCTTCCAAGACCAAAATCATTGTGTGTGTGTGTGTGTGTGTGTCCCTCTCTCTCCTGTCTCTCTCTCCTGTCTCTCTCTCTCTCTCTCTCTCTCTCTCTCTCTCTCCTCCTCCTCCACTCTCTCTCCTCCTCTCTCTCTCTCCTCCCTCTCGCTCCTCTCTATCCCTCTTCTCTCCCTCATCTCTCTCTCTCTCTCTCTCTCTCTCTCTCTCTCTCTCTCTCTCTCTCTCTCTCTCTCTCTCTCTCTTCAGAACAGGGTCTCTCTGTGTAACCCTGGCTGTCCTCAACTCACTTTGTAGACCAGGCTGACCTCCAACTCACAGAGATCCACCTGCCTCTGCCTCCCAAGTGCTAGAATTAAAGGCGTGCACCATCACTCACTGCCTGGCTCAAAATCTTTTTGGGTAGAGCATAGAGGACTCAAACTAGCTCTTGAGTTAACTAGTATTAAGCATCTTTTCTTTTTTAAAAAAATGTATCTATTTATTATGCATACAATGTTCTGCCTTTTTGTGTGCCTGCCTGCCAAGAGAGGGCACCAGATTTCATTATAAATGGTTATGAGCCACCTTGTGGTTGCTGGGAATTGAACTCAGGACCTCTAGGAAGAATAGCCAGTGCCCTTAGCCTTTGAGCCACCTCTCTAGCCACATTTGAGAGCCTTGAAATAGAAACAACACTGTCAATTCTAATGACCTACTGACCACAATACCACCTACATGACTCCAACTTAATTGCCAAGGTGCCGAAAAATGTTGAGGAGCATGTAATATATTTGTGAACACTACTGTTTGTTTCACTGCAAATCATCACATTTTTAAAAAAGTGTCTTAAAAACACTATCACCCAAGCCACAGGCTGCATCATAAAAGTTTAAAATTTTTTCAACTCTCTCTTTTTTTTTCTTTTTGTTTTGTCAGTCCTGCATAAGGATTCTGTAACAAACTCTTATTACTAATGTTTTATGTGATTCTATGACATTTATTATCATTATTTTTTTTTTCTTTTTCAGTCAGGATCCCACTATGTAGCTATGGCTGCCCTGGAACTCACATATAGACTAGGTTGGCCTCAAACTCATAAAGATGTGCCTGCCTCTTTCTCCTGAGTGCTGGGATTAAAAGTGTGAACCAACAGCTGTGTGAGGTAGTGCATGCTTACAATCCCAGCACTCTGGGAGGCAGAGGCAGGTGAGTCTCTGTTAGTTCAAGGCTAGCCTGGTCTACACAGTGAATCCAGGACACTGTGAAGTCAAATGTTCTGATTTGCTTCTGTGTTGCTGAGATAAAAATACTGACCAAATGCTTCCCTGATCTCTGTATAACTCAGCCATTTTCAGCTCCTGTAGTCTCCTGGCCACCACTCTTGGTTCCAGCTCTCCTAGGTTCTTGGCTTCTGGCTCTCTCCCCTCTCTGCTCTTTCCTTTCACACATGGCTGTGTTAAGTCTGCCAGCCATGTTCACTTTGGATTCTTCCAGACAGCTCGGCCTATGCTCTCTCTCATATCTACAATAAATTCACTCCTTAGCCATACCTGGGAGTGGCATGTCCTCATTTCTTTCTTTCTTTTTTTTTTTTGCCCAGGAAGGGGTACTGTAGATGTCCCTTTTAGGGCTGAGTATTCAACAACAACTTTTTTCTCTGCACATTGGTCAATTAATTATAGGTCTCTGCAGTAACCTCTGTCCACTGCAAAATAAGGTTTCTCTGGCCAGAGAGCAGCACTGATCTATAGGCATGAACATAAATATTTAGAAGGTGGTTTGATAGGAACAGCATGCCCATTTAAGCTAATTTTACTTAAGGATACCATGTTGGAACAGAGTGAGCTAAAAAAATCCATATAGGTGGTATGTTTCAAACAATCCATACAGATGGTAAGTTTCAAACCTTGGACAAATAAAGAATAAGCAAACAAAAAACTTGGTCTGCAAAATGGCACAGTGGAAAAAAGCATTTTTGTGTAAGCCTGATGGTCTAAGCTATAGAAAAGAAAATCTGAGACCCACCTACCTCTGCTTCCAGAATGCTGGGATTAAAGTTGCATGCCATCCTACTTGGCTCACTTTTAGCTTCTATTACACAAGAAAGCCTGGATTACAATACAGATCACAAAGAACTTTGTTTTAGTAATAGTGTGCTGCCTTGATACAGAAACTATCTGCTCTGTCTGATACTGGTAAAGCAATTATACTTTGCAGTGAACGATAATTTATTGTGTTGATTTGCAATGTAAAAGCTTAAATCATTCCATTATCACTTGTTCTGCTCTCTAGTCCTAACTTTGGAGTGACCAGAATGTATGTTTGTGGGGATGTTAGTGTTCAGTTTTGGGAATCAATTAGATGGGAACAGACTTTGGCAAACAACACACACACACACACACACACACACACACACACACACACACACACACACACATTCAATAAGAAATTTTAGGAGAGGCTATAAAGATGACTTCAAAGTTAAAAGTGTTTGTGGCTCTTTCAGAGGAGTAGAGTTAGTTCCCAGAACACACACCAGATAGCTTACAACCACCTGCAATGGCCAGCTCCAGGCTAGCCCCCATGGACACCTGCATGCACTGTGCATGCCTGCAAACACACACACACACACACACACACATGCACACACACACCGATACATAAATAGTTAAATTAAATGATAACTTTGTTAAAATATGATTTCATTACAGGATTTACCCCTCCCTCTGTCCCTCCTCTAGTGGGCTGGCAGTCTGGTTAGTTCCTAATTCTATGTAGTATAGAGTCAGGGGTCTAAGCATAACAAGCAACCCTGGCTGGTTTCTGGCTGGGAATAATTAATGAAGCTGTGAACCTTATCAAGAGTGGAAAATATGGATGAGATACTACAGCTTTATGGACAATGGAGGTGGGACTCTAGCCCCGGTATGATAAATGCTTGGAAGGGGAGAGTTAGTTGAGGCCTCGGCATGGGTAGGAGATCTTTGTTGGAACCCGAAGGTGCAGAAGCCCTGGGGGGGGCACATTTTTTATGGATAGTAAATCTATCTCCAGAGTCCCTTCCTGTGGCACAGAGTGATTCTCCAGGTTCCCTTGCTTCCTGAAGGCCAGTGTCTTAGTTAGGGTTTCTATTTCTATGAAGAGACACCATGGTCACCATAATTCTTATAAGCACAAAACACATATCCATACTTTAGTTAATAAGAACAATTAGCCAGAAGCAGAACCACAGAAGCCAAAAAGCAAGGTTAGTACATCTAGAGACTTTCCCAAAATCATGGATTTTTATGGATTAGGTCTTTGTTTTCATTTTGGCAGGTAGAATTGTTTATACTCTGAGCACAACCTGACCGATACTTTCATTATGGAACCAATTGTGCTATGGTCTGGGGTCCTGTTTCAATATGAGTAACTTAAAAACACACCTGAAAACTGTAGAATAAGAAGAAATCATACCCCAAAGGAGTATTGTTGTAATCTGCTTAACCTTATTAAACTCTATAGCCCTGGCATCAACTCTATCGTGCCTAGCATAACTGTGGCTGCTCTGTTAACACCTGTGTTGCCTTTAACATATCAGAAGCCATTTTACCTCCAAGTTTCCATTTTGGTTATAAGGTGAAATAGAATTCAGGTTCTCAGGCCTTCCATGCCTCAGACCAGAATACAATTCAATAGTTCAATACTTGCTGCTTAGAATAAAAAAATAGGTGATAAATGCATGTTCTGCTTGGGTTAAAGATAAATGTATGTTCTATTAGAATGAAGACCACAACATCCTGCTATGTTCCTTTCTCCTAGAATGGTGGGGAACTGGAAGTCACCAAGTCTCTATCTAGCCAATCAGCTTGAAATGCTTTGTCTGGCTATCTAGATGAAATGCTTTGTTTAACTGGTCAAAATGATGTAATGCTCCCTCCCCCCTTCCTATACCTGGTTACCGGGTTACAGTTTTTCATATAAAAATCTTGCCTCAGAAACAGACATGAGCTCAGAGTATGTCCCTGACCAGTCAGATTTTGTTCAGTGTTCAATAATCTTTCATAAGTCTGAGTCTGGTGTTTGAGTGGTCAGTGTGTAGTTATTCTTGAACCCATATTGTAGATGGCAATAAATAATAACTCAAGGCTGAAATCAATAAAATAGAAACAAACAAACAAAAAAAACCCACCATCCACACCAAAAGCAGTACAAAAAAATAAATGAAACAGCCAGGCAGTGGTGGCACATGCCTAGGCAGAGGCAGGCGGATCCCTGTGAGTTTGAGGCCAGCCTGGTCTACAAAGCAAGTCCAGGACAATCAAGGCTACACAGAGAGATGTTGTCTTGAAAAACCAAAAAGAAGGAAAGAATGAAAGAAAGAAAGAAAGAAGGAAAGATGTAGCTCATAGGGAGTGGTGGCACTATTAAGAATCATTGTTTTGTTGGAGTGGGTGTGGCATTGTGGGAGGAAGTGTGTCACTGGGTATGGGCTTTGAGGTTTCAAATGCTCTAGCCAGGCCCAGTGTTTCTCTCTCTCTCTCTTGCTGCTGCCTGTGGATCTGGATATTGAACTCTCAAGTACCTGTCCAGCACCATGTCTGCCTGTGTACTGCCATGCTTCCTGCCATGATGATAATGGACTAAACCTCTGAACTGTAAGCCAGTACGAATGAAATGTTTTTCTTTATAAGAGTTGTCATTGTCATAGTGTTTCTTTGCAGCAATGAAACTCCAACTAAGACATAGAAGTATTGGTTCTTTGAGAAAGTCAATTAAGCTTGGCAAACCTTTATCCAAATTAACTAAAACTTGAAGTTTTAGCTTGAGCAATATAACAATTCAAGAAGATAAAAAGTATAAAAATTGGAAAGGTTTCCAGGCCAGCCTGGTCTATAGAGTCAGTTCCAGGACAGCCAAGGCTACACAGAGAAACCCTCTATCAAAAACCAACCAACCAACCAAACAAACAAACAAACAAAAAACCAAAACAAAACAAAAAACAACCCAAAAAACAAAAAACAAAAAACCAACCAACCAAATAAACCCAAAAATTGGAAAGGAAGAAGTCAAAGTATCTTTATTTGCAGATGATATGATAGTATACATAAGTGACCCTAAAAATTCTATCAGGAAACTCTTACAGTCGATAAACATTTTCAGCAAAACAGCTGGATACAAAATTAATTCGCAAAAATATGCATCCCTCCAATATACAAATGATAAACAGATTGAGAAAGAAATCAAGGAAACAACACCTTTCACAATTGGCACAGACCATCTCAGTTGGGAATAGGTCCTTTCGAACGAGAGTTCTCGAAGTGTCAGTGGGCAAAGATGGGTGAGTGACAAACAGAGACAAACGAGGGGTAGTGTTTGAATCTGAATGTATTTTGCAGGCAAGGAAGCTAGGTTTTTATACACATTTTTGGAAACAGGGAGTATTTTTGTTGTTACATTATTTTTCCTTCAAGGAAGTTAGTCAGGCATACACAATTAAAAATACAGGATGCATAATAATAATGTTGTCATCAATCTTGAACCATCTTAAGTCATTAGATTGGTGTATGTGCCCTCTTTATCAAAGGTCAATGTTCTCCAATTATGTCAAACACCTATGAGTCAAGATGGGTTTGCTGAGGTCCTGCTGACTACGCCAGGAGAATCGTTCCTCAGAACTAATATCCTTAATGTTTCATTTTTGTTTTCTTTAATCTCTTTTTCCTATTGTTTGGATTAGTCAGGTTGTAAGTGAGGTATGCTCTGTTAGTGAGTTCATAATAAAGTACAATTGTTAAGAAAATTGAGCCTACATACTAATTGGACCTGTACTCCACTACCATGCATTTTGATTGGTTGTGGTTTCCTGTTGTGGCTTCTGTTGCAAATAGAAGCTTCCTTGACAAAGCGTGAGGACTATACTATGTAGTCTTGGCTGACCTGAAACTTGATGTGTAGACCATGCTAGGCTCAAATTCATAGAACTCTGCCTGTCTCTGCTTCCTGGGTGCTGAAATTAAAGGTGAATACCACTATGCTCAGCACCCATTTTTATTTTTATTTATTATTATTATCATCATCATCATCATCACCATCATCATCATTATTATCGTTATCATTATTTTTGATTTTTCAAGACAGGGTCTCTCTGTGTTAGCCTTGGCTGTTTTGGACTCAGTTTGTAGACCAGGCTGGCCTTGAACTCACAGTGATCTGCCTGCCTCTGCCTCCTGAGTGCTAGGATTAAAGGTGTGCACCAGTATGCCCGGCCCATTTTTAATTTTTAAACACAGTGACTTCATGTGTTTTGCCTGGATGTATGTATACATGCCACATGTGTGTGCTGCCCAGATGTGAGGAGAGTGAGCCAGATAGACCCCTGGGCCTGGAGTTATAGATACCATGAGGCACCATGCGAATGTTACATGGGAGTCAAATTCAGGTCCTGTGGAAGAGCTGCCAGTGATCTTACCCAATGATGCACCTTTTCAGCCCCCTGTCCCATTTTAAAATTATTTCACTAATGAGACTAAGAACATAAACAGGAACTCCAGTTTCCTTGGTAACGTTAATAGTTAATTACCAACAACAATTTCTTAATTTTGACAAGTCCCCAGTTACGGAAGATGAGACTATTATGAGTAACTGAGTAAAAGGTATAGAGACACTGTATGATTTTTGTCATTTGCCATAAATTTAAATTTAACAAAGCAAAAAATCAATTAAAACAAACAACTCTGCTGCTGCGAAGGAACAGGCCAGAACAGCGTCATTTGCTGGGCTCTAAGGACATTGCTGATTTAAGCAGAGATGAGTTACTATTCTGAACAGTGACCTAGAGAGGCCAGCTGACAAGTATAGATGGCATCTCTTTTGGTCTTAAACTGGAGCATGAAAAGAAGGAAAATCATAGTCTCCTTTTGTCTTTTTCTGGCTGGTCATTTTCTCAGTGGTTCCTCGCTGTCAGTGATTTTGTCACCCTATGGGATAACACATGATGACAGGAGGACTGTATGAGGAGAGGAGGTTAGAGACCTCCTGGGAGAGGTTAGGACTGGTAACCTCTTGCCATGCGTAGGATCATCTCCCACAATGGTGAATTATCTAACTCCAAATGCCGAGGGTTCCTAGTTGAGAAACTGTTACCTGTGTTATATTTGATGTGGTAGACGTGTTAGGCCTCTGAAGAGAAGCAGTTTTGCCTGAAGATGGCAAAAGTGAGTCATGGTGACAATGTCGTAGAACCATTGAATTAAAGTCTTTCCACTGAGTTACACGCCTCTTGTCTGTAGATTTTTGTTAGATAATATAAGTCTCTTTACTGTTTAAGCAACTTTCAGGTGGCATTTCCTGACAAACAAATTCCAGATGACTCAAGAGGGAGGACAAAAGTGTGTGGTGCAGTGCTACAAACATGAATTGTCCAAACTTTCTCAGAAACTCTACTTGTACATGAAAACTCCAGAGTAATTTTTGTATAATTCCGTGCTCATCGGAGACACTTCTACCATTTTTTTTTAAAGATTTATTTTATTTTTATTTATGTGTGTGTACAGGTGATCTTGGGGCCCAAAAAAGACACTGGATCTGCTGATCTAGAGTTACAGATGCTTTTGAGCTGGGAACTGAACCCCAGTTTTCTGCAAGAATAGCAAGCACTCTTAAGCACTAAGCCATATCCCAGAGCTGGCAAATGCATTATTACTGTTGTTGTTGATAATGATGATGTTTTTGAGACAGGGTTTCTCTTTGTAGCCCTGGCTGTCTTGGACTCGCTTTGTCATCCAGGCTGGCCTCGAACCCACAGAGAATGACCTGCCTCTGCCTCTCCTAGTGCTGGGATTACAGGTGTGTGCTACCACATCCAGCTCAACTAATGCATTATTAACACTGAAAAAGAAAGTAGCATTATCTTTTAAAAATTCATTGTTTATAGCTGGAAAATATGGTCTCAGGTGCTCAGCTTTAAAAAATCACCAAGTAGGGTGCTAGAGAAATGACTCAACCTTAAGAACACTGGCTGTTCTTCCAGGGGAGTGGGGCTCAATTCTAAACATCCATATGATGGCTCATAATTGCCTGTAACACTGGCTCAAGGGCATTGATGCTCTCTTCTGGCCTCGGCATGCACAGGAAATCCATGTGATGAACAGAATAGAGAGTGTCTTTAGAAATTGTGATTTCTTGGGCAACAAAAATATTTTGTAGTATCAAATGTTTGGGTTTTTTGTTTGTTTGCTTTGAGACAGGGTCTCGCTGTGTAGCTCTGAATGCCTGGAACCCAATCTGTAGACCAGTCTGGCCTCCACAGACTCACAGAGACCTGCTTGCCTCTGCCTCCTGAGTGCTGGGATTAAAGGCATGTGCCGCTAAGCCAGCTTTTGTAGTCTCAAATCTTAAATTTAAAGATGTCATTAGAAAATTACTCTCCCCGCCCCATACATGAGCACGTACACACACACACACACACACACACACACACACACACACACACACAAATTGTGCAGGGAAAGGGGAGAGGATATTGTATTCCTAGCTCTTTGGCCCAGTTTTCCCACTTCTGTCCTTTTAAGGCAGCCAATAGGAAAATTTCCCATAACTGACATCACTTTTATAGCTATTGTTATTTATTTATTTATTTATTTAATGTGTGTGATTGTTTTGTCTGCTTGTATGTCTGTGCACCATGTACATACTTGCGCGGTGCCCACGGAGGCCAGAAGAGGGCAATAGATCCCCTGGAAATGGAGTTAACAGATATGAGCCTCCATGTGGGTGTTGGAAATCGACCCAGGGTCCCAGGGTCCTCTGAGACAGGGCTTATAATGTAGCCCAAACAGGTCTCAAATTTTTATTTTTATTTATTTATTTATTTACTTATTTATTTATTTTTAAGACAGGTTCTCACCATGTAAGTATGGCTATCCTGTCTGCCTCCCAAATGCTGGGATGGAGCCACGAGGAGGAGACTGGAAAACAACAGGAGAAATGAATGGGGCCTAAGAGATGATGACTTAAAAGCAAGTATAAAGTGGAAAATCCGCCGGGCATGGTGGCACATGCCTTTAATCCCAGCCCTTGGGAAGCAGAGGCAGGTGGATCGCTGTGAGTTCGAGGCCAGCCTGATCTACAAAGCAAGTCCAGGACAGCCAAGGCTAAACAGAGAAAAAGTGGGAAATCAGAATGGGAGGAAACTATACTAGCATGGAGGTTTAGGATGGAGTAATTATTTCGCAGCATTGTACTATAGGCTAATTAAATAGATTCTAGTTAAAAAAAAAAAAAAAGGTGTGGGCCACCATGCATGGCTATAACTTCAAATTCTTAGTAATTCTCCTGCCTTTGCCTCTCCAATAGTGGGACATTAGCCAGTTATGGAGCATTAGCCACCATAACCGGTTTCTACAAGAATGGAGACACACAGCAGAAACCTAAAACCCAAGACTAAGAAGCTTTATATAAACAGTTCAAACTTCTGGCTGCTAGCAGTTCAAGCTTCTAGCGGGGGTTGGAGGTGGTGGCGTGTGCATCTGAAGTCTGGCCCAGCGGTACTCAGTCGGCTCAGGCTGTGGGGCTCCATCTGCTAAAGCCAGCTGCACGCAGCTCCACCGCCTGATGATTCCTCCCAGAGAACGCGTCCAGGGCATCGCTGCTGAGGCTCCCAGCCGCCTGCAGAAGCCCGGAAGCTCAGCAGATAGCTATACCTGTAGACCACAGAGGCCCCGCAGCAGCTCAGCCAGATGGGACTTCTCCGGGCACCCTCCTCCTCAGGCCGCAGCCTCTGAAAAGTTCTTCCTCTGGCAGTCGCTGCACTGCAGCCTCCACCCAGCGGCTGAGTCTGGATGCCAGGCCAGGGAAGCACTTAGGAGCCCAAGTCCAGGGTAGCTGCTGCCCTGTATCACCCTGACTGGTGTCCCCCTCCCCCTCAAGTCCCCTCCCCCAGCGTGCTTTGCCTGGGTGGATTGGTGCACGATGAATGCAGCTACTCACCTGACAATCTCAACATTTTGACCTTGAAATTTTTCTAAAAGACTTCACTTTTTGAAAGGCGTTTGGTTTGTATTTCTCAAAACAAGTCCAGGATAGTCAAGGCTACACAGAGAAACTCTGTCTCAAAAAAACAAAACAACCCCCCCCCCCACACACACACAAAGTAAGTCTAGGTCAGTCAAGGCTACATAGAGAAACCTTGTCTCGGAAAACAAACAAACAAACAAACAGACAAACAAACAAGCAACCAAACAAGAAGTACTCACTCATGATTGTCTCAAGACAGTGACTGATTCTGCATTTGACCTTCGTTTTCTTCGGAACTTCCAATTCTAGGTTGCACTGGGACAGAGAGAATGTGATGACCCATCTTGCCTTGAATGTGACCTCCTTCCTTTGTTTATGGTCATCAAGGCTTTCAAGCCACTTTTGAAGACTGTGTGTAACGGCCTCCTTGGTCGTACTCACTACACTGAGAGAGGAGCTAGAATGTACTCAGGACATGCACATGGAAGGCGTGGATGCTGGATGAGTTAACCAAAGAAGAGGACTCAGTCCACGAACTCTATTATAATCAGCCTTTCCTGGACCAGAGTGAACCCCTACTTTCCTTTTTCTTTCTTTCTTTCTTCTTCTTCTCCTCCTCCTCCTCCTCTTCCTCCTCCTCCTCCTCCTCCTCCTCCTCCTCCTCCTTCTTCTTCTTCTTCTTCTTCTTCTTCTCCTCCTCCTCCTCCTCCTCCTCCTCCTCCTCCTCCTCCTCCTCCTTCTTCTTCTTCTTCTTGAAACAGGGTCTCTCTGTGTAGCCTTGGCTGTCCTGGACTTCCTTTGTAGACCAAGCTGGCCTTGAACTCACAGCAATCCACCTGCCTCTGTCTCCCGAGTGCTGGGATTAAGGGCATGCACCACCATGCCCAGCTGCCACTTGTATCTTTTTAACTAGTAAGCATTTAGTGATATTATTTTGAAAGTTTTTTTGCCTGAGGAGTCAACTCTGTCCCATCTATGTCTCTGGGATTTTGCACCTCTTGGTGGCCCTCTGACTATGCATCTTCTGATGCAAAGCTTGGGAGGGTCAGAGCACCTGGTCTGCACAGCTCTGACACAAGTTCTGCTTCTCACAGGGATGCATGGCTTGGCTGGGCTGGTGGAGCAGGTGTCCCACTTGCTAGGGCTGGGCCTGGGTGCTCATGGAGATTCAAAGTGGCCACCCCAGTGGGGGGGGGGGGTTGGGAATGCCTCTGGAGGCCCCGAGATGCGGCTTCACGTGGTGTAGAAGGCTGGGATTGTCTGGACTCTTCCTCTGCTGGGCCATGGTTAGTTGGCTCTGTTTGTCTTCCTGTGGAGCTCCTGTCACCTCCAGGTCCTTCTATCCTTCCCCCCACTTTTCCACAAAGCTCCCTATGCTTAGACCAATGTTTAGCTATGAGTCTCAGCCTCTGTTTCAATCTGCTGCTAGGTGGAGCTGCTCGGAGGACAGTTATGCTAGGCTCCTGTCTGAGAGTATAGCAGAGTGTCATTAATAGGCACTCTTCATGGGGTGGGCCTCAGGTGAGCCAGGCATTGGCTGGACAGTTCCTCAATCTTGAAGCAAGCTTTATTAAATATTGTCCAGGATGGTGGACATTGGTCATTTCCATACCCAGGATTCTCAAAATATGGCTCTGAATTACACTGGACAAGGAGTTTATACATACAAAGCAATATATGTCGCACCTAAGTCCAATCAGGAGCAAACCTGCATCTCGATGTGCCTCCTGCCTCCAGATGATCAGTCATATTCTGTGCAGCGGGGGGAACCAAACTTGTTTATAGAAGTGAAAGCACATGGCTTATTATCTTACATGAACAATAGCCCTCAGCATTCTAGGAAGTTATCTGTCCTTGGGCAGGTGGGGCTTACAGGTTAGAGGCATTTTTGGTTTATAGATCTCTTAAGTGTAGTAATTTAAACTTACAGCATAACTTTAGTCATCACAGTTTCTAGAAGACCAGACAATACTGAAATAGTTAAAACTTTTTTTTTAATTTAGCAGTTTCCACCCTTCTGTCTAGTCTCAGTTGTGCAAAAGGAATTTGCTTAAATCCCCACATTCTCAGTTACTGAAACATACACCACTTTTTCATTCTTGGTGGAGATCTTATTGCCAAGACTTGACAAATTGGACACCCCACAGGATAGGACGTGGGGATAGTTGAAATGCTGGAATACACTGAAGCTAACCTTTGATCACCTTTGATGAAACAATTCTAATAAAAAGCTTGAGATGCGGGCATTGTGGCACATACCTTTAATCCCAGCACTTGGGAGGCAGAGGCACATGGACTTCGGTGAGTTCGAGGCCAGCCTGGTCTACCAAGCAAGTTCTAGGACAGCCAAGTTTACATAGAAAAACTCTGCCTTGGAAGAACAAAAAACAAAACAAACAAACAAACAAAAGTACCTGATTCTAAGTGTTTGGGAAAGAGTATATTGTGATTCTGAGAGCAGTGGACCTTCTTTCCTTTCAGACTAGCACCTTTTTTTTTATGCAATGCCTTATTTTAAAATGAAATCCACTTGCCAGATCTAAAGATTCTTAAACTTACATTCACTTAGTAATATGAAGGAAAGTGTGTTCATAGTCTTAACCTCCATGGCCTGTTGTGCTAAAATGAAAAGCTGGATGGTAGAGCTTTGAGTAAATCATAACCATCTTTAGCTCACAGGATCTTTGGGTATAGAATTCTTTCAGAAGTCAAAAAACTTAGTTTTCTTTTTCCACATTTTTTTTTTTTTTGTCTTTCCATCTTAGTAATAGGAACTGTTAATGTGTATTTTCCAGACATCATGACAAGAAATTGGAATGAGTGCAGTGGTCAGCACATATAGTATCTACTATATTTTATTCACAAATATTGCATAGAGTCTAGTTAATTCTCCAAGGCCACCATGTAAAATGAAAATAAGATTTTTGAAGGCAGTGCTATCCAGAATTTAAGTAACAAAAATATTAAGAAGTGCTTCATTGGATATCTGAGTACTTCATCCTTGGCCAAAAAGCTATGGTTTAGTAAAATGGAGCAAATGCTTATGTTAAAAAAAAAAATGTGAGCTGAGCCAGGCAGTGGTGGCAGAGGCAGGCAGATCTCCATGAGTTTGAGGCCAGCCTGGTCTACAGAGTGAGTTCCAAGACAGCTAGAGCTCTTACACAGAGAAACCCTGTCTTGAAAAAGAAAAAGTGAGCTGTACCTTGAGTTATTTGATTAATAAATGCAGAGTTTGTCACTTTTAGAACCATTTAAATATTTCCTTGCTGATCCAGAGGGTCCCAGAAACCTACAAGTAGAACATTATGATAGGCAGATCTGGGCCCAGGGGTCCTGCTCAAACTATGGCACCAGCCAAGGACAATACAGGCAGTAAACTTCAAACCCCTACCCAGATCTAGCCAATGGTCAAGACATTCTCCACAGTTGAGTGGAGAGTGGGGTATGACACTCACACATACTCTGGTGCCTCATATTTGACCATGTCCCCTGGATGGGGAGGCCTGGTGGCACTCAGAGGAAGGATAGCAGACTACCAAGAAGAGACATGATACCCTATGAGCATATACAGGGGGACAAGGTCCCCCTCAGCCACAGTCATAGGGGAGGGGAATAAGGAGAAAATGGGAGGGAGGGAGGAATGGGAGGATACAAGGGATGGGATAACCATTGAGATGTAATATGAATGAATGAATTTAAAAAAGAAAAGAAAAAATATTTCCTTGCATTTTTGTGAAGCCCATACATTGTTTTGCCCTTAAACACACCAAAGCCGGGAAGTTTTCCCACAGGCCATTTCTACAGAGGGTTGTTATTATGAACAACTACCCCCCTCACCCTGGGCCTTATTCTTGCTCTCTGGCCTTTGTCTATGTTTTCTTGTATTTCAGCATTATTTATTTGTAGTAATGAGCTAGTACTCCTTGTTTTGTATCATAAGATATAGAGAAGAAGGTAGCTTAAATACTAGACTAGAAAAATTAAAAAGAGAACAAAGCAAGAAATGTTGGCTTTCAAATGTTCATCAGTTCTGATTTCAGCATCAGACCAAAATGTTCTTTTGAGTTTAATGGAGCAACTGAGAAGAGTCTTGTTGACTTCATTTGTCTTATATATTGTGCATATTTTTGAATATATTGATACCATGAATTATTTTTGATGGTGGTGCTGGTCTAACCTGTGCATGCCTAAAAAGCATTCTAAGTCAGGCAGCACATGCCCTTAATCCCAGCACATGGGAGGCAACAACGACAACAACGAAAGCATTCTACAACCGAGTTATATCTTCAGCGTGAGATAGGCTTTCGTTATGTTACTCATGCTGAACTTGTAACAGGCCTCCAGACCTTAGCACAACTGACACCATGGTAGAAGTACCACTCAGGCCATAAAACTCATCACATAGACAGCACCACCTGCCAAAACATAAAAGAGTCTCTAATCTATCAAAGTCCATAGTTCTGGGAAAGCCTCTGAATGTACTAACCTTGCTTTTTAATGTCTGTAGTTCCACTTCGGGTTAACTTTTCTTGTTAATTGAAGCATGTCAATCCAGGATGACTTTTGTGCTTAAGAGTTCCTCCTGAGAAAGGCTTGGGGGCTACACTGGAATCTCATTGTTGTTGTCAGCCAGCTAAGAAAGACTTTTTATTGGCTTAAGCCCCTGTCTGAAGTTGTCTTCTCTGTTGGATACCCTACTACATTTCTGGATGTTCCACCAAGGTCCCTAGAGACCAGATCTCAAGACATTGTGAGTCTTGGAGCAGGGGAAGAATGCAGTTGCCAAAGGGCCCCTAGGGGGTGCTCAACCTGAGGAGTTAGGTCCAGGTTATAGGCAGCACTGTGTTGTGCCTCCCTTCTGGCATCAGCTGTGGCTGCAGCTGGTGACTGTTGCTATGGTGATGATAAGAGCAATGCTGGGTGTGGCCTGCCTTGGCCCAAAGGAAAATTGTGCTGGTGAGGATGGATGCGATGTCTGTTTTCCACAGAGAAACACTCCAGACCTTCTGTGAATTCAACATGTCCTCTTTTGCAGTTACATGACTCAATGGTGGTTCAGGCTGCCTTGAACATGAAACCCGGGCTACAGCAACCAGTTAGCTCCTCTCTATCGACTAGTGGATTTCTCTGGTTACAAGACCCACTCTGGCTTAAGACGTGTGTCCCCTTCCTGGGCATCAGAATCCTTTTGGTTTTCCAGAGAAACACAAAACCTCCGTATGTTCTCTCAGCCCCAACAGAGGAAATTGACACCTCCCCTCCTCTTCCTGTTTGCTTGTTTGGTAGCTGGACTCCCTGCTTGTGGTCAGTTCCTTGTGGGGGCTGGGAGGCACCTGGTTTCTCATCTGGGGGCCCCTTCCTTCTATGAAGACTTCAGGCAGGGAGGGAGAAATAGTTCCTTGAGCTGTGCACTCCCTAATCCCCCCACCTACCCACCCACCCTGGGGCAAACAATATATTGTACTCCTTCTTTCATAGTGTATGTCTTCCTTTCACCCAATGATCTGTATAACTGGAAAAGTCAAAACCAGTCTCTGAAAATAGCAGAGAAACCATCCCTGGCCCAGCTGGGGTAATCACTGCCAGACAGTGCCGCCTGCATGAAATGGATTTTCCTTTCTGTCCAGCACTGACCAAGGTAAGTAGACTTTGAATCATTTTTGCCAGCCTGATGAAATTTTAATCCTTTAAGAGAAGGATTAAAAACAGCTGCTTAGTGGTTTAGAGGTTAAGAGCAGTGGCTTCTCTTCCAGAGGCTCTGAGTTCACAGTCGAGCCCAGCACATGGTGGTTCACAACCATCTATAATAAGATCTAGTGCCCTCTTCTGGTGGGTAGACACACATGCAGGCAGAACATAGTAAGTAAATCTTTAAAAAAAAAAAAAAAAAAAACTGCTTTAAAAAAATACTAGTTTGGGGGCTAGAGAGATGACTCAGAGGTTAGGAGCACTGGTTGCTCTTCCAGAGGTCCCAAGTTCAATTCCCAGCAACCACATGATAGCTCACACCATCTATAATGTGATCTAATGCCCTCTTCTGGCCTGCAGATGTACATGCAGGCAGAGCACTGTATACATACATACATACATACATACATACATACATACATACATACATACACTTTTAAAAACTGGTTTTATCCAGGTGGTGGTGGTGCATGCCTTTAATCCCAGCAGTCAGGAGGCAGAGCCAGGCAGATTTTTGTGAGTTTGAGGCCAGGCTGGTCTACAAAGCAAGTCCAGGACAGTCAAGGCTACACAGAGAAACCCTGTCTTGAAAACACAACAACAACAACAAACAAACCCTGGCTTTATTATATAGTTGGTCCCTTATATTAGAAAGAAACTTCAGAAGTTTAAAAATACAAATAGCTCCCAATTATTGGAGATTTCTCAAAAGGTTTATAATGTAGAAGAAATCCAATAGGGGAAGGCAGAGACACAGAGGAGAAAAGGAGAAACCAAAGATGTCCTGTCCTCTAAAGGGTGTCCTTGGCTAGGCACTGGGACCCTAAAGGGGGGCAATGTCCAAAAAAGACTTGATCTTTTTTTCTGCTGGTTATCAGGCGTGTTTGTGGGTAGTTGCCACTACAGCCACACTACTAAAAGCTGAGAAACTAACTTTGGGCCAAGAGCTGTCCCTAACCACCCACACTCTGTAGTGGCCCTCTTGAGAGGGACCCTGGAGAAGTGGATATACAATGCTGAAACAACACATTATCAGTCACTTCTCCTGGACCAACTCCATATCCTTGGATAGGGCAATGTGGGCCTTCAACACAAAGCCAAGCTTCTGGAGTTAGCCCAGGTACTTCACTGAAAGCTGTTACTGTATATTGTATATATGGATACTGTATACTGTATTCATGGATAGTTGGTATGCATTTTCCATGGCCCATGTCTATGGGGTCCACTATAGTAGTGGTGGGGGGAGCTCCTCACTTCAGCCAGAAAGGAAATAAAAAGGGGGAATCCCCAGAGGCCCAAGGGAGCAGAGCAGTAGTCGTGGCCACCCAAAAGGCATCCCTAGAGCCAGGGGGCCTCTTTAGATCTAAATCTTGGTTACCCTGACTGAGCCTGAGTTGCTCCAGAGCCCAATCCACACAAAGAAACCAAGTGAACAATAAGGACAGTTGCCAAACAGGAGATAAATTGGTGATGGTTCTTGCCAGACAAGAGACCAGGATACCTCACCATTATCAGAAGGCAGATGGCTGCTAAACCTCGTCTGAGGACAACTAAAACTGCTGCGTTACTCAAACCCAGATATTATCTCTAGATTTGGGTTGCCCTTCCCCTGGTGTCCAGCAATGGCCCAGACTTCAACAGCCAAAGTTTGTCTAAATCTGACAGTGGACTTAATATTAACAACTGTATTATGCCTATATGCCACAGTGCTCAGGACAGGTTTTTTTGTTTTTTGTTTTTGTTTTTTGTGTTTTTGTTTTTTTTTTAAAGAGTGCATGAGTGGGGGACAAACATCTTTAAAATATGTCCTTGAGACTGGCAAAAACTGAGCCAGCCTCCTACCTTTTGTTCTCCTAAGGGCCAGGTGCACCCCATATTGAGAAGTTCGTAAGACAAAAATTGTTAACCATTCTCTCCTCCAGTCCATGCAGGCCCTGCAACAGATACAGAGGACTGTTCATCAGAAAAGCATTTGAGTGGCTGCATTCTTGCCTATGTCTATGCCTGCCCACCTAGTGACCTTATATAGGTAAAGAGAATCCTAACCTGAAACATCAGCCAAGGTCACGATGTCACTCCATGGACCCACTGCACCATGCTGAAGAAGGCAACAGAAGATAACACAGAAGAGTTGCCACCAGGTCCTCTTAACCCTAAAAATAAGGCTGACATAGGCTCTGTAGTTACAGAGTTTGTCTTCTTTATTTTGTCTGCCCATGGGAAAAGCCGCCAGACCCCATAAGCCAGGACCTTGCATATGAGAATTAAGAAAGATGAGAACCTGAAAGCTCATAGCTGATTTATCCATGGAGACCCAGTTGACCTTCCAGGTAGATTTCTGTAAGCTATTACATTCAGGGGCTACTGGGACTGTGGGTTCACACATGACTTGAAGAGGCTCTGATCTATCCAGTACTATTCCTGCCCAAGCCGATGCCTCCCCATCCCAAGCTGCCAGAATATGTGCTATTATTTTGTGTGTTATAATGATACATGAGCTATTGTTTTGTACAGATACACATATGAAAGAATGTTCTGAATCTCATTTTAATTATTTCCCTCACCTATCATATGCTACTATGTACAAATATAGTACATTTTATTTACGAACACTGGTAGGATTCCACAGTTGGTATATATTATTTATGCCCATCAGATTATCCAGATCAGCTCCAAGTTGGTCTTGTGTTATTGGGAATTTCTCACATGTCTCTTGATCAAATCCGTCTCTCTTTCCATCCCCCCCAATTTCTTGCTCCCAGCCCTTTTGGGCCACTATAAACATGCAAATAATAATACAAGCATCAAGAAACTTCCTGCAACTCCAATGCACAAACGCAGGGCAGCTCAGTTCTTAACATTAGGTTCTCCCTCAAAATGGTGCCTGGCCACTGCCTTGCAGGTCACAGAGCATGGCAAAGTCAGATTTCTCTCCATCCTGACCTGTCCACTCGGCAGCATTGTCCACCCAAACCCTTTTTAGATTTGAGGCTTGTTTGGGTGAATGAGGATGGTACTGCCTGTTTCTCATCAACATCCTTTCGGAAGCAGCTCTGCCTCCCCTCCCCACTCCAGGGAATTACATGGATGAACACACACATACACATTCATGCATACATGCCCACACATACACAGCCACCCATGCACACTCATATACACAGACAGAAACACTCACACACATATGAACATACCTTCACATACATGCTTGTGCACACACCCAAACACATGCAAACATCCATACACACTCCCACATCACCTCCATATGCACACACACATATGCACATACATGCACGCAAATATTTGCAAACAGGTGCACACTCACACACCTGCACACAAGCACATGTACATACATAGACATAGACGCACACACATACACTCTCACACACCCACACACAGACACGCAGGCATTCACAATGCACACACACGTGTACATACATGGATGCTTACACGTTTGTATATTGGTTGAAACAAGGAGTTCATTGTATCCCACTGGGAGAAATTTGTTTCTATGCCAACCAGTCAGGGATAATTAAAAAAAAAAAAGCTTAGCCATAATCAGAAATAACCTTCAGAAAAGAAAAAGGAGATGTCAGGAATCTAAAAACTGGTACCAATCTTTGTTCCCTGGGCCCCCTTGTTAATAGTGTACTTAGGGCCATGGCTAGGCCTGTGGTCCTCTTATTCCTAGCTCTCACTATAGGATTCTCCTTGCTCAACTGTCTACATATCTGTGTAAAGCCGAGAATAAATTCTGTTAAACTACTAATGCTAAAATGACAACATAAGCCCCTGCCCCAGATGAATCCACGATTTGACTCGCACTCATAGAACCAGTGGGTAATGTAACCAGACTTTAGCACAACGGATGCCATGATGAAAGTGCCATTCGGGCCACAAAACTCAAGACATAGACAGCCCCACCTGCCAAAACTAAAACAAAGACCTAATCCATTGCAGTCCATAGTTCTGGGAAAGTCTCTAAATGTGCTAATTTTGCTTTTCACTTCTGTGGTTCTGCTTCTGGCTTACTGTTCTTGTTAACTGAAGTACAACAAGCCAGGCTATGGTTTTTGTGCTGAAAAGCTCACCCTGAGAAAGACCCAGGGCTACACTGGGATCCTGAGCACTCAGTGTAGACACGGGCCAGGTAATAAAGACTTTATTGGCTTAAATCCATGTCTAAGTAGATGTCTCTGTTGGATACCCCAGAACAGTCTCAGCTTCTTAGGCTCAAGCAGTCCTCCTGCCCACCTTCTGAGTATTTGAAACTCTGTTGTACATCCCCTGTCAGGCAATTTGACTTGCAAATAACTTGAGGTGCATGCTCGGTTCTTCTGCAATACTTAAATTTCCTGAATTGCTTCTGGGTTTCAATAGTGATTATGGAGAGAGTCAGTTCCTTGGCGTCCCAACAGGAGGCATGAGAGTACCAGGATGAAAAGCTAACATTGCTTCTCCACCTTTTCCTCTAAAAGACTGGACTAAGAAGTGATGCCTGCCGAATGTGCTTGTTTTGTGCAGATCGCTGCTGATACCTTGGCCACTTGAGTACAGTGTTAAACTGTTTTGCATGTAAAACATGTACTTTTTATCGTTAGACTTTATAATGCTCATGTTGAAAACACTGGGCCAGGTGAAAGAGTCCCGACACAAAAGAATAATCTTTGTGTGATTCTACTGCGTGTGGGACCTGCATGATCAAATTTGTGGAGAGCCAAGGTAAAATGCAGGTGAGGGAGTGGAGAGTGGGTGGCTAGGGAATAGGAGTTATTATTTAATAAATACAAAGTTTGTGTTTGGGGAATGGGTAGTGATGCTTGTTCAATGGTCTGAATGCATATACTCCACTAAATACTACACTTAACCATGATTGAAATGGGAAATAAGTGAGTAACTAAAAACTGGAAAAAAAGGCTACAGTAGGGAGAGGATAGGGATGGGTTGGATTCAAATACATTATATACATACATGAATATTAAATAAAAAGTTTAATAAAAATTACAATAGAAAAGCATGGTGAGGTAGAAAGGGGAAGCTGAATCTCTCATACACCACCACCACCACCACTTTTATCCTACTCTATTTGTGCTCCTTCTAGACATTATTGTAGATTCCCAGCAAAAATGCATCTGTATTTGTCTTCACTATTTTATTATCCATACTATAGCCAGCAGAAACTTTCTCACACAAAATTATCACACCTCTGTTCAAATCCAGATGATTCCCATCATGAGGAAATCTGTAGTCTTTAATATAATTCAAAAGAACCTACACAAGTAGATCTCATTATTTTCTCTCTGCTATCATCTTACCTCCCCACCCTCTCTCACATTCTCAGTTCCACACAATTTTCTTCCTGCTAACCTGGAGGTGTCATCTTAATTGATGTTCTCTTCTCTCAGCTTGTGTCAAGTTGACATAAAACTATCCAGCACAGGGCATTTATACAGCCCAGACATTTTATGTGAGTATCTCCCTTCCTTCCTTCCAGTCAAATATCACGTCTTTTTAAAACCATCCCATAAAAATCCACCATCTTCAGTATTGGCCTCGCTTTACTCTGCCTCATAGAACTTATTACCTTAAGGAGCTGGTGCATGGCAATGAATGCCCTTAATATCAGCACTAGGGAGGCAGAGGCAGAGGCAGGCAGATCTCTGTGAGTTCTATGCCAGACTTGTCTATATAGTGGACAACCAGAACTGCACAATGAGACTCTGCACTGAACTGCCATGATGACAATGATGATGACGATGATGACGACAACAACAACAACCCCATCCAACCAACCAAACTAACCACTTGAGATAGTGTTTATCTAAAGATGGATCTGCTGTAAAATTGTTTCATTCCGTGCCTCAGAATGGCCCAATTACAAGTATCTGAACACTTCAATACATTGATGTCTGTCCTTAGGTTTATTCCCATATGACAATAGATACTATTTTGTTTTTATTTGTTTGTTTTGAGACAGGGTTTCTCTGTGTTGTCTTGGCTGTCCTGAACTTGCTTTGTAGAGCAGGCTTGCCTCGAACTCACAGAGATCCACCTGCCTCTGCCTCCCTGAGTGCTGGGATTACAGGCATTCGCCACCATGCCCTGCTGTTTGATGCTATTTTGCAATGTTTTTTTTTTTTCATATACTAGTCAAAGAAAGAAAACAATGGAGAACTCTTTGAAAGCTTGTTTGAAGGTTCTAGCAGGGAGCAAAGCTATCCATGTACTATTTGGGGGAACATTTGGTTCTGTACTATCTGCAGAGAGCCATGAGGGATAACTCCTACCTACCTGACTTCATCAATGGGGTAGCATATGTCACATTCTTCACATCCTTTTTTTTTAAAAATAAGGGAAATCTCTGGCCAAGCACATCCCCAAAAGCTTGCTCTCACTCCTTTGGGACCAGACAAGGACACTACTACCCTACCTATAAACAAGAGAAGAACTGTTATTTCTGACTTAAGGTAATCAAGACTCACCTACTGGGTCCTTGGGGAATTTAGCATTTACCAAAGATATTTTTTTAAGTGACCTTTTTTTGAGTGGATATAAAATTAATGTTTTCCTCCAATTGGGGTAGCACCAGCAATCCAAAGAATGACTCATTCAAGTTTATCTGGATGAAATGATAAAATGAGTTTTTATCAATGGCTGCTTACAGAGCCTTGGATGACTACAGACAACTGCATTTTCTCCAAGTGGCCAGCTTCAACTTTACCAAGCTCCTGGGTTTTGTTTTGTTTTTGTTTTTGTTTTTGCTTTTTGTGGCTCTCAGGCTACTGTAGAGATCCTGCAAACCTGGGTTCTGAGCACTAACTATTTTCAAAGCAGACTCAGACCTTGTAAGACAGAGACAGGACAGGACTCTGGGAAAAATATATAATTGTGTGTATTCCATTCTTGCCCTCATCAGGAACTGTACTGAATTTGGCAAGCGCCATCCTGTGGTAGTAGGTAGGAAACAAAGCTTGTTTTCCTGCCCTTTGGCATGCTTAGTGACATCAGGGCAGGAAAAGACTGCTGATCACTTGAACCAAGGTGGGTCTCTCCACCCTTCCCTGCCTTCTATCTTTGTTGTACTTAATTTTAATTAATTTAGAAAAGATCAATTGCCTGTTCCTAAATAGTTAACTACATAGAAAGTTAGTGACAAGACAACTTACGTGCCCGCAGTTTTGCAGTTTGGGCTGTTTTCACCCAAAAGGATGTTCACTTGTATTACTATTCTAACTCAATTGGCTATAATCATTTGGTAGTTTTAGACTGTCTGCAGCTGGTCTTTTTTATTTTTAGTGGAAGATAGATTTTTCTCTCATACAATACATCCCAACCACAGTCTCTCCTTCACTCCTCCTCCACACTCACCCCACGCCTCCCCTCCCCCACCCCCTTCCCTTGTCAGAAATGAACAGGCCTCCAAGAGACAACAGGCAAACATGACAAAACAAGATATAATAAGACACAGCAAAGCCCTCATATCGAGGATGGAAAAAGCAACCCAGTAAGAGGAATAGAGCTCAAAGAACAAGCCAAAGAAAACAGAGACACACTCCCACTGTTAGGAGTCTCATAAAAACACCAAGCTAACAACCATAACACATACACAAAGGACCTGGTGCAGACCGTTGAAGGCTCTGTGCTTGCCACTTCAGTGGCTGTGAGGCCATGTGAGCTCTGCTTAGTTAATTCTGTGGGCAGTGTGCTCCTGGTGTCCTCCGGCCCCTCTGACTCCTACAACCCTTTCCTCCTAGGCTTCTGCAGGTTCCCACTGGATCTTACCCAGCTGGTCTTTTTAAGGGGGCTAGATCAGGCTGATTCTGATGACAATCAATAATATGTTAAAAAAAAAAAAAAAAAAAAAAAAAAAGAGCATGCCCAGATGTCCAAGTACTTAAGCGTCTGCTTGTTAACATTTGCTGATTTCCCACCCATCAGAGGAGCCGTTAAAGTCATTGTGAGATGACACTATACATGAGAATGAAGACGGGGAGCTTTGATTACTGGGAATGATCATGACAGAGCAGCCTCCCACAGGAGTTTAACCAGTGAGAGAGGAAGGGAAAAATCACCGGGAAAGCCATGTGGAAAGCCCAAGGCCTAGCTGGGTGCAGAGTGCGAGAGCCTAAGGCAAGGCATCCCCCCCACCCCACCCCTACCCCTTCACCCCCACCACCCTCACCCCACCCGGGCTAAATCAAGACTCTGTCTAAGAGATCAAAGAAGGAGCCTGGCCTGGTGGCTCAGGCCTTTAATCCCAACATGGGAAGCCAGAGGCAGGAGGATCTCTTATGAGCTGTTCCTGGGCAGTCAGGGCTGCACAGAGAGAGCCTGTCCTTTAAAAAAAAAAAAAAAAAAAAAAAAAAAAAAAAAATCACAGAAGGAAAACGAAAAGCAACTTTTCATCCATGTTATCCAACTTCTATAAGCTGAGCCTGAGTGAGATATAAAAATAAGAAGATTTTCCTTTCTTTTTCGTGTGTGGGCGTGTGGCGGGGATGGCGTGGTGGGGGTGTTGGAGATTGAAACCAGGGCTTTTGCATGCTTTAGACATGCTAACTACACACTACAGAGTGCTTTGCTGAATGTGATTTTTTGTTATGCATGCTTTGCTTATATCTTATATATGTGATCTAAAGCCGAGTTCATTGAGGATATGAAGGCAACAATTAGAGCCAGACACAGGGTAACAGTGAAGCATCATTTTAGTTTTTCCCCCCTTGTTTTGGGGTACATTTGTGGTTTTTGGAAACTCTCTCAATTCTGTAGGCTCTGTTGGTCTGGTATTTACTAGATAGCCCCAAATGGCTTCAAAATCAAGGCAATTCTACTGCCTCATCTTCCAAGTGTTGGAATTATAGACATGAGCCACCAGGGTCAGCTTAGATAATTTTTTTACTTGCAAAATAAATCAAATAAGACATCTATAACAGAAGTTCAAATGGCCAATAAAGATAGGATAATATTGTTATCCTTATCCAACAGGAAAATACAAATAAGCTGCACTGTTATTACATCTCATCTCAGTCAGAATTATTATCACCAAGAAAAGAAATGACAAGGGTGGCAAGATAGCCCAGCAAGTAAGGACACTTGCCACAAAAGCCTGATGACCTGGGCTTGATACCAGACACTAACATAAAGGTAGAAGTCATTTTCTAAAGATGTTTTCTGACTCTACATGGGAGCCATGCACAGCACATGAGAACACACACACACACACACACACACACACACACACACACACACACTAAAATAAAAGTGAATAACAAGTGCTGGTGAGAACTTGAGGTAGGCCTCTTATATAGTGTTGGTGGGAGTGTAAATTGTTGCAGCTACTATGGAAATCAGTAAGAAGATTCCTCAAAAAAGTAGAAATAGACCTAGCATATGATTAGGCTAGCCCACTCTTAGATATACTTGAAGGAATCTAAGTGTTCTATAGAGATACTTATTTATTGAAGCCCAACTTGAAATAATCAAGATAGGGAGCCAGATCAGGTGCCCATTAACAGACAAATGGAAAAAGAAAACACACAGATTTTTGTTTGGTTCTGTTTTTTGAGACAGGATTTCTCTGTGTAGCCTTGGCTGTCCTAGACTTGCTTTGTAGACCAGGCCGGCCTTGAACTCACAGTGATCCCTCTGCTTCTGCCTCCCGAGTGCTGGCATTAAAGGTGTGCACCACCATGCCTGGCAATACACAGATTTTATTCAGACATATGGAAAAATAAAATGATGCCATGTGCAACAAAATGGAATGGGAGAGTACAAACCTAAGTGTGTAATAAGGCAGACTCAAAGCAAAATATGGCATGTTTTCTCTCCTATGTGGAATATGCCTTTAAAAAATTGAAATGACGGTTTTCAGAATGGTTTCTTTTTTAACAACAACTTAAAATTTTATTTTTCCCTCTGGATATTTTAGGTAAAAATGATATTTTCTCAATTTAGAAGGTTTGTTTATAAGTATTTCAAAAAGTAACATAATTTATAAGAGAATCTAAAATGTCAGTTCATTGATCTCACATACTCAAAGCTAGTATCTTTCATTTGTTTATATTATCAGTTATAAATTGCTGATAGGGCGGTGGAGGTGGCAAATAGGCCAATTTTATTCCCTAAGCATGAGTACCTGAGTTTGGATTCCCACAATCTTACTGGATCTTAGCTCCTCCCTCACTCCTATTTTCCCATCCCCTCCCTCCCTCCCTCTTTCCCCCTCCCCCCTCCCCCCTCCATTTGTCCTCAGAAAAGGGGAGCCAACCCTCAACCAACCCACTCCAGAACATTCAGCCACTTTAGCACTGAGCTTCTCCTCATCCTCTGATGCCAGGCAAGGCAGCCTGGTTAGGGCAAAGTGATCAAGAGCAGGCAACAGAGTCTATCTCATAGACAGCACCTGCTCATTTTACTAGGGGACCCATATAAGGATCAAACTGTCCATAGGTTACATGTACAGGGGGCCTAGGTCAGTCCAGGTCCTTTTATCGTTCCCTCCCACTCTTCCACAAGACTCCCTCAGCTCTGCCTAATACTTGGCTGTGAGTCTCAGCTGCTAAGTGAGGCCTCTCAGAGAAAGGTTAAGTTAGGCTCCTGTATGTAAACATAGCAGTGTATCATTAATGGTGTCAAGCGTTGGCTCTTTCCCATAGGGAGGGGCTCAGGCTGGGCAGGCATTCGTTGGCCATGCCTGCAGTCTCTATATTTATCTCTACACATCTGGCAGGCAGGGTAAATTTTGGTTAGAAGATTTTGTAGGTGGATTGGTTTTCCCCTCCAGCTACTATAGGTCCCACCTGGCTAGAAGGTGGCTTCTTCAGTCCCCTCTCTCCTGCTGCTAGGAGGCTCACCTAGAGACATCCTCCCTATAGCCTACCTAGAGCCTCCCTAGAACCTACCCTGCCACAGGTCTCCTTAAGCTGGAGTAATGCCCCCATTCAGTTTCCTTTTTCTCTTTAGCCCCTCAAAGCTCCCCTCCCCACTCTCCCAACATCTGACCCCTCCCCCCACTTTGAACATTTTTTCATTAAACAAATAGATAATAAAATATAATTCACGGTATTGTTATGATTAAATGTAGTAGCCTATATTGTTATGAACATTTTGAAAGTTAACAAAAATCTGTGTTTTCACAATAAATAACTCAAACAAATAACTCAATGAAAACGTGGGCAAAAGATTTGAACAGATATTTTTACAGACAAAACATACAATTAGAAAGATACATGAATGCATGAAAGGATGGACATTGGCCATTTAATCGTACAGGAAAGTAAATCAAAACTACTGTAAGATACTATTTCATTCCTACTAAGATGCCTACAATGAAAAAGACAGATAACCAAAAATGTTGGAAAGTGGCTGAGTGTGGTGGCACATGCCTTTAATTCCAGCACTTGGGAGGCAGAGGCAGTGGGATCTCTGTGAGTTTGAGGCCAGCCTGGTCTACAGATTGAGTCCAGGACAGCAAAGGATACACAGAAAAACCCTGTCTTGAAACACACACACACACAGACACACACACACACACACACACGCACACATGCACACACACACACACACACACACAAACAAACAAACAAAAACAAAGCCAAGCAACCAACCAAAAATAAATAAAGAAGAAAGATAGAAAGAAAAAGAAAATGTAAAATGGTGCAACCACTTTGGAAGACAGTTCGACGATTCTTAAACAAAACAAACAAAAAACCCAGTAATTACATGGCTTAGTATTTTTTACTTTTATATATGCAATTAAAAGAAATGAAAATACACTTGCATAGAGCTAGAGGTGGCTCAGTGAATAAAACACTTGCTCTGAAGGAGTGAGGACTGCTCTTTAGATCCTTGCTAGGCAGGCAGGCAGGCATGCAGCCTCCTGTTATCTCAATATTCAGGAAGAAGAGACAGGGCAACTTAGGTAGCTAGACTAGATGGAATTGATGAGCTCTTGGCCCAGTGAGAGAATTTGCCTCAATAAATAAATTAGAGAGATTGAGGAAGGCATCCAATATTGACTTTGGGCCTACGCACATGCAACCACAGTTACTCGAACATACACACATACACAGATACCACATCAAAACACACACAGGATTGCATATAATTATTAAAAGCAGTATTATTCAAAATAATAAAATAGAAACATCTCAAATTGTCAATTGAAGAATGAATGAAATATAATAAAACAATGTAATAGAATATTACTCATCTATAAGAAGAAATGATACTACAACATGGACAGATTCCGCTATAGTTTGAATGTGTCTCCTCAATTTCACACATTGGAAACTTAATACCCAAAGTTACATATTAATGGTATTTAGAGGTAGGACTTTTCATACGTGTTTAAGATTAGGTAAGGTGCCACCAGAGAAGAAAGCTAAGCCCTAAACTAGCTACAATGATATACAATGTTGATCTGCCTGCAAAACACACTGGTGTAATAGGGGCACAAAAGTTTTGGGAGTAACCAACCAACATCTGATTGGATGTAAGGTTTAAGGCCCACTCCATGAGGTGGAACCCACACCTAACACTGTTTGGGTGGCCAAACCCTTGAGACTAGGTAGGCTAGGGATCAAGGGGAAAACCAAATATTACTGTCCTACTAGAGGAAAATAACAATAAAATGACTCCTAACAAAACTATGCTATACGTGGATGGAAACCAACACACACACACACACACACACACACACACACACACACACACACACACACAGAGAGAGAGAGAGAGAGAGAGAGAGAGAGAGAGAGAGAGACAGAGACAGAGACAGAGACAGAGACAGATACACAATGGACAATGTGCAGAAAGTGAGCAACCTTGGTACACTCAGCCCTAAATGTCTCTCAAGGCTCAGAGATAGAAGTAGAAGACAAGGTGGTAAGAACATAAGAAATACAGGTGATGGATGACTCCAATGAAACAGTGTCTTCCAAACTCAACAGGACTGATACACATATAAACTCACAGAGACAGTGACAGCACATGTAAGACCTGCACATATGCAAATGGGACAGAGTCCCAGCACTGAGAAAGGAAAGTGACACAAGCTCCCACCCTTAATCCAGTAGCTAGACAACCGCTCACAAATGGAAATTTAGTTTTCTCCATGGAAGTCTCACTGAGTATACAAACCACACTTAAGGGCAAGTCCTATGCCTAGTAGATGGTCCGTAAAAACAAAACCAAAAACAATCTCAATAGTGTTTTTGGATCTCTGTCTCTCTGTCTCTCTGTCTCTCTGTCCCTCTGTCTCTCTCTGTCTCTCTGTCTCTGTCTCTGTCTGTCTCTGTCTCTGTCTCTCTCTCTGTATGTGTGTATCTGTCTGTCTGCCTGTCTTTCTCTCTCTATCTTTCTGCCTCTATCTCTGTCTCTCTCTTTCTCTTTCTCTGTCTCTCTCTCCTTCCTCCTCACCATAATACTTTGTCTGGACTTCTATTTTTCCTTAAAAGATCTTTTGTTTATATATTTCAGTTTCTGATTTTGTATCTTTAGGGACTTCTGTGTATGCTAATGTTTGTATTTATGCATGTGTATATATTTCTTGTGCTTTTTCTTTGGCTCTTTTTTTCTACTTGTTTATTTTGCCCTATTCACATTTGTTTGTTACTTTATTATTATTATTTAGATGACTGATTGTTTTCTAATGAGAGAAAGAAATGATGTGGATTTGGGGAGGATCTGGGAGGAGCTGGGGGAGGGTAAATCATAATCAGAATACGTTGTATGAAAAGTCTATTTCCAATGAAAAAAAGATTAGGTGAGGTCATGAGGGTAGGGTTCCCATAATACAATAATTAACTTTGTAAGAGGGAGAAAGACACAGGCTGACAAGTTTGTTCTCTCTCACAATGTGATGTCCTGTGCGTCTTTGGGATTCTTCAGGGCCCTCACATCACACCAGGAGACACAGTGAACTTACCCTGAACTTCATTGCTTTCAGAATTTAAACCCAAATCTGTGTGTGTGTGTGTGTGTGTGTGTGTGTGTGTGTGTGTGTGTCAGTCTGTCTGTCTCTCTCTGTCTCTCTCTAGCTGCCAGTCTTTAAGTAATCTGTTACAACAACAGAAAGTGGACTCAAACTCTAAAAACATGACGCTAAAATGATGTAATGTAGTCACAAAAGAACACATGTTGTGTGAGTCTGTATATATGAAAGGTCTAGAAAAACCAAGTCTTTGAAGCTGTAAAATATGTTGGTGGCTTCCTAGAATAAAAATTTTCTTCGAGTTGGCAATATAACATTTCTAAAAATTGATAATTGTAGTGGTGACACATGCTTATGGACATACTAAAAATTTTCATTTAAAAGGATGATGTGGGAACTGTATGTCAGGGGCTAGGAGTTTAGATCAGTAGTAGATCACATGTGAATCCCAAGGCTTGTTTGCTAGTATGCCCCCAATCACTATATCTGTATAAAACTATTTAGAAAGAAAAAAAAAGTTTCTGCATATTTGCATAAAATTCATTTTTTGTAATCTCATTTAAGTGTTACATCATGATTCTACCGATCTGAAAGACTACCTGAATGTATGAGTATATGGCACTCGAACACAATTTCAGGAATCTAAGCAAACCACTTGCTGGCAGATACAAGAGTGTGAGCATGGAGAGCAGAAGTGGTAGAGCAATGTCAGAGAGGTGTGTAAACACTAGGCATCAGATTCGCCACACCAGTGGTGAGCTTGTGAATCGTTTGCAGATGGAGCTCCTGCATCTGGGTTTGGTTCTCAGTCGTGACATAGCTGGACATTTCTATTGCTTTGTTCCTGTTACTATTGTAATGGATATTATGAACTTCCGTCATTCATACAGTGCCTCAGCTCCTACACATATGTCTGTATAGCAGCCTTCCTCCTATTATGTACCACCTTCCTAAGAAGGTACATAATAACAGGTAATAAGTAGGACACACATGATCAAAGTAAGTCAAGAACATATTAAACTTCCACAATGAAACTCATTGTTTGGTACACTTAATATATGCCAGTAAAAAGAAGGAAAGAGGGCTGGTAAAATGGCTTAAGCTTGATGGCCTGAGTCTGATCCTGGTAACTCACATGATAAAAGGAGTGAACTGACCCCTAAGTTGTCCTCTGAACCGCACACATGTGCCATGGTGTGTACACACACACACACACACACACACACACTTTTTTTTTTATAGGAGTAAGGAGTAAGGACAACAACAACAACAAACAAAACCCAACCAAAACTGATTTAGGAAAGACTCTCTTTTTAATAGGACACAAACTTGTGCAATGTAATTATGAGTTGGGTTATCCTAGTGAGAGAAGTTTTTAGCTCTGCTGAGGAACTAAAATGTCCACTCACTCCTGAGAGGTTGTTCTTGTGCCACATGGTCAGCTCTTGTCCGGAATCCCCACCAGAGCTGGAGAGCACAGCTTCCTACTACTGCAGCCATGTCAGGGCTTGAGGAGTCTGGATTTTGTGTGGTTGATGACCTTGGAGTCAGGTTGGGAGTCAAGTCTTGAGTAGGAATCGATCATAAAGCTACTGTACTGTTCTCTCCAGAGCCTCACCTCACCTTGCTCTCTGTTTGGAAATTGGCTCAGCCTCAGCTCCATGCCACTTCCCATCCTTGAAAAGGTTTGGTCACTTCACTCCAAACCTCAGCACGCATTTCTGACGAGATTTACAGGTAGACGGTAAATTTACAGTAATATATTCAAAACCACAATTTGTGTACATATGACCACTCACCGTGCTTGTGTTTCCACACACTGTGCATAATTCTAACCCATTCAGCGGGAAACTTTTGCAGGATAGTTTGCGCACGACCTTCTCAACATAACAAAAGTTATTTTTTGCTTCCTATGTGAGTCCTTTCTCTCTCTTTCAAGCATCAAGTTGTGTGCTATTTCTTCAAGAGAGGGCATGTGCCTCCGGGTAGAGAAGAGCAGCAGAGATAAAAAGAAATAAAGGCACGTTCTTCAGGGGAAAGAACAAAAAAGGAAGGGGCGTCTGGGAGCTTCAAGAACATCTTTATTTCGCCTTTTAACTCTCAGCCCTTCAGAGTCCGGGACCTGCTCCCCCCGCCCTCGCTCAATTATCTGCAGTCTCTTTTCTGCGAAGCCGCCACCTCCACTCGCTGAACTGCAGCCCCATCCTGAGCTATTAGCCTGGCTCTGTGCCTTTCCTCTTTCTTTCCTCAGTTTCTTCCCGCAATCTTTATAAATCTCCCTCGGAGGAGGAGCGTCCGAGCGGGTGGAAGTCTGAAGACAAGGCAACCTGAGAATTTCTGTCAGTCTCTGCATATGCTCCTAAGTGCTTTAATCCCAATTAGGGGCGGCTGACACACGGTCCTATTCATTCCCATCAGCTCTTGAATACATTTGCCTAGAAATGAACTTCACAAATAGAGGCTCTCCTAAATGTGCCCAATAGCAAGGAAAATCGAATTGAGCGCGGGCTCCTCGGGCAGAGGCCGGTAGAGAAGCGTGAATGTGGAGGTGCCCCAAGACATTGCAATTCAGCAGCACGCTCGCTGACTTTTCTTTGCACCATGTCAACCGAAAGAACCGAGAAATAAGTTGGAGAACTCCGGTTAAAAGGCAACTTGAGAGGGACTTTGAATACTTTTATTGAGTCGTTTCTAACGCTAGACTTAAAAAAAAAAAAAAGAAAAGAAAAAAAAAAAAAAAAAAAAAGAAAGACCAAACCAAACCAAACCGAAAAACAAAACAAAACAAAACAAAAGGCACCACAAAACCCACCAGCGGTGTCGGGGCTGCGTCCTTGGCTACAAGTTTGAAGACTCTGGGCCGCCGCGCACCCACCGTCCACGCAATTAAGGGGGAAAAGGCCCGGTCGCCTGCGCGTCATCTGGTGGCGTTCCCAGAGCCTGTCTCAGCCTCTCTATTCAGACCTAGGCTTAATGTCCCACCCGCGCCTCCGGGGCAGAGCAGCTGGTCTGCTGTGACCTGGCCGTTCGGCCGCCACCGACACCCGCAGGGGGCGCTTCTTGGGCCATTGCCGGCCCGAAGGCGGCCGCGGAACCGGGGCTCCAGTCCACGGCCTCCAGGGCTCTCGCCACCTCGGGGTGGGGACTGTGCGACTCAGTAGCGGGGATATAGCAATTGTTCCGTGGTGACTCCTGGACCTACTCGGGGCAGCCAGTTCAGCCTCTGAGGGGACCCCGAGACCTAGGCCTTGCTTGGCGGAGACAGGTTGCCCGGAGGACCGTGTTCCCGGGACGAATCGCTGCGATGCGCCTGGAAGGGATGCGCGGCCTCTTTTCTTGCTGGCAGAGCGCGTGCGGCGCGGACCGAGGCGTTTGCCCCGACCTGGGCCGGGACTGCTGGCCAGACCGAGGGCTCTGAGAGCCGAGCAGGTCCTGGCCCCCGCGGCTCGCCTTTCCCGCCTGTGGCGACTCTCTCTGAGCAGGAGCCCTCCCTGGGCAACCTGTTACCTCCGCCGGAGCGGACTGAGGTTCACACTGGGCAGGCTGCAGGACCGCCCCAAACCACGCTCGCCTTGCACCTCCCGTGTAGGAGGGATTTCGCTTTAACAGGGCCTCTGGACGCCCATTTTAAAGTCGATAAAAAAGCCGTGTGGAATGTTTTGATTGAGTCTCAACATTGTCTTTGAATAAGGCTGAGACCATGTAATTAATGTGTCTTTTTAATAAGGGACAATACGGCCGTTCAAGCTATTTAATTTCATTTAATTTTCCATCCCATTTGCTGCACAGCCCGCTTTTACTTTTAACACCCAGCCTTTCACGGCCCATCTTGCTCCACTGGGCACATTAGATTGGTTTCACCCTTGCTTTTTAGGGGAGGAAAAATAAAAGAAAATGTGTTCCTTTTCTCCTTTGTAGACAATTTATTTCACTTGGGGAACTGCAACTCTGAGCCACAGGACAGAATAAAACTCGGCGAGCTGGTGTGAATGCCTCTGGCGCAGTCTCTTTCTTCTCGCAGAGCTGGGAACCAGTCACAATTGGCTATATTAATAAATAACTTTCCTCACAGTCGGCCTTTACATGGTCCTATTGATAAAATTGTTCGCGTGTCGTTCACGCTTTTTCACTGGTTAAGAAGGGGTAGGGAGGCGCCCCGAACCCAGGCCCTGCGCTCGCCCCTTTCTAGCTCTCAGGGATGGTTAGTTAAACTAGGTGTCATCCGGAGTCGTCAGGCCAGAGGTTATAGGGACATGTTCATGGCTTAAATTTATTGCCCTGGACTCATCGGAGAGGCTTCCGCAGCGCCCCCCTCCTAATCCCCTCCTCCGGTTTTGCCATTCATAGACCCTGGGATCAAAGGCTCTCTTCTATCTCTGGAGGATAGCTTTCTTTATCCTCTGGGAAGCAATCGGAAGGTTGAGCGTTGTGTTCTCTTAGAAAATAGTTCCAAGCAAGGCACAGCGCAGTCACATAGACATGGCTGCTCAAGGCCCACCGAGAGGTTCTCCCGTGTCCCAAGCAGGTATACCTATATAGGCTGTGGAGGGGACACCAGGTCTATCTTCTTTGTGTCCCAGCGTGGTCTTATCTTGATTTGCCTAGACTGAAGGCTTTTGACCTGACCTGGCTTTCCCCATTGCTGCAAACAAGGATTTTTGGGTCTTCATAATGCCATTGCTACGCACTTTCCCAATAAACTGGGGTGAAGAGTGGAACGGGAGGCAAAGGACCGTTTGAATGCAGCATTCCCTCTTTACAGATCGAGGCTCCAAGTAATTCCTGAAAGGTGTCGTGGGTCTTGGGTTAGTTTTCTGGTCCTGCCTATGGTTGTGAACACAAAATTCCAACAGAGGGCAGCTTAGTAAGCTACTTTAAGGGCTCTCTTTGACACGGGGACCGAAGTGTAGCCCTTAGCTGTTAGACAGAGCCACTCTCAATCCCTTCTTGGTCAAGGTCACCGGGAGGAACCAGTGAGCGTGCTGTTCTGGGTCCTCTGTTCTACTTTCTATGAGCACCGGGTCGGGTGGAGGTGGGGGTAGGAATGAGGTGGGAGCCTCTGCATGAGTTTCCTGGTGGCTCTAGTGATGGCAGAGTGGCGTTTGGAGGGGAATGGTGCCCGAATTCCCGCTTTGCCTCTCCTTTTCCGTCGAGAGACTGTGATGTTTTTGTTGTTGTTTGCTCTAAAAATAAGCACAAATTCAACCTTTTGGTTCTGTAGACGTTAGTGTCAGGTCTTCCTTCCCGTTTTAAACTTTAAAGCTAAAACAAGGTTTAAATTGATGGGTTGCCTGTGCAGGAGATGTGACTGATAACAGTGCTGGAGAGCTTCCTCCTCTTTGAGGCTGCAGCGTGATCCACACAGCAGATCTCCTACGAAGCTCTTGGCTTTGTGGCCGTTTTCCTACCCTCAGAAAGTGTGGGCCCTCAGTGCCCAGCGATGCTCAGCTAGCTTTCGTCCTCTCAAACTCTTCCGGTGGTTTCATATTTGGAGGCAAATCGGGGCTGAGGGAACAACTAAAGTGGTTCTAAACAGGGGACTGGCCTGAGCCCAATCCCCGAAATGGTACTATGGTCGTTATTTAAAAAGTGTAGGTATTTTCTGGTGTTTTCCCATCAAGTACCTGCCTAATTTCTGTATGGCACACGCCAGAAATCAATAGAAGTTAACAAGTCCTCCAAACAGTCCCCATCCCTTTGTTTAATCTCCTTTACAATAAAGCCAAGGGGGGAGAATTAAGAATCTTTGAAGTAGACCAAGGCTCAAAGGAATCAGCCAAGTAGACTTAAAGTAGTCACTTATTTCCCAAAACTGGTTTGTCGGTGAACAATAAAAGGAAGTAAAATTTATGGAGAAATTATACAGTGGATTTGTCACTTAAAATATCGTAACTGTCTCAGGGACAATACCCCATGCTGAGGATTAATGGTCCCGCCGGACCTTTGATTCACCAGCGCCTTTTCTTCGCCCTTGACAAATTGGATTTTTAGGAATGGGAAGGTCGCCTGGACCATTGTGTGCTAGCCATTCAGAGGCCTCGATTATGCAGGGGGCTGAGGGAACCACTCCATGTGACCCTCTCGGGTGGGACTCTGCAGCTGCTTCACAGCGCAACTCTCTCACCAAACTCCGCGCCCTTGCGCTCTCGGTGCCAAAAGGCGCCCGCCCGGATTGAAAAGGCGCAGTGCATGCCCGCCCGCGTCACTCCGCGGGCAGAAGACGCACGTCGGGGTGCGGCTCTCTCTTCGCATGAGGCTGCTCCTGGTTCTGTCACTTGCGCCCCGTGGAGGACCCGGCGAGCCCCAGTGCCTGCCTGGCGGCGGTGGCAACAATGCACGGAACTTCCCGCACTCCAGCCACCAGCGTGAACGCTGACTGCTGCATCCCGGCTGGCTTGCGCCTAGGGCCGGTGCCTGGCACCTTCAAGCTGGGCAAGTACCTGTCAGATCGCAGAGAACCAGGGCCCAAGAAAAAGGTACTAGGGCGTTCTGGACCTCCATCCCTTGCCATTCGCCTCCTATTTATTGCCCTGATCCAGAAATGGGATAGAGAGGAGCAGCAGAGAAAAGGGATACCTGCTAAATACGCAGATCATCCGATTATCCTTAGCATGTCTCATAACTGAACTGGATGTTGGGCGGGCTGAAGGGACCGCAGAGCTGAGCGAGAACGGATTCTAGAGCGCCAGGGTCTGTAGGTATGGGGGCCTCTGGGAAAGGGCAGTATCCCCAGAGCTCCTGGGTGTCCTCAGCAAGGTGATGGAGGCTCCTAACTCCTACCTTGGTCCTTGCTTCCTTTCCAGGCATACACTTTTCGCTGGAGGTATCGGGCAGGGAGGATTTTTCTCCCCTTCTGTTTACTAATATGAGGCTTAAATTTTGTTTTTAACAATCTAATCCCATTTCACCAAAGAGATACTTCTTGTGAGGCTCCTAGTTCTTGAAATATCCCCCCACCCGCTAACTTGCTTGTAGGTTTGGGTAGGAAACCCAGAGGATGAGCCAGGTGGTGATGAATTTTGATGGCTGTTAGGAGGTAGGGGAGCCCACCCTACTCAACTGGGGACGCACAGTTGGGACCCTTGCAGCTCGCTCTGAGAGTCCCAGAGAGGCCAGGTACAACTCTTCAACTCCGCCACCCCCTCCCCCGCAAACACACACACACACACACACACACACACACACACACACACACACACACACTTTAAAGGCTCTTGCCGACAGAGGGTGGGGTACGCCTTCAGAACCAAGGACTGGCAAACTGCAACCAGGAAATGAAGTCCAAACTCATTTAAGATGGAAAGTTGTTTTTTGTTTTTTGTTTTTGTTTTTGTTTTTGTTTTTTTTTTTAGTAGCCACCTAGAGCTTTCTTGTAAGACGTATCATTCGTATTTGAGCAGCAGGGCCTGAACTTTTCTCCTGGTGCCAGAAAAAGCCCCTAGTCTCTCATTCCGGTCTACACCCGGTTTTGTAGCTCACCACGCCTCTCTCTTTAACCGCAATTTAATTGCTTTTAAATGGCCTGCTAGCTGCAGGCAAAATTTCTCCGTGCTCGCTTTGTTCTGAGCATTTCACTGCCGAGTTCACTTGCACCTACGTGCTGTACAAGAGAATTGAGAGGCTGGGGAATAGGGTAGGAGTGCTGCACCAGCGTGCTTGAACTTGGAGGCACTTCTGTCCTGGTTTAAGGATCCCAGAACCTCATTTGGGGAAGAGGTGGGGCGCTTTGCAACAAGATGCACCCAGGAGCTCTGAGAATATTTCCAAGGTGGTGGTGGTGGTGGTGGTGGTGGTGGTGGTGGTGGTGGTGGTACTGTCTACTACTTAGCTCCCTCATTTTCCACCCCCTAAAGGATTATTCTCCCAGCAGCTCCTAGAGGTTGGTTAAAGAGAACATTTTTCTGAGTTGGGTGGGATGGAGGATACACTTTCCTCTGGGTTGTGAGCCTGGCTGTGGCATGTGGGGGAATGACCACTGCTTGTATTGCAGGTGCGCATGGTGAGAGGGGAGCTGGTGGACGAGTCAGGGGGCTCCCCTCTGGAGTGGATAGGGTTAATCCGGGCAGCCAGGAACCCCCAGGAACAGACTCTGGAAGCTATTGCAGACTTACCAGGAGGACAGGTACTGTCAGTGCCCCTAATCACTGTCAATTCCAATTCCATCTATTAATGGTCCCCAAGGCAGCCAGGCATTTAATGAGCAAAGAACTTTTGAAAGGAGAGAGTTCTCTCTTTAAACGTCCCAATGACCCTGTAAGGAAGATACTTTTGACTTTTAAAGAATGAAGACTGGGATCCCAAGCTATCTCACAGCTTCTTGTGGATCACACTGTCAGCCTTTGAACCTTTATTCTCAACCACCTGGGGAAGTGACAGAGAATCTTATTTTTTGTGTCCTAGATCTTCTATCGGGCATTGCGAGACGTACAGCCAGGGGAAGAGCTGACTGTGTGGTATTCTAACTCCTTGGCTCAGTGGTTTGACATCCCCACGACTGCAACTCCGACTCATGATGAGAAAGGTACTGCCTCTGAGAAGGTCTCCCCAACCGTGAGGGTGCCCAAGAGTAGAATCCAGCTCTTCTGGGTTGTGGGAACTGATCCCAGAACTGAGGAACGCTCTTTACACAGGCAGAGAGAAAACTGCTGCCTTAAAACCATTAGCAAGTGGTCCCCAACACCAGAGGAACACTCCTCATGAACTTCATGGGTTCCTTCATACCCATACTCTGACAGGTATCTACTCAGTTAAGAAACAGTAAAGGAGACTTAATATGCTACAACAATTACACTTGAGTTCTAGAGACCAAAGCTTAAACCTAGAATGCTTTTTAAGAAGGCATGAGGTTGCTCTTTTGGTTAGTTTTTCAGGAGAGTAATGTATTTGATGGCAGTTAGAAGCATTACAGTGCTTACACCTGGTCCCTTGGCGGTGGACACTAATATCCTTCTTCAAAATGGTATTTATTCATTTCTCCCTCATAAGCCTACTTAAGTTGAATCTGGGTATATCTCAGTTTCTTCGAAGGTTTATTTGATTCCTTCTAAGCCAAGAGCCAATTTATGCAAATTAAGGTACAGCAACTAAAAAGAAAAACATTTCCAAAGCCTCCACACAACACTGAAGGACATTTGCTATGGGAGGAAGATGATAAGGTGCTAATGTAGTTAAGGTCTTCAGACTCCATTCTCATCCTTCATAAGGCTTCCCCGGGTCCTCTCTCCCTCCCTTGCCAATTGTTTTGGCTTGTTTGTATTTTTTTCCCAAGAAGCTATTTATTTATAGACAACAAAAAAGTGTTCCAAAGTATTTTAATATGATCTCCTCCGGAACTGCTGCTCTATTGCACCCACTTAGAAACAGGTATATATTGATAAAAGTGTGGCAATTAGGAAACACTTCATGAGCCGGACAGGCTATTCAGAGCCCTGAGTCATTTCACTTCAAAGTGTCACTGTCCTCTGTAAATCAATCCGATTTGTTTTTTAAAATAGATACGTAGGTCTAATATTCATAAGAATTATCCTAATATAGTTTGTTCCTTGAACCACGTTATCAGATTATTTTGTCAATAATAAGTACAGCAGCGTTACGAGGAACTCTCAAATTTGACATGCTATAACAAATTGTGCCAGCCACTTCTACGCAGAATACTTTTCTGTAGGGATGACCAAACAGAGAAAAGCAACCTGTTTAACTGTGTATTTTATTTCTGACAGCTGGTTTTTATAAATGCCACATGACAACTGCTAATATAAAAAAAAAACAAACCATACTTTTCCTGTTAGAGAAGGTATATCCTATTTTGACCCTTGTATTTCTAGATTGAGAATGTCTGAAATCCTTAAAGTTACACGATGGGGAGGGGCAAAGTCACTTATGAAGAGTGTTTGGTTCACTTGGCAAGAGTTGAACTTTAGGGTCTGCAGAACCTGTTGATGAAGATAAGCTGGAAAAGTGATGTGTGGAATAACACACACACACACACACACACCTTAAACTTTGGGAAAAGAAAGAAATAAGTAGGGATACCATGATACCATATCCCTTTCCAACACTGGCTAACTGAAGTCAGTTTTAACTTCATAGAAGGATTAAGTTACTGACCCTTTGTTTTAAGAACAAGGTTTACTTGGCTCTGCTGGGCAGAATCATTCTGGAACACACTGAAAACTCTTTTGAGGAGCTGCAGCAAAGCAGCTTCTGAACTTCATACAATGCCAAGAAAACCAAGGGTCATCCATTTTTCTTTTTCCAAGAGTTGCTTTATGCACACAGGCAACAGGAATATTGAGATGTTCTTGTGTAAGTCTTCACCAAACAACTGGAATAGGCTATGATAAGCTAATCCTTCTGTCTCCCTATTTCTCCCAACTCTCCTTTGACCTCTGCTCCTCTCCTTTGAGACAGTCTTGCTATGTAACCCTGGCTGACTTGGAACTCTTTTTGTAGACCAAGCTGACCTCGAACTCCCAAAGATCTGCCTGTCTTTGCTTCCCAAGTGCTGGGAGTAAAGGCATGTACGACCATGCCTGGCTCTGTAGTGATGTTTTGAAAGTGTGAGTTGAGTGCACATAAAGGCTGAGAATGTAACTTTTCCAGTAAATCTTAAGAGATTTACAATGTACTTTCCTTGTGGTCCAATCAACTTCTCACAGGCACCTTTAGTATTATCAATCAATCACTTTAAAAAATAAACTGCATTGTATGCGCAGCAGTATGTAGAAATTAGTTTCCAGCACTGGATTAGTCTCTGGTTTGTGTTCAAAGACCCTAGCAAGTCAAAACAGTTATAATGTAAGAGACACAAAGAATTGACACTACAAGTGCACACACACACACACACACACACACGAACACACTACTTGTGGTAGAGAAATCTGCACCTTAAACGGCTGAGCTCATTTCTCATTTTTATATATTAACTAAATGAAATGTATCTTGCCTAAGCGCTTCCTAAGTTTGCATCTGTGCAGCTACCTAGGAGTTAATTAACTACAGGACAATGCTACATCATCTTTCTCAGAACACACCATCATCTATTATAGACTATCAGGAAGTAGGATTTTTAATCTCCAATCCAATCAGACGAAGCTAAAAAGGAAATAAGGATGCAAGTATTTTTGAAGAATAGCAAATCATAATCTTTATGTGGGGGCTCATTTGGTCACACTCCAGGAAAACCTCAGGCAAGTGGTTAAGACTGGGAGGGGGTAAAAAGGGCGGAGAGCAGACACAAAAGACATTGTTATATGAAAAGGAATGATTACATATGGCCCATACATACAGGACATTGTCTCGCCTGGTAATGAGGAGCTCACGACTATTAGATTGGCCTTTGTTTAGTTTTTCCAAACTCCTTGACATACGCCACCTATTCTGTAACCGCCAACAGATGGGCACAGCACAGCACAGCCTCAACACTTGATTTAAGGCAACAGCTGCTCTCTGCTCTTCCCGGCCAGCCTTCCTGAGCACTGCTCTTCCAAGAGAGATTTACTGTGAGGGCTTGGTGGAAGTCTTCATCGGAAAGGCCCGGGTCACCTGTTTTGCTCTTTAAGTAGGCCTTTGAGGATGGAGGCAACAAGAATTGACCATTTACAAGCGTTGGGAGGGTCTTGATAGGATTACTAAACTCTATCATTCTAAGACTTCACCCTTCAACCCGCCCCGCCCCCCCCCCCCAGCAGGTTAAAACTTGGGCTAATGCCTGTTGTGCTGGCGCTTTCTTTCTGGCTTTGCTTCTCACCTGGTTACTCTTCCACTCTTTTTTGCACAGGGGAGGAGCACTATATCTGCTGGTACTGCTGGAGGACCTTTAGATACCCTAACAGTCTCAAGGCACACCTGCGTTTCCACTGTGTGCTCAGTGGCGGCGGGGGCCGCGCCTTCCTGCATCAGGAGCATGCCTCCCGGCCTGGTGCTGCCCAGGTGGCAGAAGGTCTTGGCCTCCCTCCGAAACCAACTGCTTCGGACTTGACCGCGCCGGTCCAGGCAGCCTCTCTGCGGCCCCCAGCACAGGCCACTCAGTTTACTCAGGCCTGCGGGGCGCGGGAGAGCATCAAGCGCGAGGCTTCCTTGGCGCCCCCAGCCACCTCACCTCCCCCGGGCAAGTGGGGAGCTCCCAAGAAGGGCAAAGAGCAGCCAGACCGCCCCCTGGACGCGAGCGGGCCGGCCCGCGCCCACGGTCACTTCTTGGGGATAGTGGGCGGCTCCTCAGCGGGCAATGGGGGTCTGGCTTTCTACCCCGGTGTGCGCTCTGCTTTCAAACCCGCAGGCTTAGCCCGGGCAGCAGCTCAGGGCGACCCCTACCGGGAAGAGGGCGGCGGCAAGGGACCCGGGCTGGCTCTGGGCCGGCTGCTGGGCGGGGGCCGGATAGGAGGGCGCCCCGGCAATGGGGAGAACCAGGCGGGCCACCATCACCACCACGCTCATCACCATCACCACCACCCCAAGTGCCTGCTCGCCGGAGACCCGCCGCCGCCCGGCCTGCCGTGTCCCGGGGCCCTGCGTGCCTTCCCCTTCCTCGCGGGCCATCCGGAAGAAGCGTCCGCCTTCAAGCACGTGGAGCGCGCCCCTCCCGCCGCCGCCGCCACCACCGGGCTGCCTGCGGCGCGCTACGCTGCTCTCCCGGCGCCTGGGCTCCCCCTGGAACGGTGTGCGCTGCCGCCCCTCGACGCCAGCGGGCTCAAAGCTTACTCCAGTGGCGAGTGCAGCCCCCTGCCCGCCGTCATGCCTGCTTTCACTGTGTATAGCGGAGACCTGCTCTACGGGCCACCTGCCGCCTATTACCCTCTCAAGCTGCACTTGGGCGGGCTGCTCAAATACCCCGAGTCCATCTCCTATTTGAGCGGGCCGGCTGCTGCTGCGGCGGCGATCGGCCCTGCCGAGCTGGGCTCCCTGGCCAGTATCGACCGCGAGATCGCTATGCACACTCAGCAGCTGTCGGAGATGGCCGCCGGGAAGGGTCGCGCTCGGCTGGACTCGGGGACGCTGCCTCCAGCCGTAGTAGCCGCGGCAAGCGTCGGGGGCGGCTCCGGGAGCGCGGCAGGCAAGCCCAAGACGGGCCACTTGTGTCTTTACTGTGGCAAGTTGTACTCGCGCAAGTACGGGCTCAAGATCCATATGCGGACGCACACAGGCTACAAGCCGCTCAAGTGCAAAGTGTGCCTGCGGCCTTTTGGCGACCCCAGCAATCTCAACAAGCACATCCGACTGCATGCAGAGGGCAATACACCCTATCGCTGCGAGTTCTGCGGCAAAGTGTTGGTGCGCCGCCGAGACCTGGAGCGTCACGTCAAGTCCCGCCACCCTGGCCAGAGCCTGATCTCCAAGGCAGGTGAGGGCCCAGGAGCGGAGCCTGACTATGCTCTGGAGCCTGGGGATCCCAAGAGCGAGGACAGTGATGTGGACGTCTGCTTCACCGACGACCAGAGCGACCCTGAGGCTGGGGGCCGTGGCGAGCAGGACTCCTAACACGTCTTCCAAGGAAGGGGCAGGGACGTGGACTGAGTAGAGTGAGGTGGTGACAAGAAGGACTTGGCTAATACTGTCGTAATTTTGGGAGGGTGTCGGATTTGGAAAAGTGAGCCGCTCCAGTTCTGGAGTGGAGCAAAGTTTAAGGATGAGTTAAAGAAACAGTCAATGAACAACCCACAGGACGTGGGTAGGCCCCTGGACTCTGGCATAACCTTTCGTCTTGCAAACACTCTGGTCTTGGGGTCCAGGATCTCATCAATATAAGTATCTCAGTGCCCTCAAAGGTGATGATTTTAATTGGCACGCATTTTTAAAACGTTCTTTTCTGTGGGGGAAATCCGTGCCTTTTGAAAAGATGTTCCGCGTGAATTGTATGTTAAGTATTTCACTGCATAGCAGGCACAACAGTAGATGTGACACCCAAACACTTGTTTCCATTTTTCATCTGTTCTCTTGTCAGAGATCACTCTTTGTCACGTTGAGTTTACTGTGGTAGTGGATGTACAAATTGGTCAAGTTGCAACTATTTATGAGAGAATAATGATAAATGTAAAATAACGCATGAATCTAAGAGCACGCACTATATAAATAAAGTCCTATTTGGTAGAGTCCAGATGTTTATGTTGTTTTATAATGGATGGTGTACAGTGGACACAGTACTTTGCTCTTGTTTCCATTTTGTGCAATCTTTAAGAATAATAAAGATACAAATGAGAATTCTATTACTTGCTTATTTCAGATGACCATTTAAAGAAATAGTTTAATTTGAAGACAACCTTTGAGGAAACTTGACAAGTTAAGTCATAGAGGATTTATATTATTCACAGAATTAATGTTAATCAGGGTGTACCTAAAGCAGGCAAAAATCACTGGCTTCTAAAACCATTGTTAATCATGATACTTGTTTCTATGTTCACTTCAGGGACCTTCTAGAAAAAGCATACAACAAGACCAAAACAAAGCAACTTTACATATATTTCCTTGTCACAAAGAATCATGGAACTAGAATCAGTAAATTTTTTTGTCTACCCTTTTGACAGTTTACCTTGGGGATATAAGAGGAAATTTGTCCAAAGTCCTTTATGAGTCATACACTTTAGTATTAATTCAACAAACACTAAAGGTGGACCTATTTTGTTGGAGGGGCTTAAGTCTCCCTCCCCTTTTATTTCTTCCAACAACTTCGTGCTGTCAGTGTTGGTTCCATTTTACAGGCGAGAAAATGTCATTAGATTACGGTATGTAGACAATAATTAGAATAGCAAAATTGTTAGCAGTGACTGTATTTGCTATGTTTAAAAAGCGATGTTAGATATACATCCTAGGACTATTTCCCCATCTCCTTTTAGAAGTAGAGAATTAGGCCCTTAGTTAAAGGCAGGTACACTAAAGGTCCAGGTGTTAAAGAATTTGGTATGTTATCAGAAACTTTGGATAGGATTGGGATGGCCATGTTCGTCCAACCTTGTCCTTGAGTCCTGAATCCTGAATCCCATGGTTGTCTCCTGATTGGAAACATTGGCTTGGTCTCTAGGTGGTTGTCAGCACCTCCCTCCCCCCCCCCACAACCAAGAACATTTGATTTCTCTTAATGGGGATTAAAAAAAAAATTCTTTCTGTGAGAATACATGAAGGTATGTGTTGGAAAATTTAGGTTTTTGATATTAGCTGGCTTGACATTGTTTTCTTGTGTAAGACATAAAGGGATGTAGGGAGACAGAAATACAGAAACACACACACACACACACACACACACACACGGGAGGGGGGAAGAAGAGAACTCTTGTGGACATAATGGTAAACATACATTTGTTGAGGAACTATTCTGGACCAGATTCCTAAGCTATCTGCATTTTTTCCCTCTCCATAAAGGGGCTTCAGAGATGATCTTGAACATCTATGCTTGATACTCATGATTAGCATTTGCTTGCTAAACCTAGGTTCCATAATTCAGTTTTTCACCACTTGCTTAGTTATCATGTTTTTGTCCTTTGTAGCAATTGCCACTTGAAAGCAGATTCATCCTTGGGTAGAATATTGAAAAGAAAAAATTTTCCCTTTTGAAATCAGATTTTATAAGTCCTCAGGGAAAGTTAGAAAGGCTCCCAGGTTGGAAACACGGGAAATATTCTATTAGCTATAAAAGCAGCTCCTGCACTTTATTTCTACAACCACTACTAATTGCTGTGGTTCTTGTTTTGTGGGAAAATGGTCAATAAACAAACAAGTTAAGAATTGTTTGGTTAAATGAAATACATTGAGAATTGGTAAAAAAAATTTTTTTTAAATAAAACAAAAGTCCAGCCACCCATTTCTCCCTGTCAGAATAGACTGTAACATTAAAAATAAAAATTAAACATACATTTACAAAGCTCTTAATTGCAGCTTGTTTGTAATTTTCCAAAGTTTCCCTAAGACAATCCTCCTATTTGTTCATGCATGCATTCTAACTATATAAATAGTAAACATTATTTATCTCTATGTCTAAGTCAAATCAGTAAAACACAATCAGGTAAATGAAGTTTTCTCAGCCTTTTATTTTAAAGACAGAATTTTGCTATGTACCTTAGGCTGGCCTTGAACTCAGAGGAATCCTCCAGCCTTAGTGCCTCTACTTAGCGCTAGAATTCCAAGCATGTGTCCCTCTCTCTCTACTTCCCTTCACTCAATAATTCTTAACTTGGTGACCATAACTCATTCTGAGAGAGCAATACTAAAGGCACTGAATAGTTCCTGGATTTTAACAATTTTTTTTTGTACCAAAAGATAAATTAAAAGCAAGCAAGCAAGCAAAGGATGATGATTCATGCTTTCTAGAAGAGAAAGCCTCCGTATTGTCTAGCTTTAGTTAATTTGGATATTGAGAAGTTTTGCTAACTTAAATACATCAGGTACATCTGGGTTTGGGTTTTGTCTCTGGCACTTACTACTGTAACATTCTGTGCCAGACAGTCTGTTGCTACTGTTTCTTCGATTGTAACAGAGGACACAATAAGCAATGGAGCAGTTTTGAACATTCCGAGGTGATGCTGGTAAGTAGCTTAGAAATTATGCCTGGTGCACAGAAAGCTCTCATTTTTACTCTAGTAAGTAAGTCTCTGCTTCCATGTAAAAGACTTCACTGTAACGAGAAGGGCTGATACTAGGTTTTATGAGCGTTAGAAGCTTGTTCAGGACATCGGCTTGGTTTTGTTCTTCCAGTCCCTCGTGAGGTCACATCAATTTCAGTAAATAGAGGCCTTCTACACTTGGGAAAGTTTTTCAGACCTCTGTTCGGTTTCCATTGTAAGCCCAGAAGCCAGTTCCAAAGGCTGATGATCGGAGAAAATGCCATTTTCGTTTCCACTTACTAATTTTTCAAAAGCTTGCCTGGGCTGTGAGGGTTGAGTGTAAAGAGAAGCACAGGGCAGAGGCGGGCAAGCGCACACCTCCCTTCCGTGGTCTAGAGGAGAGCCAAGACTTGTAGAAGTGCCTTGGTCTGGCAGTGGTGGGGAATTCTAAACTCAGAGCAAGTGAATGGTTAGCGTTGTGGCTCGGTGAGCTGAGCGGACTAGACTGTCATTGTCATTATTCCTAAAGCCCCCATTGGCTCATGCCTTGCAGCTAGGGTGGCCATTGGTGGCGGACCCGCAGTGCTCTGGAGCCTGGGCGGTGGCAGCAGGGCCTTGGGGCAGTGTGGTGGCTTCAGGCCCGCCGCACTGTGGCAAGCTGTTGTTTACTAGCGCACTTTAAAGATTCAGCTTCGCTCCCAGAGAGCGGGAGTTTCCGGGTTGGGCGACTGAGCAAACGCCCTCAAAAAGCAGCCGAGGGGTTGCAGTCAGGCTCGTCCCGGTTCCGAGTCCTGCCTGGCTGTGGCAGGGAGCTGCGCACCAGCGCCCTGCGACCTTGCCATCTGCCGCCTCCCCATAGGGAAGAAGGCAGAAGCACAGCCACCAACGAGGTCATAGGTGACCCTTGGCCACCCAGGTGTGAGCAGAAGAGGGAGGACTCAACAGAAGGCGCAGCCCAAGTGTTTAGTTCCAGTAGGAGCTCCCGGGTAGCTCGCTAGGAGCTGGGCGACCTTCCTACAAAAGATGAAAGGAGAGCTTCTGTCATCTGCAACTATGGTTCAATTCAAATTAGGGGAAAACGTGCGACAGACAACTTGTTAATGCCTCTGACTTGGAAACCATCCAAACGTCCTACAAAAAGGGACCAAGATTTGGTGGATGGCTTTTTAAAAAGACATTGGTTTCATTTTTAGTACGTGTTCTTTAAACTTAAAAGTTCTACGTCAATAGATTAAAAAACTAAAACACAAGTTTGTTGAAAAATGTAGAAGTCATATCATCAAAGGGAAAATTGGTTGTTTGAGTTAAACAGATAAAGACAAACATTTTCACGTGAAGAGAATAAACTTAAATTTAAATTTCATTTAAAATGAAATACATAAGCTATCTAAATATCATGTTCTCACTTTCCCCCTATTTGTGTATTTTTTCATAGTTGGCGATTGTAGGACATGAATGCAAATGCACACTTCCTATATTTAATGTTGGCAGTGTAATAATGTTCCCGACGATACTTTAAGTAATGGATTGTTTAAAATCCAAGACTCTGTGAGAAGTTGTATCCAAACAGGAGACACTCAAATATAGGTTAGAACGCTGTGGGTGGAAATGACATATGTGACAGGAGACACATCCAGAGGAGATGCAACAGCAAATGTCTTTACATAAGACATTGACGGGCAAAGTGTTCTTTAATTTTTTTTTTTTAAATTCACTAAAAAAGAAACAGAAAGATAAGATTCTATATCTGACACTGGGAAGCACATTCCTGTATTTATTACCTTAAGGAAAATGGAGACATGACCAGGTCACATTCAAATTAACTTGGGGGTATTGGGCCACAGCAAAACACATCTGTGAGCAATAAAATGCTTTCAGGTATGCTAACAGTCACTCCAATGAGAAGTGAGTCAATGTGGCCTGTCACATTTTATAAGCTTATTTGTGATTTTCAGAAAGCAGGAGAAAGAAATGTCTTAGCAATCAAGATGTTCTAGAGGGAAGAGAATACACAGGGAGTTGATAGGATAGGCTTTCTAAACTATTTAAGGCTAACATCCTGAAATCTGGTCCCAGGGCGATGGCTTTGGCATCTATAGGTATTTGTACACGTACTGTTTCCCCTGTTTGGAAAATCAATTTGTGTATTAAAGACTTGAATTGGTGCCTGGTGAATGTTCAATGTTCTCATACAAATGTGTGTGTGTGTGAGAGAGAGAGAGAGAGACAGACAGACAGACAGACAGAGACACACACAGAGAGAATTTATTTTGCCCTAAAAGCATTCCTTTCATTAAATCTTTATTATCTCATTTCATCTTTGTAACAGTTTATATCCTAAATGAGGAGTAATTGAATCATATGTTTTACAACCAGTGAAACATTTCCCTGAGATTCATTCCTCTTCCTACTGGATCCACAGACTCACTTTTAATATACTACCCATGGTTTCTAAAACACTATTTCCTGTATAAATGGCCTATAAATACTTGAAAAAGTGTTCAGCATCCTTAGCCTTCAGAGAACTGTATATTAAAACATTTCTGGGGTTTCATCATACAGGAGTGAGAATAACTCTTACCAATAAAATGAATAACATCAAATGCTTGTGACAATGTGGGGGAACTCCTTCACACTGCTGGTGAGATGCAAACTAGTGCAATCATTATGAAAGTCAGTGTGACGTTTCCTCAAAACTAAAAATAGAGCCAGCATATGACCCAGGTATACTATTTCTGGGGATATCACCGCAAGGACTCTTAAGTGAAGATATTAGGTATATATTTACATATCTTTGTTTATCAATCTGTCATGCATAACAACTAAGAAACGGAGCCAGCCTACATATTCATCAACAGATGAAAAAAGAGAAGGCGATACATATACATAATAGAATTTTATTCAGTCACAAGGAAAAGTTAAATCATGACATTTGCAAGAAAATGGATATAACTGGACACCATTACATTGAGGGAAACAAGCTAGACTCAAAGAAAAATGTTTCCTCACATATATTTTCTATCACATATAGAATATAGATTCAAATCTATATGTGTCTGTGGGCACACATGCATGTGTGTAGGTGATGAAAATAGAAAGAAAATCTAGGAAGGGAAGGAACAAATCTTTTTTCTTCTTTTTTTAAAAATTAATTTATTCTTGTTACATCTCAATGGTTATCCCATCCCTTGTATCCTCCCATTCTTCCCTCCCTCCCATCTTCCCCTTTCTCCCCTCCCCTATGACTGTGCCTGAGGGGGACTTCCTCCCCCTTTATATGCTCATAGGGTATCAAGTCTCTTCTTGGTATCCTGCTAGGGAAGGAACAAATTTTAAGGGAGATAGTCGGGAGGAGAAAAGAGTGACTCCTGACTTTTTAGGGGAGGGAAAGGGCTGTCAGAAGGGAGTTGGGGACATGGAGGAGAGTGTTAGAGGGGGCTGAATCAGAACAAAGAATATGGATATATATGTTGAAAATGTCACAATGAAACCAACTTCTTTGTAAGTTAATTATAACTAATAAAAATATAAGATACCATAAAGCATTACTACCTGAAAGGGACATTGTTTTGAGCAGGGATGCTGAAGGGCACTCACAGTTCAGTGGTTCCCCAGGCTTTACCGTTGAAGGCAGAGTTTAAATTAGAGGCCACCTTTGGCCTGGAATGACTATAATTCCGGCACATCCCTATAACATTGTCTCCAGTCCAATACAGCCTCACTTGATCTCGTTAAACACAAATTTGTAAACAGGGTTGGGTCTATGTTGGCAAATGCATGATAGCTTGGTTTTATTTTTTCAGGACAGAAAACTGCCTACTTTCTATTCTGATATTGACTTTTATGATCGGAGATTGCCTGTGATGCAGTTTAATGTTGCAATGCTTCAGGCAGCAGGCTAGCTTTCAGGCAGGTGCTGAGGTGGGATTTGCTGGTCTGAAGTAGCCTTACCAATGGCAAAGCCGACAGTGACCACAGAGAGGGAACTGAGGGTACAAACTAAAAGTAGAGCACCAGGCACATAACCACCAAGACAGAGCTCAGCAGAGGCAGAACCTTTGTGGATAGCAGTGAGCAGTATGGGGCCACATTAGAGCCAGAAGATTGGGCTGTGAGAGGAGTGATGGAGAGCATGATCAGAAATTGCTGGAACCAGATAGAGGGATTATTAGTATGTTTAAAAAATATTTAGTGTATGTGTGTATGTCTGATTATATTCATGTACACAGCATGCATTCATAAACATTTGGGAGAGTGAGGGAAGAGGGCACTGGATTACCTGGAACTGGGTTACCGGAAATTTTGAACTTTCATGTGGGTGCTGGAATTGGCCCTCTGCAGGAGTAGCAAGTGCTCTTGGCTGTTGAACCATCTCTCTAGCCCAAGGATTTATGTACAAGTTAATCATGTGTTTTAACCTGGTACTGCCTGGTATTTTGAAGGTCAAGCTATAAGTAAGTATATTTAATTCCATCTAATTTCTATTTTTCTGCCAGTCTATGGTTTACTACTACTGCTAAGTGCACATATTATGAATCTTGCTGTCAAGAGATTTTTAGAAGATTTTACATTATTATGCTGTGTTCATTTATAAAAGTGGAACCCCCAATTCTATGAGATTCAGAACCAACACTATGTTGGTATTCACTGTGAAATAACTTATTATCATTTGTATATGCATGAACGTACATGTGTGTGTGTATGTGTGCATGGATGTTGAAGCCAGAGGTTGATGTCATGCTTTTTCATTAAACACTTTCCATCTTAGGTTTTGTTTTTATTTGTTTGTTTGTTTTTTGCATGAACACCTGCAGGCCAGAAGAGAGCATCAGATCACATTATAGATGGTTGTGAGATATCATGTGGGAATTGAACTTAGGACCTCTGGAAGAACAGTCAGTGCTCTTAACCTTTGAGCCATCTCTCCAGACCCCCATCTTAGTTTTTGAAACAAGGTTTGTTACTGATCCTGGAGCTCCCAGCTAGGCTTGGCTGCCTGTGTAGCAAGCCCTAAACATCTTTCTGTCTCTGCCTTCTTGGTGCTGGGATAACAGGCAGAGGCTGCTGTACCCATAGGTTTACATGGGGGGATAGAAGTCAGGTCTTTATGCTTGCGTGTCAAGCATATCTCTCATTTCCCTCTCTCTGTCCCTCCCCCTCTCTCTTTTTCCTATTTATCAGACTTAATTCACTTTGATTTTGTGATATGAAAATCCTATGTAGTAGTCACACCTGGATCCTGGATCCTTTGAATGGAGTCCGTGGTGTGGATTTTTTCAAGATAGTAAATTCCTGATAGAGACTTGGTAAACACAGTCTTCTTCTAGAGATTGAGGGTCAGGGAGCTGTAAGTCTTGGAGGTAGCATCAAAGATGGCCTTGGCCAAGTTGCCCAAGGTGACAATATTACCCTGGGGCTGATGTGTAGCAGTCCTCATTGGCTGTCAGTAGCAACTTCTTGGGCATAGGAGCAGAAATGATGTCTGTTTTTCTGGGGGCAGGGAGGAGGCATCTTAGTGCAGAGCCACAGCAATACTCTATTGTTATTTTTAAAAGATTTATTATTTGTGTGAGCATTTTGTCTGCATATGTGTACATTGTGTGTGCCAGTGCTGGAGGAGGTCAGAAGAGGGTGTCAGATCCACTGGAACTGGAGTTGCAGACATTTGTCTGGGAAATGAACCAGGTCCTCTGCAAAAAGCAGCCAGTGTTCTTAAGCATGAAACATTCTTTCAAGTCTCAACACTTTATTATTTTTCATTTTATTACATTGAATTTTTTTTGTCCGTGTCTGTGTCTGTATGAGTGCAGACACATGTATGCCATGTATACATGTATACATGCCATGTATACATGTATGCCGTGTATACATGTGAAAACCAGAAGATATCTTGAAGGAATCAATTCTCTCCTCCCACTGTGTGGGTCTGGCTTTACTAGGAGGCGACTTTACCTACTTAGCCATCTTGCCTGCCCAGCAAGTACATTATGATTGAGCCATCTCTCTGATCTTTATTGTTATTTCTAATATACTCTAGCCTTTCATTTTTTAATTTATCATCACTAGTGTATGGTATATGTGAGTGTTGCTACACACTTGTATGCACATGGAGGTTAGATGACAAATTTCAGTAGTTGATTTTTTCCTTCCACAGCATGTCCTAGGAACTGAGCTCAGGTTGTCAGGCTTGCCTGGAAAGTGCTTTTATCCACTGAACCATCTTACCTGTCCTAGTCTTTGCTTTTAAAGTACAAACAACCAACAGTTGTTGAAGGAGTATCTTGTGTATTGTATGGATGTAGTACCTGTCAATAATCAATCCAATGGCCTATAGCCCAGGCAGAAATAGAAGGTGGGACATCCGGCAGGAGGAAGAAATTCTGGTATGGAGCCAGGTGTGGGATATTCAGCCAGCAAGATGAGGACAGACAGACACATGGTACCTGAGCCCAGGCAACCAGCCACATGGCAGAAGTAAATTAGTATAAATGGGTTATTAAGCTATGAGCTAGTTAGAGAAAAGCCTAGCACTATGGCCTAGGCATTTGCAAGTAATATTTAGAGTTTCATGACTTATTATTTCCATGGAGTTATGGGGGCTGGACTAAAAGCACCAAGCCATACCAGAACAAACAGTATATATATTCTCATTTTCTCCTTGTTATAAAGAGAATGTCCTTATTCCTTTCTCTCTTTTGCTGTTGCACAGCACTCTATTGTGTAGGAGTACAAAGGACATCTAGCTAGTTCTTCTCCTGATGGACATTCAGGCTGTTGGAATGTTTCAATGGATAGTTAATGCTAAGTAATTTTGTAGAAAGGCTGCAGGTGTCTTTTAGAAGGCTTGCCGTCATTACAGTAGGAAGATCCACTGAGAAAATTGATGACCAGGACAGTTTCAGGAGAGAATGAATCTCTCTCCGAAGGATGCTGGGATACTTGTTTGCTCTGTTATTCTTTCCATACTTGGAAGATACAGTCTCTTCAGTTCTTGACTACACTTATAGTGAGACAGCAGTAGAGCATCCGCTCTGTCTCTTCTTTTCTTTTCTTTTTAGGATTTGCCAAGACATGGTGGGAATTCTTGATTACAAAATTGTGCCTTTCTAGGTCAGGCAACTTTTAAAAATTATTAATTGATTAATTAATTGTTTCTATAGCATGGGTTGGCCTTAATTTCGCTATGCGACTCCTGATCCCCCTGCCTCTCTCTGTTTATAATTCTAAATTCTGGGGTTTCAGGTTTATGCCACATCACCTGGGCAACATGGAAATTTCAATGCTAGTCTAATATGGAGAAGGAATGTTGTGTGCATGCAAGTTCTTTGCCATGAATACTGTTATTGAGTTGTTTTCCCTTGATGGAACCATTGGAACTTACACATAAAAATGCCACTGGAATTATTATGCAGGCCTGTAACTGGATGACTGTGGTAAGTAGCAGGTACTGAGCACAACCCCCGCCAGCTGTAGAAAAGCACTCCAGTAGGGAGACAAACGAATGCAAATGAGATGTACTTGGCCATGGAACAAAGATGAAAATGACATTCACTTGTAAATGAGTTTTCTGTGTTTGATGTAAACAGAATGTCTCACATTTTGTAGGAAGGCCTCCGTGACCTTAGGACAGTCATTGAATATGTTACACAAGGCTGCACATGTTTCTTACAGTTTGATCATCTGCAGTGTATCTCGTGACGTAACGGTTTCTAGGTTTTTTTTTAAAATTTATATAGACTATTTTTCATGAATTTCTGTTTTAGGAGATGGCCTGAGAGATATAACGAGAAGTTTCTCTTTGGACAGCCCTGGAATAAAACTTAAATCTGGCACCTTGATCTCAGATTAGGGAAGAGCCCTTCTGATAGAGTCAGGATGAAGAGGAAGGAGAGCAGCCTCTTAGCTTGGCCATTTACTGCTAACCATGGTCCTAGCCCACACATGTGTTCAGACACTAGAAAGATTGCTACGTGACTTTACTTTCTGAACATATTCATCTGTTGACGCCAGTTTTAAACCTCCCCTCATTTCTCCTTATCCCTGCGTAGAATAGTAGCCCTTAAAGTATTTTGTAAGCAAATGACAGCCTATGCTCAAACCATGTACCTTGCAAAGTAAAGTGACTGAATACAAAGGACCACCTGGTGTGGAACTGGGGCATGTGGAGTTGCCTGATGCGATGAATGAACAGCAACTACAATAAAAAATCACCTTAGCTCAAGGTTTAGTGAGCCACCCTTTGTCAAATAAGGCATAAAATGAGTGATGAAGACACCCAAGGTTGACCTCTGCCCTTTACAGGCTGGTGTACACATGGATACACACACACACACACACACACACACACACACACACACACACAGAGGAAAACATACCTCAGAGTTGCTGAGAATTCCATGGGTATTTGAGAATCACCTGGTCCTCCTCAAAGTTCCCGTCTTATTGAACATTGATGAAACACTGGTGCCTGAAACACAGTTTGCTTAGTGTGGCTAAGCTGCTCCAAGCTGCTCCTGTTCTAATTGAGGAGGCATGTCCGGGAGTTGGAGCTGACTACACTGACTACACTGTGTGGTGAGTGTACTGACAAACTGATCCACTGAGGAAGGGGCCCTCCTGTCTCAGAGGGAAGAGGGTCAGCGCAGAAGCCACACAGGTGAACATCCACTCTCATGTACACAGCGGGCAAAAAACGCTGAACATGTACACAAAGATTGCCTCTGATTATGATGTTTACCAAAGGATATGTGTTATAAATGAATACTGGAAAATTACATGCAAAACATTGGCAGTCTTTGTGCAGGGCATATAGTCTTCTGATTGAGTTTGCTGCCTTTGGGTTTCCCACTAGCAAGTCTAGTTTTATTGCTTTGATTTGGGAATAGATTTCTAAGTACATTATTGATCTTATAAGAAGTTAACCCTTAGAATTTTAGCACGCATTGTACCCCATTAAAGGCAATTAATTCTGTAACAACATCTAATACACAGGCCATAGATAAAAATTGCTGTTTCTTTTCAAAAACAAAAAAACTTGATAAAGCTGCCCATCTCAGTGTGGCTGTTCACTGCTGGCTAGAGGGCCCTCCCTGGAGCCACCAGGCTGCTGGCTGGGTAGAACTGTCCACCAGGCCCTGGGCCACTTGGTGTGGAAGATGGAGGAGGAGGACAGCTGGCTCAGAGCCGGGAGGAGGAGGGGGACAGGCTCTTAGACCTTTGGCGCCAGCTGGCAGCAAGCATGGGAAAGCAGCCAGTAGGTCTGTGCTTGGGGTGAGGAACCTTGCCACACTGTCTTTGTCAAGCCAGTTGTTCAGGTCCCGTGTTTTCTCACAGGGCTCCCCACTTGCTTGGTGACAGCTACCAACCATCTCCTTCAGCTGCTGACTCACTTTCCCCGTGGTTGTCTCTCTTAATTAGCTGGACCTTTTGAATGAAATCAGGCCTAAAAAACAAAACAAAACAAAACAACAACAAAAAACCAAAAACCTAAAACAAAACAAAAAACCCAAGCAAACAAGCAAGCAAACAAAAAGCCCTGTATGGAAGGATGTGACTACTTGATTAAGCTGTCAAGAATATCTTGTAACCTGCATGAAACAAAAAAGCAAAGCAAACCAGAAATGGAGTAAAGCAACCGAGCAAGAGATATTTTAATATGAATTCCCTGAGATAGGTAGCGCAGAGGAAAAGGTGAGAGGATGCCTCCCTTGATGCCTTAAATCTTGTTTCCTTTACTTCTGCGTGTTTTAAAGTTCAAACTTTGCATCAGTCCAGCTGTTGATGCTATACCTCTGACTGAACTGACAAGTGCTCCCTAGCATCATCTACTCCCCAATCCATAATGGATTTTTTGCAGCAATCTTAAACTGTTCTTTTTACAGCTGAATTTGGTATTCACGTGAGGTCTACTCCTAGCAATTCTTTACATTTGTTTTTTGTTGTTGTCACGTTCCTCAGCTGGTTTCAGTTTCTGTGAGGATCATTTAGATTAACGAATCATTTGGGGAACAACTAAAGATATGGTTAGGGCTACAAAGTTCCTATGTTTTGTCCCAGGAGGCAGGTAATATATGCTTCAGTTTTAGAGATAATTAATTCCTAAATTCAAGGGTAGCCAGGATTCAAGCATGGAGAGCTACATTTTCAACCCAGTAACTGTGTGAGTGTGCCAGTGTGCATGCGTTTGACTGTAGGGGTGTGTGTGTGTGTGTGTGTGTGTGTATGTGTAGGGGGATTGGGACAACCTGAAGTGTCTGCCCTTACCCTTCACCTAACTTGTGCCAGGGTCTTCTGTTGTTCACTGCTGAGTGTGTAAGACTCTCTGGTTTGAGAACTTGCAGAGATTCTTCTGTGTTCATCTCCTGCCTCTCTGAGGCATTACTGGATTGCAGATATGTGTCACAAGGCTTCATGTGGCTTACAAGGATTCAAACTCAGGTCCTCACTCTTGAACAGCGAGAACTTTATCCTCTAAGCCATCTCCCAACTTGGTAACCATCTTTTTTTTTTGAAAAATTTTTTATTATGTTTGACAAACTTGAAGTAAACATCTTTCCTGTCTTATTGGATCTAAATTTCTGGATGGAGATTAATATCTATCATATCTCATCTCTATTAATGTAAAACATCTATCTTGATCTAAATATGTCTTAACCCCTAACCTACTAAGCTTAATTGAAAGACTAAACCATCTGGTCTTCAAACCCATCAGAGACTTGAGAAGGGATAAAACTTAAATACCTGAGTGAACCCAGAGTGTAGGTTAGCAGCTTCCAAAATGAAAAAAATGACTGATACACTTTACTGACTGAACAGTCACCCAGCACTCTCTGTAACTTTGGAGCATCTTCAGCCTTCTGGCCCAATATATCTGACAGACATATTAGTGAGGCAGGAACTATTGAGTACTTGCTTACCCTGTTTTGGCAGAGTTTGGTCAACTCTACCTGCATCTAAACTTGCCCATTTTTTTTTTTTTTTGGCATATTTCTGTCTGTGGCAGAAATGAGGACACTTTGCCCAGTGGCTTGTTTGCCACATTTGAAGTCATCTCCCTAAGAAGCTTCTTTGATGCTCATCTTCTTTGAGGCAGGCTGGGTGTTGCCAGGAGTTAACTTGTCATAGACTCTTTAGAATAACAAAAACATCTTTAATTGCCATATTCTGTAGGTCTCTGAGGGTTTTGAAGACCCTATTTAACTATTTTACCTCATATATCTATAAAATTATATCTATCTGTTAGACCTAGAGTATATATTCTTGTGATAAAATTAGACTAGTTTTTGACATGAGCATGATTTGCATCCATATGCAAAATTCAATGCCATTGAATTAAAAAATAATCTTATTTGTGAGTAACAATTAGGGCTTTGAGATGAGGAGTAGGTTCAATAATCTACCTTTTGTTCTATCCTCCCTCTATATTTCTATATCTCCCTTTCCAGTCTCTATCTCCTTACCTACAAAAGCATCTTTGTAACTAATTTTTTTTGGGGGGGGGCATTTCTTGAAGAAATTTGCTTAAATCCATGTTTTTATTAATTTATTCTTGTTACATCTCAATGTTTATCCCATCCCTTGTATCCTCCCATTCCTCCCCCCCCATTTTCCCCTTATTCCCCTCCCCTATGACTGTTCCTGAGGGGGATTACCTCCCCCTGTATATGCTCATAGGGTATCAAGTCTCTTCTTGGCAACCTGCTGTCCTTCCTCTGAGTGCCACCAGGTCTCCCCCTCCAGGGGACATGGTCAAATGTGAGGCACCAGAGTACGTGAGAAAGTCATATCACACTATCCACTCAACTGTGGAGAATGTTCTGACCATTGGCTAGATCTGTGAAGGGGTTTAAAGTTTACCGCCTGTATTGTCCTTGGCTGGTGCCTTAGTTTGAGCGGGAACCCTGGGCCCAAATCTGCCTATCATAATGTTCTACTTGTAGGTTTCTAGGACCCTCTGGATCATTTTATTTTGCTATTCTCCCATGCGTCTCTCATCTAGAGTCCCAATAGGATGTCCTCCCCTCTGTCCCAGTTTCCTGGTAAGTGAAGGCTTTTGTGGGACATGCCCCTTGGGCTAGTATGCAGATATAAGTGAGTATATACCATTTGATTCTTTCTGCTTCTGGGTTAACTCACTCATTATGATCATTTCTAGCTCAATCCATTTATCCACAAATTTCGGGAATTCCTTGTTTTTAATAGCTGAGTAGTATTCCATAGTGTATATGTACCACAGTTTCTTTATCCACTCTTCTACTGAGGGACACTTAGGCTGTTTCCATGTTCTAGCTATTATGAATAAGGCTGCTATGAACATGGTTGAGCAAATTTTCTTGTTGCGTGCTGGAGCATCTTCTGGGTATATTCCAAGGAGTGGGATAGCTGGGTCTTGAGGAAGCCCTATTCCCATTTTTCTGAGATAGCACCAGATAGATTTCCAAAGTGGCTGTACTAGTTTGCATTTCCACCAGCAATGAGGGAGTGTTCCTCTCTCCCCACATCCTCGCCAGCATGTGGTGTCACTTGAATTTTTGATCTTAGCCATTCTGATGGGTGTAAGATGGAATCTCAGAGTTGTTTTGATTTGCATTTCCCTGATGACTAAGGAGGTTGAACATTTCTTTAAGTGTTTCTCAGCCATTTGATATTCCTCTGTTGAGAATTCTCTGTTTAGTTCCAAGCCCCATTTCTCAATTGGGTTATTCGGTTTGGTGGTGTTTAATTTCTTGAGTTCTTTATATATTTTGGATATTAGACCTTTGTCAGATGTAGGGTTGGTGAAGATTTTTTCCCAGTCTGTAGGCTGTCGCTTTGTTCTCTTGACAGTGTCTCCTGCCTTACAGAAGCTTCTCAGCCTCATGAGGTCCCATTTATTAATGGTTGACATTAAGGCCTGGGCCGTTGGTGTTCTGTTCAGGAAGTTGTCTCCTGTGCCAATATGTTCCAGGCTCTTCCCCACTTTTTCCTCTAAGTGGCTTAGTGTCTCTGGTTTTATGTTGAGGTCTTTAATCCACTTGGATTTGAGTTTTGTGCAAGGTGACAAATATGGGTCCAGTTTCATTTTTTTACACATAGACCTCCAGTTAGACCAGCACCATTTGTTGAAGATGCTATCCTTTTTCCATTGAATGGATTTGGCTTCTTTGTCAAAAATCAAGTGACCATATGTGTGTGGATTCATTAAATCCATTTTTTATTTGAGTGTAAATTTGTCATTTTCTAATTCTACTTTTCTTTATGCATTTGTTATTTCTTTTTGACACTTGCTAGTATGCAGGTGTCTGTATTATTTGCATTGCCTACTTTGGTCTTCCTTTCCCTGGGGATGGGTTCTGATCCATGTCCTGGTTTCAGCATCTCACCTCTGATTCTAATTTGGCTTTGAGAAATGTCCTGGAACCAGGTTTCTTTGGGAGCTTTCTCTCCCCATCTACTCCAAAGTGTTGAGTAATAACATCAATGACTGTGCAAGCTTTTTGATATCTATGTGACCTGAGCTGAGAATTTCTTAAAGGTGAACCTATACACATACCTTTCTTTTTCTCCAGATGTAGTGTCTGGCAATGCCCAACAAGCTACTTCCTTTGATGGCCTCAAAACTGTAACCAGATGAAGGTATGACATTATCAAAATATTAAGAGCTGAGGGGAGAAAAATCAAACATTAATATGTTAACGACAATTCATTTATTTTGTATGCTGGTTGCTGTCATCTGTGTCCACAGACTGTGTTTTTGAAAGTGAACATGGGATAGTTTATTTGTAAGATAGGCCAACCTGGTTTATAAAGTGAGTCCAGGACAGCCAAGGCTGCACAGAGAAACACTGTCTTGAAAAACAAAACCAACCAACCAACCAACCAACCAACCAAAAGACCTAAAACGCATACAGACACAGACACACAGACACACACACACACACCACACCACACAAACACATACCACACACAAAACAACCCAAACCCAAAGCCAAAACATTCTCCCTTCCAAAAAAAAAAAAAAAAAAAAAAAAGAAGATGAGAGGTGCTTGCAACTAGAAAAGGGGTGTGCTTACTGGGATGGGGGGATGGTGGTTCAGGATTTTATGTGGAGGTCTTCAGGACTGAAGAGCAGCAGGCAGAAGGCGGAGGAAGGAAATATTGAAAGACTGGGAAAACAAGTTATCTTCTTTATGCATTTGTTCCCCAAAGGGTTCAGGTTTAAAGGCTTGGTCTCCAGGGTGGCACCATTGGGAGGTACCTTTAGGAGTTGGGGGCCTTTTAGAAGATCTTTAAGCTATTGGGAATGCTCCACAGAAGGGAACTGTGTGTGAATAAATGCATGGTGTGTGCGTGTGTGTGTGAATGTGTGCCTGTTCCGTGTGTGTGCCTATGTGAGTGAATATACACACAGTGTGTGTGTGAATGTATGCATGGTATTTGTACGTGCATATGTGTGGGTGTGTACCTGAAGGCCAGAGGAGGCTGTCTTGCTCTTTCTTATTTCCTTTGGGCAGGGTCTCTCCCAGAACCTGGAGCTTGCTTGGTGGCCAGCAAGCTCCAGCAATCCTCTCTGCACTCCCCATAGCACTGGCTTTATAGGTGTGCATGGCCATGCTTGGATTTTTACATGGTGCTAGGGATCAAACTCAGTTTTTCATGCTTGCTGAGCAAGTGCTCTATCTTCTTAGGCATCTTCTCAGTGCCGAATTCTCTTTCCATAGTTAATTTCCTCAGGTTATTTCACTATAGTAATGTAAAGCCTTCTGCTACAATAACTCTCTATAAATCCTGAAGCGAGCAGAGAGAGGAAGAACCAGAGTCTGTTTTCTTTTCCTTTTCCTTCACTAGTATGTTGGCTCTGGTGAGTTAAGCAGTGGCATTCCAGTTCCTAGCAGAGCTTTTTTTTTTTTTTTTTTTTTTTTTTTTAAATCACAGGTGAGCAGTAATAAAGCACAGGAAGTTTGAAGATGGAGTGTTTGTAAAGATATGTGGGAAATAGGAAGGATCACTTTTTGGGGGAGAGAAGAATGACCAATTTATCCCTTTTGCCACAGAAGAGTGCTCAGATTGCTATTGCCGAAAGGGACCATTTTCCTTTCCCACCTACACAGCAACTAGTCCTAATAAAGAGGGCCCAGTATTTTTATCTTCATGATAATTCCAGAAATAGTCGCCCATTTATTCCTAATAATGTTACCGAAAAATACCAGCAATTATATAATGACTGCAAGAAATCACATTTTTAAGTAAGTGAAGAGGAAAATGATTTTTCTTATTATATGTATCCAATTTATTTGTAATTACCATGTGTGAAAGCACCTTCCTGGTATGCCTAATAACTGCCTTTTGTCCTTGAATGAAAAGTCGAGGCTTTATTTTTTTATTTTATTCGAGGCTTTGTTCTGCTCAGCTTATTTCTGACTCGTTGGGGAGACAGAGGCAGCGTTTGCGACATGTCTCCCAGGCCTTCCTCATACTAGGACAAGTGGGTCTTCATGAGAAAACATGGTTTCTTTAAGCCACCAGTTTCTAATAAACTGCAATGCCTCTGATTGATACATAAAATTAAATACTACATAAACATATATTTTTTCTTTAATTTTGGATTTATTAGTTTTTTGTCCTTAGGAACCATTTTTTTTTTGTTTTGTTTTTTTGAGACAGGGTTTTTCTGAGTAGCTCTGGATGGCCTGAGACTTACTCCATAGACCAGGCTGGCTTGAGGTCATATCAATCTGCCTGCCTCTGCCTCCCAAGTGCTGGGATTAAAGGTTTGGACCACCATAGCCGAACAGGAACCATCTTTTGAAAACAAGGCAGGAAACAGAAAAGAACAAAGTCAAGCAGAGCTCTCTTTTCCTACTTAGTGTTGGGATCAGCTGGGTGAATCTTTGCTGTCCACACATTGCAACAGCAATAGCCAAAATATTCTTCTTAATTACATATAGACTTAGCTATGTACCTTTCATAGATTTGTCATCTACCGATAGCCAGAGTGCCAATATGGCTGATTTTTGTATTTCATATTATGATAGCTAATCCTTCTTGTGGACTTAAAACACCCAGAAAGAATAAAACCTCAACTGAAGAATTGTCTTGATTAGAGTGGCTTGTGGGCACGACTGTACAGCATTTTCTTTATGGCTAATTGATGTAGGAAGGCCCAGCCTGCTGAGGAAGGTACCATCCCTTAAGGTGGGGGACACCTGGCCTATAGAGTAAAGGTAGTTGAATGTGAGCCTGGAAGCAAGCCAGCAAGTATCATTTCTTCGAAGTCTCTGCTTCTGTTCCTACCTTGAGGTGTCTCCCTTGAGTTCCTGTCCTCCCTTCCCTCCGTGATGGTTTATGACCTTTAAGCCAAATAAACCCTTTCCTCTCCCAAGTTGCTTTTAGTCATGGTTTTTTAATCACAGCACCAGAGACCAAACTAGAAAAAGTATGTTCAGATACCTTACATGGTAGTATTTTTATTAAATTGAAATATTTTTCTGTTCAGTACTTTAGCATATAGAGACATAGTGTTGTTTTTAATGAAAAAATGAGTGAACACATACATTTTTGTCTTTACTCATTTCTAGGTTCTTTTATTCACTTGTTCACTCAAGCCTTCACAAAACTTTTACTGAGTGTCTGGTTAGTGCCAGGTGCTATGCAGTCATTAGAGTTATGAACGTACGGACGGCCAAGAGGTCACTTTGGTTGCTGACTGGGAAGGTGCTGTGAAGTGAGACTGGACGCACGCCCTGGTGCTGGTAAGGAGTACATTCTTTGGGATACAACAAGTTCAAACAGAACTGAGGAACTGGAGTCAAGCAAGCGGCAGCCAAGATGGCAGCAGCTCCGATGGAGACAAATCCGACGGTGCCAGTTTGGAGATCGCCCAAGGAGGAACACCCTGGCTAGATCTGTAACCCGTACCAGGCCCTGGTGAAACACTTTGAAGTGGACTGAAACCCTAGTGAGAAGACGATGAAGGAGCTGGCTGACAGGTTGAAACGGACAAAAAAGAAAGTTAAGGCTTGGTTCCGCTATCGAAGGGGCATGATGAAGTTCAGCCAGTTTTGCGAGGACAACAAACCGAAGATGATGAGGGATTTTCCTGAAGCAAATAGACACACTCGATTGACCCTCTTGTTCTACCAATTCAGAAAGATGGAGCTCGCCCAACAGCCCTCCCAAAAGGAGGAGCCCGGGGTCCCTGAAGCTTTGGATGCCTTGAAGAGGCTCAAACTCTCTTCTGGCTACCAAAGCAGAGATGGCGGGTCACAGGATTCCTGACTCCCTAGTGTTTGTTGGCTCATGCTTTTGTTAAATGCTTTTCAACTTGCTTGGTGGGGGTAGGGAGGTTGTTAAGTTTTTTGTGCCTGTTGATGGGAGATTAATAATAAATCCTGCTACTCACAGAAACTAATATATATATATATATATATATATATATATATATATGAGTAACTAATATATATATATATGAGTAACTAATATATATATATATATATATATATATATATATATATATATATATATATATAAAGTTCAAACATTTAAAATCTCTTGGGAATGTGAAAGAAAACTAGTTATTCCTATAATATATTCCTAGAGTAATAAGTGCTTTTCAGCTTGGTGATGATTTCAATTTATTATCAGAAGAAGATGACAGAGTTCTTAATTTGTTGTGAGTATCCCAGACATCTACCATGCTTATGTAGACTGCCATGGGACTTGTGGCACGCACATACTCCTAATTTAGTGTGAAATGAGTGGGTGACCCAGAGGGCCTTATCTTTCCTCAGACTTTTGTGGTTTTAGACATATCAAAAATGTTATCAAGTCACATATTGTGTTTTTAGGCGGATGATGCTTGGGGCTAATGAAGATACAGAGAGAGGACTTGGCATGGACGACTAGTCACTCATGGAGATGTCTGTATAGAAGGTCCAGTTGGAATCAACAGATGTGGAACATTAATAATAAGCTACAAACCTTCCCCCAGTCCCCCAGTCTTCATTTACATTCATTCAACAAATTATGAATGTCTACCTTGTGCCAGATACACGTTAGGTGCTAGTAGGTGTAGCAACCCCGCCTTTTATGTACCTTACAGTTTAGTAACAGAAGAAAACACGAACAAATAAATAGGGGAACAAAGCACTAGGCAGGCAAAAATCAACAGTGGCAGATGGGACCAGGAACATTTGTAAATCATTCTGTCAAAGGGCTGTTTATGGGGAAGTGGCATTTCGGATGAGGACTGAATGATCAGAGGAACCAGGCATTGTGTATCCAAGGGAGACCCATTAATGCAAAGGGCAAGGCTCATGTGAATGCCTTTGGCAGTTATAAGTCTGATACTTCCAAGAGAGAAAGCCCAGCATGATGAGGAACAAAATGGGGTGCACCTAGATACCGGAGGTTGACAGAAGGGGAGAATAGTCAGGGTTCTGGAAGTCACAACAATGCTGCTGACTTTTGGGTTGAGTGTTGTACGGAAGTCATTAGAAAGCTTTAGTCAGGGACGGGGAAAGTGTAAGATCATATTGACTCCTGGGTAAGGAAAGACTGTGTGGAACATGACTGCAGTATTTCAGGGGATAAATGTCAGTGAAATGGGGATTAGGTTAGCAGTAAACATTGATCTGCAATTAGAAGCAGGCCTAAGTTTAAAATAGGATCTTGAGCAACTATACATGGACTTTACATTGGAGAAAAAAATGTTTTGACTGGGTTTCTCTGCATAACAGTCCCAGCTGTCCTGTATTCGATTTGTAGACCAGCCTGGCCTTGAACTCACAGGGGTCCACCTGCCTCTGTCTACCGAGTGCTGGGATTAAAGACATGTGCCACTACCCCTGGCTCATTGGAGGAAAAGGAGAGAAAGAAATCAGTGTTATGTTCTGGTTTGGGGCCTTGCAGATAGCTTAAGGTATGGTTACCTTCATCATATCTGTGGGGTAAGAGTCGGCAGACAATGTGCTGGAATTGAGGCTAAAGGTTGTGCCTTCCTGGGTGGGTCTTCATTTCTTCTAGCCTTGTCGAACGTGACAGATGGTAATTACAAAAAGTGTGCTTTGAGTTTTGTGCAGTGAATATAGGCTAGTTAACAAAAAGGGATGTATGCTGTCTTCCTGCTCCTAATGGGGCAGTGGGGGCTAGTTTCAGGAGCTGCTGATGCATACTTTAGCTAAAGACAGAGTGGAGGTGAGGTGGTACAAAACAGATGAGTCAAACTTTGTCTCTGGAGAAAGTGTTCTTGGTACAGGATACCTTGCAGTAAACCTTGAGAGTTTAAAAAATTTTCTTATATGCATGGATGTTTTACCTGCATGTATGCCTGTATACTACATGTGTGCAGAGGCATCGGATCACCTGGAAGTAGGGTTACAGATGGTTTCCAGCTGTCATGTGAGTGTTGGAAATTGAACCTAAGTCCTCTGAAAAAGCAGCCAGTGTTTTTAATCACTGAGCCATCTCTCCAGACTTGCCTTTGAAGTTTTGTTCTTAATTTTATGTCTTACCCTCTTATTAACTGAAAAGATTAATCGGTCTTTGAGATAGAACATTAAGAAAAAAAAGCAAGGTCCAATTTTCTTGAGATTTTGTAGAGGTATCAAGGGAAAACATGTTAAAGAGCCTAGTTTAATCCAGAAAACCTAGATCAGATAACTAAAATGATACAAAACAAACGAGCAAAGTCCAGACTGGGGATCACTTTCTTCTTTCCCTCCCTCCCTTGCTCTGTCCCTTCATTCCTCCATCACTCTCTCCCTTTCTTCTTTCCTTCCTGTTTCCCCTTACATTGAATTCAGGGCCTCACACATTTGTGAAAACAATGCTTTGGTTTAACACCTGTTAGGTCGTCTACCCCAGCGTATGAAGACATGTGGTTTTTACACAAATGAGAGCCTAGTGGGCAAACTTTATAATCTGATCCTAAAAACTTAACAATGTCATTATTTTTCACCCCTAGCAGTTCTTTTAGCAGCATCTATGAACTGTCTTCTCAGAGTAGCCATAATTGTGATCATCAGGGACCTTACATTGCCCTGTGGCTCTTTCACCATCTTTAGTGGGTGCTGAACCTTTGCTTTGAATAGCTCTGTCGAGAATTAACAAGACCTTGGAGGTCCTGTAAGATGCCCAGTGACCCTAGAAAGTAGTTTGTAAGTTTGGCTGCTCAACCCCAATTCTTTATCTCATCAGACTGTACTCACTGGGGCAAAGAATGACAGCACAGGACCAAAAGGGCCAGACTGAAAGAGAAAACCAGAAAATAGCTTTTCAGAGATGTCAGTTTATCACATGTGTAGGAGCATTGGGCAATGGAAGTTACATTCCAAACAGCATGGTTTTTTTCCCCATGCATACTAAAAATGCTTGTGTTAATTGACAGCAGATAAAAGGTGAGGGAATACAATGCACACTAACTCATTTTAAAGTCTACAGGTAAAAGACTGAATTCTTATGTGAAATAAATGGCTTTCCACTTAATAAACTGGAGTTGTTCCAAGGACATCCTTTCATTAATGGAGCAGGTGCAGATGAAGTTTTGAGAAACTTGCACAGTATTTTAAAAAATAAAACATTTAATTAACAAGCTTGAAAACAGTGGCACACTTGAAGTGGGAATAAAACAATTGTTTTATATCAAACAGTGCAAATCCAATTTGTGAATGCAAATGCATTGAAAAGCTTTAAAATATTAATAAACCACTATGGGCTTTAAGAAAGAAGTTTTCATTTTCTTTCAAGGTTTTCTCTTGAGACAAGTTCTAAACCAGAAAAGATGTTGAAAAGAATGCAAAAAAGTGCATTCTTCTTGAAGGTCCAAAAATCTTATCCACAAGAAACAAAGATGAAATGGATTTAGAATATAATTATGTAATTATAAAATATAAATTGTGTGTAGATTATTTTTGTTAGAGTTATTGGGAATTATAGTCTCTCTACCACTCTTTCAATAACTTGTTCTTAAGATTTAAATGCAACAGATTTGGTAAAAAAATGTTAAAGATATATGTTGTTTTTCAACTGATTAAATCATGGAGATACATAAACTGTTTAATAATAGTAATAATAATAATAATAATAATAATAATAAAGAAAGATAAGCAAGCTTCAATTAAAGGTTTAATTTTTATTTACATTAAAATTTCCATACAGTAATTCTCTCTGAGTCCAGTCTGTGCAATCATGGGGTCTGGTAGCAGCACATACTGCTGTCATAATAAAGTTCACTCCAGTCTTCAGGTTTGGCACAACTCATAAGCCATTTCTTCCCCAGTGACCTGGTTAATTTTCCATGCTAAATCTTAGGTTAGACATTCTGCAAAACAAACTGGATAGATAAATCTTCTTGAGGACAAGCAGGCCTTATGTCAGAGCATCCACTCAGGGTCTTTTTCTCTGCATCTTCTATTGGGGACAACACAGCAATTACAAGGTGTGGAAGAGCTTGCAGGAAGGCTGTCATTGAGGCTGACAATATAGTTGATTCCTATTGATAAATCCCCATCCTGCAGAAGTTATCCTGAAGCCACCAGAAGAAAGGTGTTTCTTTAGGTACTCACAGAAAAAGGCCCAATGATCTTATCATCTGCAGGATGCCAGTTACCTTTCAGTCCTAGGCCACCTCACAGCTGCTCTGCACCCTTGTGTGAGCATTGATAACGGCTGAGTAGGAGGTGATTCAGTTTTTCCTCTCTGGAACTGAAGGGTCTTCACTGACGTGCTCACTTTCCACATCTGGAAATGATCATGCCTGGACTCTGACTCTACTAACTAAAATTTACTTTTAGATAATTGTCTTCTGAGAGGTTTCATCAATCTGATGATGGAAATAGATGCAGAGACCCATAGCCAAATAATAGGCTGAGCTTGGGGACTTCTGTGGAATCATGGGAAGAAGGATAGAGGGAGACTGAGTGGTCCAGAGCACAGCAAGACCTACAGAGTCAACTAACCAGGGCCCATGAGGGCTCACAGAGACTGAACCACCAACCAAGGAGCATGCTTGGACTGGACCTAAACCCCCTACACACATGTAGTAGATGTGCTGCTTGGTTATCATGTGGGTCTCCTAACAATGGGAGTAGGGGCTGTCTCTGACTCTGCTGCCTGCCTTTGGATCCCTTTCCCCTAGCTGGGGTCCCTTATCAGGCCCCAGTGGGAATCCTGCTGAGACTTGAGGTGCCAGGGTGGATTGATATCCTTTGAGGGGGGCTCCCGTTCTCTAAGAAGAAGGAGGGGGAATGGAGGAGTGGGGCATGAGGGTGGGACTGAGAGGAGAGGGGGCCCTGGGATCAGGCTGTAAAGTGATTAAATAAATAAATAAATGGGGGAAAAGCCACCATCAAAGAGTAAAAAAAAGAGGGTAATAAATAGAAACTAAACATCTCAACACAAGGCACCTTAGATACGGTCATTAAATTATGTGACTTATTGCTCACACCTTAAAGCAGCTCATTTTCTCCCCTGCCAGTTTCCTATCAAAGCTGTTCAGTTTCATTTCCCATGGACAGTGCCAAAGCCTCCTGCAAGTCTGAATGGCATCTGGGACTCTTGGGTAATGGCCTCATTGGCTTCTGAGCATCTAGACTGCTGAACACGGTAAAATGAATCTTGGAGAAGCAACTTCCTAGGTGGTCCTGGGTATGCGTGATGAGCTCGAGAGTTGACTCAGATAAGCTCCTTTTTTTTCAAAAGGAAGTCCTTTGGGTGGAGTCTGGCCATTTCCTACAAATGCTTTTGAGGTATCCTTTCTATTGTGCCAATGCAAAGTATTTTGGACATAAAAAAAAAAAAAAACTTTTAATAGATTATTTGTGAATTTCACATCATGTTCCTCAGGCCTATCCCTGTCCCTTTATACCTGCCCTCTGCCCTTGCAACCTCTCCCCCAAAAGAAAAAAAATCTCACTGTGGAAGCTGTTTGTTACAGCATGTTCCAAATATACCCTTTTGTCCACACTGTTTGACTTGTAATGTTCATTTCAGTAAGCCATTGGTCTGGTTCAAGGCCTCTGGCTTCTGCCACACTATTAATGCTGGATCCTCACAGGGCCCCCTCTCTGGTATCCTGCTGCTGCCCTGTGTCATGGAGATCCCCCAAAGCTTTGGTTCTGGAGGACTGGCCCCAATCCCAAGCTCCCGCAGTCCATAGATGGGGTAGATGTTGGAATGGGCCAACCTAAAGCCCTGGATCTGGGCCTGGATGGTACCTGAGCGGTTCAGCCCGCCAGCTCTCCCACATCCACACCACTAGGACTTGTTCTCCAGCACTGCTCTGGCTAGCTCATCCAATGCCACAGCCAGCAATGGGTAGGGTCAGCTCTCCTGCTATCATGCCCTCGGGTCTGCCTCATCCACATTCATGCCAGCAGTGCCAGCTCTGCTTTGCTGCCCAGGCAAGGTGCAAGGCCTGCTGTGTTGAGTGCTGCAGCAGGTGAGGGGATGGGATAGCTTTCTTGCTCTCATGACGTTGGGGCCAGCTCTCTCCCCTGATGTAGGTGGCTAGGGGTAATGTGAGGTATTCTGTCTCACTCATGCCATGCATGGCAGATAAGTTGCAAGGTCAGCTCTTTCACACTCACGCCCTCAGGGCCAGCTTGCTCACTCCTTCCCCTGCTACTATGGTCAGCTCTACTGTGCTGCTCAGGCAAGGTTGAAGGAGCAGCTCTCCCAAATGCTGCAGCCAGTAAAGGGCAGGACCAGCTCTCTGGCCTGTTGCAGATGGTGAGGGGTGAGGAGTAGGGGGAACTGGGCTTCATTTTAGTTATACTAATCTCTTCAGAAATCATGGTTCCTTAGTCTCAAGTTTACATTACATTTCCTCATCAAACTGCAAGTTTTTCTGCTTTATGTTTTTCTCCCAAGTCTTACTGTGCTTTTATAGCAATAGGGGATAACTCTAGACTGTGTCAAATTGACAATAAATACACGTAGCTAACAGCAGATAGTAATAATCATGCCATATTCTGAATCCTGGACTTCTTTGAACTTTGTTCTGCTAGTTAGACAAGCTCCTTTCACACAGCCTCAGCAGCAAGTCTCAGGACATAGGCGAAATGTAGACAAGTTCTTTGGAAGCAAGTAAGGCCAATCCCACTGGAGACCTTGTGTCCATCGGAAACTTTATGGGCACAGTCTTTGCCTCCAGCCTTCTTGCTAGCATTCTGGTCTTGTGAGCACCCACCAGAATCACCCATTAAGCTTTGTTCAGAGCATTTTAGGCTTTCTCTACTCCATTTCTTCACCCACCACCCAATTGCTCCCACAAATGTCCCAAAGGCTTAATAACAAATGGCCAGGTTTAATTATAGCAATGACCATACTGACAACAACACATTTCCATTAGTTTTTCAACATTGAAACAATTTCAGGAGAGGAAGGAGAAATTTTGGCTCATAATTTCTGCACTTTCATTTTTATAGCCCTTGGCTCTGCTGATTTTGAGCAAATGATGAGGCAGACTATCACATGCATTTGGGAGGCAAAGAAAGGAGAAGAGCCTGGAAAAGAGATAAAAGCTTTCAAACATACCCTTCTTGTGATGGGCTTCCTCCAGCCATATCCCATCTTCTAAAGTTTACACCTCCATAACGATACCTCTAGCTGAGGAGCAAGTTTTCAACACATAAGCCTGGAGGGGGTACTTCATATGCAAACTATGAAAGCTCTTATAGCTAAGAAAATGTGTCATACTTATAAAAATTGCTAAAAAAGAGAGTAGATTTTAAACCTACCTCCTTATCACAGAAATAAGAAGTACATGAGGTAACACATATTTTAATTAGGTCAATTTAGCCATCCCAGAATGCACACATATTTAAGCTTGTGGAACATGATAAATACATATTTAAAGAGTTATAGAACATAATAACAGATAGTGTAGGTGCCTCTGAAATCAGAATATATACTCATGTTTTATATATACTCAGGGATCATTGTGCTTTGTTGATTTTTTGGTCTTTTCCTTATTGATGTTATTTTGAATTGTTATCAGTTTCCTATTATTTCTTTTTTTTAAGATTTATTTACTTAATACGTATACAGTGTTCTACCTGCATATAACACCTGCAGGCCACAAAAGGCACCATATTTCATTTGTAGATGGTTGCAAGCCATCATGTAGTTGCTGGGAATTGAACTCAGGACCTTTGGAAGAGCAGCCAGTGCTCTTAACCTCTGAACCATCTCTCCAGCCCCCTCCTGTCATTTCTAGTATGCTGCTACACACTGCATATCAACCATTAGTTTGCCACAAATTACCGAATATGAAATGTAAAATTTTCCAGTAGGCACATTAAATGAAGTAAAAATAAGATACTTATATTTAATAATACATTATATTTAACTTAAAATTATAAAATACATTAAACATGTAGTCAATGTATATTAATAATATATTTTACATTTTTGAGATCTGATATATCTTTTACTCTAATTAGCAGATATTTATTTTAATTAAAATGTATATATATATATATATTTAGATTTCCCCCATTTGGATGTATATAGAAGCTATTCCACACATATTTAAGTTCCCAGTAATTGAAATGAGTTTCAGCTTTTAAGTTAAAACTTATTGAAGTTAAATTGAAAATGCAGTTTTATAATATGTCATTGGCCTTGCTTCAAGTGGTTGGTAGCCACATAGATGGCAATGGAGGCATCACTGGCCCCCACTCCCACAGATGCTTCTTGTCTTAGTCAGGACTTCTATTGCTGTCATGAAGCACCATGCCCAAAATGTAAGTTAGGGATGAAGGGATTTACTTGTTTTACATTTCCGTGTCACTGTTCATTAGTAGTGAAGGAAGTCAGGACAGGAACGCAAATGGAGCAGTGACCTGGAGGCAGGAGCTGATGCAGAGGCTGTGGAGGAGTGCTACTTACTGATGTTCTCATCACACCCTCCTCAGCCTGATTTCTTATAGAGCCCAGGACCACCAGCCCAGGCATGATACCACCTGACCTTATGAAGGCATTTTCCTTAACTGAGGTTCTCTTCTCTTACACGATTTTAGATTGTATAAAGTTGATATTAAACACTTACGTTACACCTATGTGAAAGGCCTCAGACTAGAGGTAGCTGCAGAAGGCATGACGATTGTCCGGGAGATTGCCCAAGCATTGCCCACTGGAGAGTGGGGGAGTCGAGAGAAGTACAAAATAGCAATAGTGTGTGACTGGGTCTGTTCCTCTTCTTAAAGGTATGAAACGACTTTATGGCTAAAAGAACTATTTTTGTGATTCTTTTTGTGTTAATATCCAAGATATGTGAAGTTGTTAAAAGTTTAACTTCTCTATAAACGAGCTGTTATTTTATATTCTGTGTTTGTGCATGTGAACATTGATATGAGTATAGCTGATTTTCCTGAGTAAACAAAACACTTTCAATTTATGTGTGACTTTGATTATATGTCCTCACAATTCTTGATGCTCATCTGATTTTTCTTATATATGTATATATACACACACACACATACGTATATATTATACATTTGCTGGTTATTTTAGCTGTCTACCCATATTGCTGCTAGCTTCAGATTTCTATTGCATCTCATCCCTCCAAATAAGCTAGCCTTTTTTCCCACTATTTTCTGCTATTGAGTCCAATGTTACACAGAAAAGTTGATTTGTTAATTAGTTTAATCGCCTCTTCTCATAATGGCCGGGTAAGATTGGTGAGGAGGCTTGTTATCAATCCGTGCTACTGGTAAGCAGTAATTACAGATAATGACACTTTTGTCTTGCAGCATTCTGAAGATTGTCTTGAACTCCTCACTGAATTAGCGAATGGACTGTCAGTTGCATTCTCCCTTGGTTTCTTCTCCAACTTGTCCTCTACTCTCCTCCCAATGAAACAAAATTACAGCTCGTTAGGTGGAAGCTCATTTGAAGTCTCAATTTTCTTGAGTATTCAGCTCTTCCACAAAGTACCAGGTGCTCAGCTGTGGCCACAGCACTTTCCCTTGGCTTCAGATTCCTACTCAACTGGCATTCTACAAGTCTTTGATTTTCCCTTTGCTTGAAGAGGTATCGGTTGTCTTGACAGCAGCGCTAAAGCTTTGCCCTTGTGCCTTGATACACATTGTGGTACAATCTAATAATTAAAGTCATTTGTCAAGCAACAGGACATTCACACTTTCCTCTGAAGAGATTGGAACAAACAGCAGATTTCATGTGGGATAGAAGCCAGAAGGACAGCCACTGTCACTTTAAAAATATGCCTGGAATGCAGAGTCCAGAGCAGTTTATAATCTAAGTTGTATTTTTATGCCCAGTTTTCAAATAGAGAAGAATTTCACTCCCAGGTGGGTGTTCTGCAATGTCTGGTGATACCTTTGGTTATTCAACTGAGAAAGGAAAGTGCTCCTGGCCTTTACAGGTCAGGATTGTGTCTAACAAGCCTGCAGTGAGTAAGGAAACCTTCCACAATAAAGAATTCTTTTTTTCAAGACAGGGTTTCTTTGTGTAACCTTGGCTGTCCTGGACTCACTTTGTAGACCAGGCTGGCCTGGAACTCACAGTAATCCACCTGCCTCTGCCTCCCGAGTGCTGGGGGATCAAAAGTGTACACCACCCGGCCAAGAATTCTTTTTATTTGTTTATTTATAAACTTATTCATTTATTTTGTTGTAACACCCTTAAACTCTATAGCTCCTCTGTTGAGATCTATTTTAGTTCCTAGCACAACTGTAACTCCTCTGTTAGCACCAGCTCTTAGCATATCAGAAACCATTTTGAGTCCAAGCCTCTACTTTGATTATAAGGTAAAATTAAGTTCAAGTTCTCAGGCTCTAGGTGGCTGAAGCCAGGAAGGTTCAGTGTTTGCTGCTTAGAATAAAACAATATATGATAAATGCATGCCCTGCTTGGGTTAAAGGTAAGTGTATGTTCTATTACAGTTAAGACCACAACATCCTGCTATGTTCCTTACTCCCAGAGAGTTGGAAAGCCTCCAAGAGCTCTCCTACCCTAAATTCTAGGCAATCAGCTTAAAATGCTTTGTCTAGCTACCTGGACATTGTGCTCAGAACAAAGTTGATTCTTCTTGTGTTTAACTGGTCAAAATGATGTAATGCTGCCCTCTTCCTGCTTCCCACCAGATTATCTGGTTACGGTTTTTCTTATAAAAAGCCTGCCTGAGAAGTAGACCAATGTCATCGTTGGGCTCCTGGGTCCACTGTGTCCGGCCATGACCAGTCTTAGGGAGTGGCATTCTAATAAACCTTCAACATCTCACTGATATGTTTCTTCTCCAACTTGTCCTCTACTCTCCCCCCAATGAAACAAAATTACAGCTCCTGTGTGGCAATTCTTGTATTATAACAATTTGTTTATTCACTTTACATCCTAGCCCTATCTCCATCCCTCCTCACCTTCCAGCCCTACCCTCCTTCCCTCTCCCATCTCCTCCCTCTCCCATACCCTCACCCTATTCATCAGAAAGGGAGGGGCCTTTATGTCCACCCCAGCTTATCAAGTCCTACGAGGACTGAGCATGTTCTCTTCCCCTGTGGCCTGGCAAGGCAGTCCCTCCAAGGTGAAGAAGTATTTGAAAAGCTGGCAAGAGAGTCCATACCAGAGAAAGCCCTGACTCTGGTTACTAGGGGGTCCACGTAAAGCCTGAGCTGCCCATTGGCTACATCTTTGTATGGGACCTAGGTGTAGTCTATGCAAGGTCTTTGGTTAGTGCTTTAGTCTCAGCAGGCTCCAATGGGCCCCAGTTAGTTGCCTCTGTTGGTCTTCTTGTGGAGCTCCTGTCACCTTCAGATCCTTTTCTCCTTCTACTTTTCCACAAGGCTCCCTATACATTGCACAAGGTTTGGCTATGAGTCTCAGCATCTGTTTTGAGGTGCTGTTGGGTGAAGCCTCTCAGAGGACAACTCTGCTCAACTCCTGTCTGCAAGCATAGCAAAGTATCACTAATAGTGTCAGGGGTTGGCTCTCACCCATGGTGTGGGTCTTGGGTTGGGCCAGTCATGGGTTGGACCTTCCTTAAATCTCTGCTATATCTGCTCTATCTTTATGCCTGAAAGTCTTGTAGGCAGGGTGAATTTTGAGTCAAAGTTTTTGTGTAGAGGTGTTCGGCACCCTCTACTAGGAGACTTGTCTAGTTAGAGGGTATCCTCTTTAGTCTCCATGGCCCCTACTAGAGTTTCTCTCATATCCCCCAGGGAGCCTACACTGACTTAGGTCTCCAGCTTGCCACAGAGATGCCCTTGCCCACAGTTTCTCTTTTCTCTACAGGCCTTCTCTCTCCACCCCAACTCTCTTCTTGGTAACTTGCTATCCTTCCTCTGAGTGTCGCCAGGCCTCCCCATCCAGGGGACGTGGTCAGAAGTTTAATGCCTATATTCTTCTTGGCTGGTGCCTTAGTTTGAGGAGGACCCCAGGACTCAGATCTGCCTGTCATAAAGTTCTTCTTGTAGGTTTCCAGGACCCTGTGGGTCCTACTATTTCCTTATTCTTCCATGTTACTCTCGCCTAAAGTCTTAATAGGATGTCCTCTCCTCTGACCCACTTTCATGGTAAGTAAAATTTTTCATACTACGTATCCCTTGGACTAGTGTTTTGATATAAGTGAGTATATACCATTTGTCTCTTTTTGCTTCTGGGTAAACTCACTCATTATAATAATTTCTAGATCAATCCATTTGTCCACAAATTTCGGGAATTCCTCGTTTTTAATAGCTGAGTAGTATTCCATTATGTAAATGTACCACAGTTTCTTAGTCCATTCTTCTACTGAGGGACACTTAGGCTGTTTCCATGTTCTGGCTTTATACATAATAGCCAAAACATGGAAACAGCCTAAGTTGAGGTCTTTTATCCACTTGGTCTTGAGTTATGTGCAGGTGATAAATATACATCTATTTGCATTTTTCTACACATAGATATCTAGGTAGACTGGCACTATTTATTGAAGATGTTGTCTTTTTTCCATTGGTTTTAGTTTTGTTGTCAAAAATCAAGGGTGTGTAGGTTTGTTTCTGGGTCTTTGATTGGATTCCAATGGTCAATGACTCTGTTTCTATGCCAGTACCACGCAGTTATTATTACTATTATTCTGTAGTATAGCTTGAAGTCAGGGGTGGAGATACCACCAGAAGTTCTTTTATTGTATAGGCTAGTTTTAGCTATTCAGTTTTTTTATATAAAGTTGAGAATTGATCTTTAAATGTTTGTAAAGAATTGTGTTGGAATTTTGATGGGGATTGCTTTCAATCTGTAGATTGATTTTGGTAAGATGGCCATTTTTACCATATCAGTCCTACTGATCTATGTGCACGGAGGATCTTTCCAGTTTGTGATATCTTTTTCAATTTTTTTTTTTGTGTCTTGAAGTTCTTGTCATACAGGTCTTTGACTTCAGTAGTTAGAGTTACACCAAGATACTTTATATTATTTGTGGCTATTGTGAATGTAGTTCCCCTAATTTCTTTCTCAGCCTGTTTTTAATTTGTATAGAGGAGGGCTACTGATTTTCTTGAATTAATCTTGTATGCATCCACTTTGCTGAAGGTGTTTTTCAGCTGTAGAAGTTCTCTGGTGAAATTTTGGGGGTCTCTTATGCACACTATCATATTATCTGTGAATGGTATATTTTGACTTCCTCCTTTCCAATGTGGATCCCCTTGATCTCCTTTTGTTGTCTTATTGCTCTAGATAGAACTTCAAGTACTATATTGAAGAGGTATGGAGAAAGTGGGCAGCCTTTTCTAGTCCCTGATTTTAGTGGAATTTCTTTGAGTTTCTCTCAATTTAATTTGATGTTGGCTATTGGCTTGCTGTACATAGTCTTTATTATGCTTAGGTATGTACCTTGTATCCCTGATCTCTCCAAGACTTTAAACATGAATGGCTGTTAGAATTTGTCAAATGCTTTTTCAGCATCTAAGGAGATGATCATGCAGTTTTTTTTTCAGTTTGTTCACATAGTGGATTATATTAATGGATTTCCATATATTGAATGATCCCTGCATGCCTGGGATGAAGCCTACTTGGTCATGGTCAATGATATCTTTGATGTATTCTTGGATTTGGTTTGAGAGTATTTTATTGAGTATTTTTGCTTCAATATTCATAAGAGAAATTGATTTGAAGTTCTTTTTGTTTGTTGTTTTTTTTTGTGAGGTTTAGGTATCAAGGTGACTGTGATCTCATAGAATGAGTTTGGTAATGTTACATCCAGTTCTATTTAGTGGAGTAGTTTGGAGAGTATTGGTATTAGCTCTTCTTCGAAGGTATGGTAGAATTCTGTCCTTAATCCATCTGGCTCTTAGCTTGTTTTGCTTGGGAAACTTTTGGTGATTGCTTCCATTTCTGCAGGTGAAATAGGACTATTTAATTTGTTTACCTGGTTTTTGTTCAACTTTGACAAGTGGAATCCATCAAGAAAATTGTCCATTTCCTTTAGATTTTCAAAGTTTGAGGCATATAGGCTTTTGAAGACCTAATGATTCTTTGGATTCCTTCAGTGTCTGTTGTTATTGCTCTCTGTTGTCTTCTGATTTTCTTGATTTGACTAGTGTCTCTCTGTCTTATAGTTAGTTTGTCTATCTTATTGATTTTCTCAAAGAACCAACTCTTAGCTTTTTTGATTCCTTGAATGATTCTTTTTGTTTCTAATTTATTGATTTTCAGCACTGAGTTTGATTATTTCCAGCTGTCTACTCCTCTTGGGTGTTTCTGCTTCTTTTTTTTCCCTAGGGCTTCCAGATGTTTCATTAAGTTGCCTGTATGAGATGTTTCTAATCTCTTTATGAAGGCACTTAGTGCTATGAACTTTCTCCTTAGCACTGCTTTCATTGTGCCCCATAAATTTGGGTATATTGTATGTTCATTTTCGTTGAACTTTAGGAAGTTTCTAATTTCTTTTTTTATTTCTTCTCTGATCCAGTTATCATTGAATAGAGAGCTGTTCACTTTCCAAGTGTGTGTAGGCTTTTTGTTATTTCGGTTGTTGTTGAGGTTCAGCTTTAGTCCATGGTAGTCTGATAGGATACAAGGTATTATTTCAATCTTTTTGTATCTGTTAAAGCTTTCTTTGTGACCTACTATATGGTCAATTTTAGAGCGAGTTCCATGAAGTGCTGAGAAGAGGGTATAATCTTTTGTGTTGGATGGAAAGTTCTGTAGATATCCTTTAGGTCCATTTGATTCGTGACATCAGTTGGTGTCATTATTTCTCTGTTTAGCATCTGTTTTGTTGACCTATCTTTTGGTGAAAGGGGGGTGTTTAAGTCTCCCACTATTAATGTGAGGGGATCAATGTGTGGTTTAAGCTTTTTTAATGTTTCTTTTACAAATGTGTGTGTCCTTGTATTTGGGGCATAAATGTTCAGAATTGTGATGTTACCTTGGTTGAATTTTTCTTTGATGAGTATGAATGGCCTTCCTCATCTCTTTTGATTATTTTTTGTTCAAAGACTATTTTATTAGATATTAGAATAGCTACTCCAGTTTGCTTCTTTTTCAATTTGCTTGGAAGACCTTTCCCCAGCCTTTTACCCTGTGGTAATGTTATCTTTGTTGCTGAGATGTGTTTCTCAAAGGCATTAGAACGTTGGATCTTGTTTATACATTCATTGTGTTACTCTGTGTCTTTTTATTGGAGAGTGAACACCACTGAGGTTGAGAGAGATTAGTGACCAGTGACTTTTAGGTCCTTTGATTTTGATGTCGGTTGTGGTAATGTGTTTGTTTGTTTATCTGATTTTTGTTCTGATAAAGTGGCTATCTATTTCCTGTGTTATCCTTGGTGTAGTTAGCCTATTCGAGTTAAAGTTTTCCTTTTACTATCTTCTGTAGCACTGGATTTATGGATAGGTACTCTTTGAGTTTGTTTTTGTCATGGAATATCTTCTTTTCTCCATCTATGTTTATTGAAAGTTTTTATGGGTATAGTAGTCTATACTGACATTTGTGGTCTCTTAAGGTTTGTAGGACCTCTGCCCAGGCCCTTCTGGCTTTTATGGTCTCTGCTGAGAAGTCAGGTATAATTCTGATAGGTTTGCCATTATATATTACTTGGCCTTTTCCCTTGTTGTTTTTAATATTTTTTTTGTTATCTACATTTTGTGTTTTGAATATTATGTGGTGGGAGAATTTTCTTTTCTGGTCTATTCTATTTGGCATTCTGTAGGCCTCTTGTATGTTTATATGCATCTCTTTCTTTAAATTGGAAAATTTTTCTTCTATGATTTTGTTGAAAATATTTTCTCTGCCTTGGAGCCAGGCATCTTTTCTTTCCTTAACTCCTATTATCCTTAGGTTTCATCTTTTCATGGGGTCTTTGATTTCTTGGATGTTTTGTGTCAGGAAATTTTCAGATTTAACATTTTCTTTGATGGTTGCATCAAATTCTTCCACTGTATCTTCTAAACCTGAGATTCTTTCCTCTATCTCTGGTATTCTGTTGGCAATGCTTACTTGGCAGTTCATGATTTCTTTTCTAAGTTCTCTCTTTCCAGGCATTCTTCAGTTTGTGCTTTTATCATTGTTTCCATTTTCATCTTCAGATCTTATACCATTTTATTAATTTCTTTCACCTGAGTGTGAGTGAGACTTTATTTACAGGAGCTTGGGTGCTTTACCAGAGTGGCACTGAGGAAAATACCTCTCTTTCCCTGATCTACTGTTAGCTGTAGAAAACCCTCAAGGAGAAGTGGTGCTCTGAGAGCTCCTCCCCCTTCCTTGGCAAGGCCATCATCTTACTTTTTCAGACAGGGTCTTTCATTGGACCTGGAGTGCACTGATTTGAGAAGACTAAATGGCCAGTGAGTTCCAGAAATTCTTCTTTCCCAGGAAACCCTCAGATTCCCCAGGGATGGATTTACTGGCATGTATTCCATGATTGCATTTTTTCTTTTTAAATTAAAAAAATATTTACTTAATCACCTACAGCCCGATCCCAGCCCCCCTCTTTCCCTCCTTCCAGTTCTGCCCTCACACTCTCCTCTCTCCCATTTCCCCTTCCTCCTCTTCTTCTCAGAGAAACGGATGCCCCTAAGTGGTACCAATTTGCAGCAGGACTAAGCACATCCTTTCCCACTGAGGGCAGACAAGGCAGCCCAGCTAGGGAAAAGGGATTCAAAGGCAGGCAACAGAGTCAGAGAAGTCTCTACTTCCATTGTTAGGGGACCCATATGATGCCCATGCTGCACATCTGCTACATATGTGTAGGGGGTCTAAGTCTGGCCCATACAAGCTCTTTGGATGGTGGTTCATTGTCTGTGTGCTCCATGACCCCATATTTTAATATACCCTGTATGTCTTCTTGTGGTGCCCTTGACCACTCAGACGCCCTCAAATATTCTTCCCATTTTTTCACACAAAACTCCCAAAGCTCAGACTGTTGTTTGGCTGTGGGCCTCTGCATCTGTTTCCATCAGCTGCTGGATGAAGCCTCGCAGAAGGCAGTTATGCTAGGCTCCTGTCTGCAAGCATAGCAGAGTATCAATAACAGTGTCAGGGGTTGGCTCTCTCCCATGGGATGGGTCTCAAGGGGAACATCTCTGGGACAGGGAAGGCCACTAGAAGTCTAGGGGGGGACCCTAGCTGAGATCCCTAATAGCAAAATGGGGCTTCCAGTGAAGAGAGGGTGAAACCAATCCATCCATAAAGCCTTCAACCCAAATTTGCCTTGCTTACAAGAAGTGTAGGGATAAAGATGGAGCAGAGAGTGACGGAATGGAAAACCAATGACTAGCCCAACTTGAGACCCATGTTTGGCTTTTTCCATGGTGCCACAGATCTCCACTTAGATCCTCATGCTTGCACAGTAGGCACTTTACTTACTGAGCCATCTCCATATCCCTCCATTGTCTTTCAGGAGGTGAACAGGACAGAAGAGATAGAGTTAAAATGGCCTAGAAAGAAATGAAGGAATGAACAGCGATGAATCTTTTGAAAGGGTTGATGAGGCATAACAACAGCCCCCCCACCTTCATTTCTTTGTAAGAAATAGGTAGCAGTCTGAAAATGTTAGTAGCTACTCTGTTGTCTGTCTGCTGTTTAATGTGGCCACAGTTGGTGCCATTGATGCGATTCACCATTATGCTGACTCTTCTCTCCCAGAGAGAAGGACACTATGCAAACTTGTGCACATTAGAATAAAGCTACTTTCCTGGGTTTGGATGCAGCAGCTATTTTGCTGATCTTCGTTATTCTTCCAGAGTCAGCTTTTGCCTATCTTTACATAAACTTGGTGTCTTGCACAACTTTTAAGTACCAGTGTTGCTTCTTAGGGGAAGTACTTTCTTATTAGAGTTTGGCTATGTTTTCTAATGAGTAATATGGTTTCTCTTGTAGACTTGTAACTTAGTCCTTAGCTATATAAAGACTGATAACATGAGCTTTATTCATTTCCATGTCCTCTAGAAACCACTTATCCTTTAGACCTGGACCCTTCTCTTGGATTACTAGTGTCCTAGATGAAGGAAGAGTCATGGAGGTATAGATATTTCCATTTTTCTAGATCTCCTTCTACTTCTCAGGTCTAGACATGGAATTGTCATTGGCATGACCAGTCAGGTACATAAATTTAAGGTAAATCTTTGATCTTTACCTGGCTCAAAACATGGTACACAGTACCTGGCTTGAGTCGTGCTTTACAAACTTAATTTGGATGGTCTGAGTAGCCTATGTAATTTCCTAGAGGAAGGGAAATTGAATTAGTTCAAATTGTCCAATGTTTCATGAGATGTTTAAAGGATGTTGGAGTGAACTTAATGTTTGTATTTCCTCTAAATCCATGTGCTGAAATTCTAACCTCCAAAGCATTAGAAAGGAATTTGGGGACTCAATTTATGTAAAAGAGAGGAAAGTGCTTTTTTTCTTTTTAAAGACAGGGTTTCACTATATAGCCCTCAGGTGGAACTGGCCTCAGACTCATACAGATTCATCTGACTTTGCCTTCTGAGTGCTGAGATTAAGAGTGGGGTCCACCATGAATGTCCTGGAGGGCTCTAGTCTTAAAAGGGATCCTTGAGAGATTCTTCATCCACTTCCCACCAACCTGAGAATGCTATGAGAAGTCTGCAGTCTGCAAGATGGGAAAGGGTCTTCAGGACTGGCACAATGGACACCTGACTTCAACCTCTCACCTTCCACATCTGTGAGAAGCATCCTTGTTGGCCACAAGCCATTTAGTCTATGCACTTTGTTAGAGAAGTCCAAATGGATTAGGATGGATCATGTAACAACAACAACAACAACAACAACAACAACAACAACAAACAAACAAACCAAACTTCTGAGACCAAATAATTCTGGGAACAAGAAATTAAACTTAGGTAAACACTGTTCTTAACTCAAAACTACTTACTAAAGGGAAGGGTAGACTAACAGCATTTTTAAATATTTATTTTTTAACCCAGAGGCCATTTGTTTCAGGGACATCTCCAACTGGTTAACAAAGACTAATGACCTTAGTTCTTAACCATACCCACTTTAATCTGAACCCTTTGTTCCTCCCTCCCTCCCTTCCTTTCTTTCCCCAAGACAGGGTTTATTTGGGTAGCCCTGGCTGTTCTGGAACTCACACTGTAGACCAGGCTGGCCTTGAACTCACAGAGATCCACCTGCCTCTGCCTTCCAAGTGCTGGGAATGAACGTATGTGTCATCACCACCTGGCTGGACTACTTCTTTAAATAACAGTAAAGTTGGTCTTTAGTGGTTAATACCAAAGAAACTGCTGTCTTAAGCACAGTAATCCAGCACTTTGGTTTGCTTGTTTGATTTGGCCTTAGCTTCACTATTCCAGATTCAGGCACCAATACTCCGGATTTATTCACACCAGACAACAGAGAACTTTGCTTCTCCATTCCCTTCATTTGGCCTTATTTTATACCTCCAATTAACTTTAGTTGGATGGGCACATGGGTGAGCTTTGGGCCATGGACACGCCAAATGGTGTGGCAGAGGACCGTGTTCATTAGGGTGCAGTTAGTTGTGTTTGAAGACTTATTTGCCAAGACCAGGCACCCAGATGTCTTCATGGGGAAGTTGATCTGAAAATCAGCATGTTTAAGTTCAAAGTTCAGCTTTCAAAAATTACAAAGCTAAGCATGACAAACAGTAACAGCTTCACAACAGAGATTAAAACAAGGTGATACTTGCCAAAAAGAAGACACCTGCATCCAGAGAAGTGAGTTAAAAATGTGAAGACCTGACAGGTTCACTCCCTGCTCCAAAATCTTAGCCCTGGCTGTTGCTATCAGTAATATCACCCCCTTCTTTTTGGGAATCCAGCTTCCATTTTCCCAATGTCAGAACCCTTTGCAGCTTTGCTCCCCTGCATGCAGATGGCCTGTTCTATAACCTATACTGTGGTTTAAGGTTAAAGCCAAGAGTACTCTGCCTCAAAATCCTACTTCAGGGGCATATTTAACCCCTATGCACCACCAACTTCGAGGACTTAGGAGTCATACTGAGTTGTGTGAGTACCGGCATAGTTATCAGCTATCTTAACTGTCTGCAGCTTCTCTTGTGCTCAAGAATACAGAGCCTCAATCTTGGGTTTAAATTAAACTCAGCCATACTGATTGCTTAGATTATAAAGGGTGGTAAACTTTAAACCCCTACCCAGATCTAGCCAATGGACAGAACATTCTCCACAGTTGAGTGGAGAGTGGGGTATAACTTTCACACGAACCCTGGTGCCTCATATTTGACCATGTCCCCTGGAGGGGGAGACCTGTTGGCACTCAGAGGAAGGATAGCAGGACACCTAGAAGAGACTTGATACCCTATGAGCATATACAGGGGGAGAAAATCCCCCACAGGAACAGTCATAGGGGAGGGGACTAAGGGGAAAATGGGAGGGAGGGTAGAATGGGAGGATACAAGGGATGGGATAACCATTGAGATGTAACAAGAATAAATTAATAATAAAAAAGGTCAGTCATTCTTACAGAAATTTCAGGCTTTATGAAGACATTTAAAGGCCATTTATCTACTTGTTATTATGTTGTGCTTGCGTGTGGGTAGGTGTATGTCATGGCCCACCTGCAGAAGTCAGAGGACAGCTTTTAGGGGTCCATTCTCTCTGTCCATTGGGTGTTCTGGGTATTGAACTCAGGTCATCATCAGGTTTGTGTGGCAAGCACTTTTACTCACTGTCATCTGTCAACTTAAGGGCTTTTAAAATAAAAACAACATATGTTTTTATATGTGTATGTTTTGTGTTGAACATATTCCTCCTCGTACCCCTATACCCTCTTTATTTTTTACTCCCTTCCCCCCTCCTTTAGTCTTGCTTGTCCCTCTAGACAGTTTTATTTCTACTTTCATCTCATATATAAGCACATGCTTTTATGTATCTATTTAAAGTCTAAAAACCATAAACTAGAGAAAAATACATGATTTGTCTTTCTGAGATTGGCTTAATTCATTTAATATAATTATCTCTAGCTTCTTTCATTTCATCAAGCAATATTCTTTATTCTTTAGAGGTTAAAATATTCCATTGTGCATATATGCCACATTTCCTTAATCTATTTATTGTTTTGTTGGACATGGCTGAGTCCAATAATGTAAATAGTGTTGCAGTAAATACTGAAGTCCAAGTTTCTTTGTGCCAGGTCGTTCTGTATGGCTCAGAGAATGGTCTACCATAGCTATTCTTTCAGCTTAGAATGACTGAGCCTAGTAAATACACAGCAAGCAAAGAATGAGCAGTGAGTAGCAGATAGAGATAAGAGATTGTACAAGATAGCTCCTTCAAGAGCCAGTTTCTCAATGAACTCAAAGATTGATGATCATTTATCAACACAATATATGCTATAAAGATGCACATGGTAGATCTATTTTTAGTCTTTTGAGAAACCTCTATACTAGCTTCCACAATGGCTGGACTAGTTCACAGTCCTTCTATCAGCCACTAAGGATTCTCTTTGATACTCATTCTACAGAATTTGTTATTTGTTCTTTTTATTTGTAATAATGTGTCTTTATTTTTGAGATTTTATTTACACAATGTTCCCATTTCCTTTCTTCCTCCAACCTCTCTATTTGTTTATCTAATGACTGAATTTTGACTGTGTCAGATGGCAATGTAGTTCTCATTTTTATTTCTTTGATGGCTAGTGACTGACTGTAAACTTGCTTCCACGTGTTTATTGGTCATTTACATTCATACTTCAAGAACTGTTTTATTAGCTCCCTTATTGATTGGGTTGCTTTTGTTGTTGTTGTTGTTTAGTTTTTTGAGGTGGGGAGTGAATGGGAGGGTTGGGTCTTTTGGAACCAAGTTGAGGGAGTGAGAGAATCCCACAGGCAGGCTTGTGGCTTACCTATTCTGACTAGAATTGCCTGCATCTGAGCAGTGGATATCTGATATTTTAATCATTTATTTTACTACTATATACAACTCTTTCAGCTTCTTTCAGAATTCTATTAAATTGCTATTATCCTAGAAATTTTTCTTTCCTTTCTCTAGACCACAGCTTCTTAAACATTTTCAATCACAGCCCATATTTTTGCTCAAGAAATGTTCTTTAAATAGGTTGCAATGGAAATAATATCTTCTTTTGTTTGTTTGTTTTCTGAGACAGGGCTTTTCTGTGTAGCTCTGGCTGTCCTGGAACTCTCCTTGTAAACCAGGCTGACCTCAAACTCAGAGATCCCTCTGCCTCTGCCTTCTGAGTTCTGGCATTAAAGGCTTGTGTCACCACCACCCAGCTGGCAATAATATCTTTAAAAAGATGTAATTAATATAATTACATCCTTTCCCTTCTCCTTTGCTACCCTCCCATATATACACACCTCTCTCTCTATTTGTTCCCTGAAACTCACAGCCTCCTCTTCTTTAATATAGAATCTGTCAGCTGCAACAGGAAGCTTCTCTGATGAGCAGAGGACACACTTATTTATCTTATTTATGTGTATAAGGATAAATGTTTAGAGTGCAGATAGAGATTAAATGCATCTAGGAAACTGGCAGAGGTACCTTCACCTCTAAGGTCTATGAGCTCAGTTGTCCTGGGTTGTTGCCTATGTTCCCAGTACTATGATTTCCCCTCTGTTAAGAAGATCTTGAATCCAGTTACATAATTATGGTGGCTCTCAAGATCTGAGTGCCACTACTACACATTTAGGGATATCTGCTACCACGGCAATTGTTGTAGTTCATAGGTCTGACAGCTGGGTGGAGCTGTTGATTACTTTCTTCTCTTAACCACTTGTCTATTACTCTAGGGTACTATGAAAGCTAGTCCTCAAGGGGAAAGCTTGAAGGTAAGTTCTAGCTCAAATCGTTTAAGTCTTGTATCAGATATTTGTGGTGTTTTTTTTTTTCCCCATCAATTTTCAACTTCTTACCTTCAAGACAAACAAGCACAACAGGAATAGCCTATATTACCTGGGGAGTCTCTTAGACTTCCTTATCCAACAACTCAAAAGGAGGTTTCTCATACTTGGGCTGGGTTTCTGTTAGATGGTCTATGGCTCTTAAGGGAATATTTATTACCCCGTGTAACTTCACTTAAACTGTACATGTATTATATGTAATTTGAGGTAAATATAAAATAATGTGATTGCCTATGACCTTTTCAAACATTCTTAGTATTATTTATCACTTCTTCCCTCCTTCTGTATTTCCCTCCCTCCACAGCCACTCCTTCTTGCAGTTTTTGTGTTTCCCCTTTCATATTACCTGTATCCCGCTATTCATCTGTCTATAGCTCCTCTCTGTCCATGGTTACTTTTTTTTTTTTTTTTTTTTGATTATTTGTGTTTTGAGTTCTGTATCTATTCAGGATATTAATCCTCTGTCTGATGCATAGCTGGCAAAGATTCCATTCCTTTGTTTGAGTTTGCTCCTCATTTAATAAGTATTTTCTTAGCTGTACAGAAGCTTTTTTGTTTTATGAAGTCCCACTCATCAGTTGTTGGCCTTAATGCTTGGGCAAATAGAGCCCTATTCAAGAAGTCCTCTCTTAGACCTATATCTTGTTTGGTACTGTCAAAGTTTTCTTCTAGAAGTTTCAGCACTAAGGCTTCATTGATGTCTTTGATTCATTTGGAGAAAATTTTTCATTAGAGTAATAGATATGGGTCTATTTCTATTCTTACATGTAGAAGTTCAGTTTTCCCAGCATCAAAACACTTTCTTTTCTCTAGTGTATGTTTTTTTCCTTCTTTGTAAAATATCATATGCCTATAGTTATGTGCACTTATGTTTGGGTGTTCTAATTTTTTCCAAGTACCATACTTTTTATTATTACAGCTCTGTAATATACCTTGAAGTCTAGAATGTCTTCAAGCCTACATTATTCTTTTTGCCCAGGATTTCTTTGGTTATCTGGGGTCTTTTGTGGTTTCATGTGAATTGTAAGATTTTTTTTTCTGTGAAGATTGTTGTGGGACTTTGATTGAGATTGCAGTGAATGTGTCAACTGATTTTGATATAATGGTCATTTTCATAATATCAATTTTACCAATCCATGATCATGGGGAGTCTTCCCATTTTCTTTCTTATTTTCCAGAGGTTTTAAAGTTTTCATTGTAGAGGTCATTCACATCCTTGGTTAGGTTTATCCCTAGATTTTTTTTTTTGATGCTGTTTTGAATGCGAATGTCCATGATCTCTTTTTTTAAACATCTTTATTTTGGGTGTATAGAAACACTACTTATTTTTATAAGTTGACTTTGTATCTTGCCACTTTGTTGAAACTGTTGATTTTTTCCGAGAAGCTTTCTGTTAGAATTCTGGAGATCTAGTATGTATAATATCATATTGCCTGCAAATAAGGATCATTTAACTTATTTTTCTATTTGTATCTATTTAGTTTCCTTCTATTGTTTTAGTGCTCTGGCTAGTACTTAAAGCACTGCATTAAGAAAGAGTGGGGTAGAGATGCCTTGTCTTATTCCTGAATCCATTTGGGTTGGTTTGAGTTTTTCTCCATTTAGGATAAGGTTAGCTGTGGGCTTGCCATATATAGCCTGTACTATGGTGAGGTTATATTCCTTCTGCTCCTATGGTTTAGGACTTCCATCCTGAAGGCTTGTTGGATTTTGTATAAGGCTATTTTTTTCCTGCAAGTATCTAGTGTTCTTTTGCCTTAATACCATTTACATGATTTGTACATTTATTTCCTTATATGTGCTGAAAAGTCCTGCATCTCCAGAGTAGAGCCAATGCTGCTCTGCAGACCAGCTCTGGGAACAGTGAGGAGAAGAGAAGAGAAGAGAGGTGGATCTGAGGTAGGGAGAATTGAGCAGGCAGTGAACATCTGGTTAAGGGTAAGCAATTGTTGGTTGAACAACTAGCTAGAGGAGCTAGTTATTGAGGAGAGGTTGAGGAATGGAGGAAAAAAAAATTCTTGGAGATCCAGGCATTTACAGTATAAAACTGAAGGTCTTAAAGCCCAGGAGAACTTTATTTTTTGTCTCTCTATCTGTCTCTGTCTTGCTTGCTGTCTGACTGACTCTTCTGTTACCCTTACTTTTCTGTCTCTCTTCTTGCTTGCTGTCACCAATCTTTCTATCTCTCTTCCTGCTTGCTGTTACCCATATTTCTATCTATTCTTGCTTGCTGTCACCCCTCTTTCTCTCTCTCTTCCTGTCTATCTTATTCTAGCTTACTCTCTCATGTCTGTTACTTGCTTGCTGTTCTCCTTGGGCCAGCCCAATATTTTATTTAAAATGAAGTTCAATTTTTTCATTACAGATCACATCATGATTTTTTTCTTTTTTTTTTACAAT